>NC_139846.1:600000-1003000 GCF_963691815.1 Echiichthys vipera
ACGTGTGCTAAAGTGCCCTCTAGGAGCCTAAACACTTGCTAAAGTGCCCTCTAGGAGCCAAAACGTGTGCTAAAGTGCGTCTTGGAAGCCCAAACGTCTGTTAAAGTGGTCTCTTGAGAGCCAAATTGTGTGCTAAAGTGCTCTCTAGGAGCCTAAAAACACACTTAAGTGCCCTCTAGGAGCCACACCGTGTGGTAAAGTGCCATCTTGGAAGCGAAAACGTGCGCTAAAGTGCTTTTTTGGGAGCCAAATCGTGTGCTAAAGTGCTCTTTTAAGAGCCCAAACAATTGCTAAAGTGCCCTCTAGGAGCCCAAACACGTGCTAAAGTGCACTCTTGGGAGCGAAAACGTGTGCCAAAGTACCCCCATAGGAGCAAAAACGTGTGCTAAAGTGCAATCTAGGAGCCAAACATGCTAGAGTATCCTCTGGAAACCAAAATGTGTGCTAAAGTTGCCTCTAGTAGCCTAAACACGTGTTAAAGTGTCCTCTACGAGCCAAACCCTGGGCTAAAGTGCCCTCTAGGAGCCCAAACACGTGTTAAAGTGTCCTCTACGAGCCAAACCCTGTGCTAAAGTTCCCTCTAATAGCCTAAACACGTGGTAAAGTGCCCTCTAGAAACCAAAACTTCTGCTAAAGTGCCCACCAGGAGCCTAAACACGTGCTAAAGTGCTCTCTTAGGAGCCCAAACACGTGCTAAAGTGCCTCCTTGGAGCTCAAACACTTGCTAAAGTGCAGTCTTTGGAGCCAAAACGTGTGCTAAAGTGCCCTCTAGGAGCCTAAACACTTGCTTAAGTGCCCTCTAGGAGCCACAACGTGTGCTAAAGTGCCATCTTGGAAGCCAAAACTTGTGCTTAAGTGCTTTCTTGGGAGCCAAATCGTGTGCTAAAGTGCTATTTTAAGAGCCCAAACACGTGCTAAAGTGCCCTCTAGGAGCCCAAACACATGCTAAAGTGCACTCTAGGAGCCAAACATGCTAGAGTATCCTCTAGCAACCAAAGTTTGTGCTAAAGTTACCTCTAGTAGCCTAAACACGTGTTAAAGTGTCCTCTACGAGCCAAACCCTGTGCTAAAGTGCCCTCTATGAGCCCAAACACGTGTTAAAGTGTCCTCTACGAGCCAAACCCTGTGGTAAAGTGCCCTCTAGGAGCCTAAACACACACTTAAGTGCCCTCTAGGAGCCACAACGTGTGCTAAAGTGCCATCTTGGAAGCCAAAAAGTGTGCTAAATTGCGCTATTAAGAGCCCAAACGTGCGGTAAAGTGGCCTCTAGGAGCCCAAACACGTGTTAAAGTGTCCTCTACGAGCCAAACCCTGTGCTAAAGTACCCCTTAGGAGCCAAACATGCCAGAGTACCCTCTAGAAACCAAAACTTGTGCTAAAGTTCCCTCTAAGAGCCTAAACACGTGGTAAAGTGCCCTCTAGAAACAAAAACTTCTGCTAAAGTGCCCTCCAGGAGCCTAAACACATGGTAAAGTGTACTCTAGGGGACAAAATTTCAGCTAAAGTTCCCTCTAGGAGC
Organism: Echiichthys vipera; assembly: GCF_963691815.1. Taxonomy (NCBI): domain Eukaryota; kingdom Metazoa; phylum Chordata; class Actinopteri; order Perciformes; family Trachinidae; genus Echiichthys; species Echiichthys vipera. Next base: position 601,520 of record NC_139846.1, read on the forward strand.
CAAACAATTGCTAAAGTGCCCTCTAGGAGCCATAACGTGATCTTAAGTGCCGTCTTGGAAGCAAAAACGTGTGCTAAAGTGCCCTCTAGAAACCAAAACACGTGTTAAAGTGTCCTCTACGAACCAAACCCTGTGCTAAAGTGCCCTCTAGGAGCCTAAACACACACTTAAGTGCCCTCTAGGAGCCACAACGTTTGCTAAAGTGCCATCTTGGATGCCCAAACACGTACTAAAGTGCACTCTTGGGAGCCAAAACGTGTGCCAAAGTACCCCGGTAGGAGCCAAAACGTGTGCTCAAGTGCAATCTAGGAGCCAAACATGCTAGAGTATCCTCTAGAAACCAAAATTTGTGCTAAAGTTACCTCTAGTAGCCTAAACACGTGTTAAAGTGTCCTACGAGCCAAACCCTGTGCTAAAGTGCCCTCTAGGAGCCCAAACACGTGTTAAAGTGTCCTCTACGAGCCAAACCCTGTGCTAAAGTGCCCTCTAGGAGCCTAAACACACACTTAAGTGCCCTCTAGTAGCCACAACGTGTGCTAAAGTGCCATCTTGGAAGCCAAAAAGTGTGCTAAATTGCGCTCTTAAGAGCCCAAACGTGCGCTAAAGTGGCCTCTAGGAGCCCAAACACGTGCTAAAGTGCAGTCTTGGGAGCCAAAATGTGTGCCAAAGTATCCCCATAGGAGCCAAAACGTGTGCTAAAGTGCCATCTAGGAGCCGAAACACTTGTTAAAGTGTCCTCTACTAGCCAAACCCTGTGCTAAAGTGCCTTCTAAGAGCCTTAACACGTGGTAAAGTACCCTCTGGAAACCAAAACTTGTGCTTAAGTGCCCTCTAGGAGCCAAAACGTGTGCTAAAGTGCGCTCTTGGGAGCCAAATCGTGTGCTAAAGTGCTCTCCTAGGAGCCCAAACATGTGCTAAAGTGCCCTCTAGGAGCGCAAACACTTGCTAAAGTGCACTCTTGGGAGCCAAAACGAATGCCAAAGTATCCTCATAGGAGCCAAATCGTGTGCTAAAGTGCCATCTAGGAGCCAAACATGCTAGAGTACCCTCTAGAAACCAAAACTTGTGCTAAAGGCCCCTCCAGAATCCCAAACACGTGACAAAGTGTCCTCTACAAGCCAAACCCTGTGCTAAAGTGCCCCTTAGGAGCCAAACATACCAGAGTAACCTCTAGAAACCAAAACTTGTGCTAAAGTTCCCTCTAAGAGCCTAACCACGTGGTAAAGTGCCCTCTAGAAACCAAAACTTCTGCTAAAGTGCCCTCCAGGAGCCAAACATGCCAAAGTACCTTCTTGAAACCAAAACTTGTGCTAAAGTTCCCTCTCGGAGCCTAAACACATGGTAAAGTGTACTCTAGGGGACAAAATTTCTGCTAAAGTTCCCTCTAGGAGCCTAAACAAATGCTAAAGTGCCCTCTAGGAGCCATAACGTGATCTTAAGTGCCGTCTTGGAAGCAAAAACGTGTGCTAAAGTGCCCTCTAGAAACCAAACGCGTGTTAAAGTGTCCTCTACGAGCCAAACCCTGTGCTAAAGTGCCCTCTAGGAGCCTAAAGACGTGCTTAAGTGCCCTCTAGGAGCCCAAACACGTGCTAAAGTGCAGTCTTGGTAGCCAAAACGTGAGCTAAAGTATCCTCTTTGGAGCCAAAACGTGTGCTATAGTGCCCTCTAGGAGCCAAACACGTGTTAAAGTGAACTCTTGGGAGCCAAAGCGTGTGCTAAAGTTCCCTCTAGGAGGCAAACATGCCAGAGTACCCTCTAGAAGCCATAACTTGTGATAAAGTGGCGCCTTGGAAACCAAAACGTGTGCTAAAGTGCCCTCTAGGAGCCTAAACACGTGCTAAAGTGCCCTCTAGAAACCAAAACTTCTGCTAACGTGCCCTCCAGGAGCCCAAACACGTGTTAAAGTGTCCTCTATGAGCCAAACCCTGTGCTAAAGTGACCTCTAGGAGCCCAAACACTTGCAAAAGTGCCCTTTTCGAGCCCAAACACGTGCTAAAGTGCACTCTTTGAAGCCAAAACGTGTGTTAAAATGCCCTCTAGGAGCCCAAACATGCCAGAGTACCCTCTAGAAGCCAAAACTTGTGCTAAAGTGGCGTGTTGGAAGCCAAAACGTGTGCTAAAGTTCCCTCTAGGAGCCTAAACACGTGCTAGAGTACCCTCTAGAAACCAAAACTTGTGCTAAAGTTCCCTCTAGAAGCCTAAACACGTGGTAAAGTGCCTTCTAGAAACCAAAAATTGTGCTAAAGTGCCCTATAGGAGCCTAAAAACGTGCTCAAGTGCCGTCTTGGAAGCCAAAACGTGTGCTAAAGTGCTCTCTTAGGAGCCAAAGCATGTGCTAAAGTGCCCTCTAGGATCCCAAACACGTGCTAAAGTGCTCTCGTAGGAGCCCAAACACATGCTAAAGTGCACTCTTCGGAGCTAGAACGTTTGCTAAAGTACCCTCAAAGGATTCCAAACACGTGTTAAAGTGCACTATTGGGAGCCAAAACTTGTGCGAAAGTTCCCTCTCGGAGCCTAAACACATGGTAAAGTGTACTCTAGGGGACAAAATTTCTGCTAAAGTTCCCTCTAGGAGCCTAAACAAATGCTAAAGTGCCCTCTAGGAGCCATAACGTGATCTTAAGTGCCGTCTTGGAAGCAAAAACGTGTGCTAAAGTGCCCTCTAGAAACCAAACGCGTGTTAAAGTGTCCTCTACGAGCCAAACCCTGTGCTAAAGTGCCCTCTAGGAGCCTAAAGACGTGCTTAAGTGCCCTCTAGGAGCCCAAACACGTGCTAAAGTGCAGTCTTGGTAGCCAAAACGTGAGCTAAAGTATCCTCTTTGGAGCCAAAACGTGTGCTATAGTGCCCTCTAGGAGCCAAACACGTGTTAAAGTGAACTCTTGGGAGCCAAAGCGTGTGCTAAAGTTCCCTCTAGGAGGCAAACATGCCAGAGTACCCTCTAGAAGCCATAACTTGTGATAAAGTGGCGCCTTGGAAACCAAAACGTGTGCTAAAGTGCCCTCTAGGAGCCTAAACACGTGCTAAAGTGCCCTCTAGAAACCAAAACTTCTGCTAACGTGCCCTCCAGGAGCCCAAACACGTGTTAAAGTGTCCTCTATGAGCCAAACCCTGTGCTAAAGTGACCTCTAGGAGCCCAAACACTTGCAAAAGTGCCCTTTTCGAGCCCAAACACGTGCTAAAGTGCACTCTTTGAAGCCAAAACGTGTGTTAAAATGCCCTCTAGGAGCCCAAACATGCCAGAGTACCCTCTAGAAGCCAAAACTTGTGCTAAAGTGGCGTGTTGGAAGCCAAAACGTGTGCTAAAGTTCCCTCTAGGAGCCTAAACACGTGCTAGAGTACCCTCTAGAAACCAAAACTTGTGCTAAAGTTCCCTCTAGAAGCCTAAACACGTGGTAAAGTGCCTTCTAGAAACCAAAAATTGTGCTAAAGTGCCCTATAGGAGCCTAAAAACGTGCTCAAGTGCCGTCTTGGAAGCCAAAACGTGTGCTAAAGTGCTCTCTTAGGAGCCAAAGCATGTGCTAAAGTGCCCTCTAGGATCCCAAACACGTGCTAAAGTGCTCTCGTAGGAGCCCAAACACATGCTAAAGTGCACTCTTCGGAGCTAGAACGTTTGCTAAAGTACCCTCAAAGGATTCCAAACACGTGTTAAAGTGCACTATTGGGAGCCAAAACTTGTGCGAAAGTTCCCTCTAGGAGCCAAACATGCTAGAGTACCCTCTAGAATCAAAAACGTTTGCTAAAGTTCCCTCTAGGAGCCTAAACACGTGCTAGAGTACCCTCTAGAAACCCAAAACTTGTGCTAAAGTGCCCTCTAGGAGCCAAACACGTGTTAAAGTGCACTCTTGGGAGCCAAAACGTGTACTACAGTTCCCTCTAGGAGCCAAACATGCCAGAGTACCCTCTAGAAGCCAAAACTTGTGCTAAAGTGGCGTGTTGGAAGCCTAAACACGTGCTAAAGTGCCCTCTAAAAACCAAAACTTCTGCTAATGTGCCCTCCAGGAGCCCAAACACGTATTAAAGTTTCCTCTACGAGCCAAACCCTGTGCTAAAGTGCCCTCTAGGAGCCTAAACATTTGCTAAGTGCCCTCTAGGAGCCAAAACGTGTCCTAAAGTGTTGTCTTGGAAGCCAAAACGTCTGCTAAAGTGCTCTCTTAGGAGTAACAGCATGTGCTTAAGTTCCCTCTAGGAGCCCAAACATGTGCTATAGTTCTCTCTTAGGAGCCAAACCCCATGCTAAAGTGCCCTCTAGGAGCCAAACACTCCAGAGCACCCTCTAGAAACCAAAACTTGTGCTAAAGTTCCCTCTAGGAGCCTAATTACGTGTTAAAGTGTTCTCTATGAGCCAAACCCCATGCTAAAGTGCCCTCTAGGAGTCTAAACATGTGCTTAAGTGCCCTCTAGCAGCCAAAACTTGTGCTGAAGTGTCGTCTTGGAATCCAAAATGTGTGCTAAAGTGCTTTATTCGGAGCCAAAACGTGTGCTAAAGTACTCTCTTAGGAGCCGAAACACGTGCTAAAGTGCCCTCTAGGAGCCTAAACACGTGCTAATGTGCAGTCTTGGGAGCCAAAACGTGTGCTAAAGTATGCTCTTGGGAGCCAAAACGTGTGCTAAAGTGCCCTCGAGAAGCCAAACATGCTCGAGTACCCTCTAGTAACCAAATATTGTGCTAAAGTTCCTCCTAGGAGCCTAAACATGTGGTAAAGTGCCTTCTAGGAGCCATAACACGTGTTAAAGTGTCCTCTAGGGGACAAAACTTTTGCTAAAGTGCTCTTGAGGAGGCCCAAACAAGTGCTAAAGTGCACTTTTGGGAACCAAAACGTGCGCTTAAGTGTCCTCTTGGGGACAAAACTTATGTTAAAGTGTCCTCTGCTAGCCAAACCTTGTGCAGAAGTGCCCTCTAGGAGCACGGACATGCTAAATTACCCTCTAAAAACCAAAACTTGTGCTAAAGTTCCCTCTAGGAGCCTAAACACGTGCTAAAGTGCCCTCTAGAATCCAAAAATTGTGTTAAAATGCCCTGTAGGAGCCCAAACAAAGGTGCCGTCTTGGAGGCCAAGACGTGTGCTAAAGTGCTATATTGGGAGCCAAAACGTGTGCTAAAGTGCCCTCTTTGGAGCCGAAAAACCTGTGAAGTGTCCTCTAGGAGCCCAAACACGTGCTAAAGTGCTCTCTTGGGAGCGAAAATGTGTGCTAAAGTGCTCTCTTAGGAACCAAAGCAGGTGCTAATGTGCCCTCTAGGAGCCCAAACATGTGCAAAAGTGCCCTCTAGGAGCCTAAACACGTGCTAAAGTGCACTCTTGGGAGCCAAAACGTGTGCTTAAGTATCCTCTTGGGAGCCAAAACACGTGTTAAAGTGTCCTCTAGGAACCCAAAAACGTACTAAAGGGCACTCTTGGGAGTCAAAACGTGTGCTTAAGTGCCTTCGAGGAGCCCAAACACGGGTTAAAGTGTCCCTTAGGTGACAAAACGTTTGGTAAAGTGCCCTCTATGAGCCTAAAAATTTACCAATGTGCCCTCTAGGAGCCAAAACGTGTGCTAAAGTGTTCTCTTGAGAGCCAAATTTGCTAGAGTACCCTCTAGAAACCAAAAATTGTGCTTAAGTTCCCTCTAGGAGCCTAAGCACTTGGTAAAGTGCCCTCTAGAATCCAAAACTTTTGCTAAAGTGCCCTCTAGGAGCCCAAACACGTGTTAAAGTGTCCTCTAGGGGACAAAACTTGTGCTAAAGTGCCCTCTAGGAGCCAAAACACGTTCTCAGAGCCTCTAGGAGCCAAAACACACGCTAAAGTGCTCTCTTAGGAGCCCAAACACGTGGTAACGTGCGTCTTGGAAGCCAAAACGTCTGTTAAAGTGTTCTCTTGGGAGCCAAATCGTGTGCTAAAGTGCCCAGTAGAAACCAAAACTTGTGCTAAAGTTCCCTCTAGGAGCCAAAACATGTGCTAAAGTGCCTTCTAGAAACCAAAACTTGTGCTAAAGTGCAGTCTAGGAGCCCAAACATGTGTTAAAGTGTCCTCTACGAGCCAAACCCTGTGTTAAAGTGCCCTCTAGGATTCCAAACACATGTTAAAGTGTCCTCTACGTGCCAAACCCTGTGCTAAAGTGCCCTCTAGGAGCCTAAACACGCACTTGAGTGCCCTCTAGGAGCCAAATGTTTGCTAAAGTGCCGTCTTGGAAGCAAAAATGTATGCTAAAGTTCTCTCTTGGGAACCGAAACGTCTGCTAAAGTGCTCTCTCAGGAGCCAAAGCATGTGCTAAAGTTCCCTCTAGGATTCCAAAAAAGTGCTAAAGTGCTCTCTTTCGAGCCCAAACATGTGTGCCAAAGTATCCTCATAGGAGCCAAAACGTGTGCTAAAGTGCCAACTAGAAGCCAAACATGCTAGAGTACCCTCTAGAAACCAAAACCTGTGCTAAAGTGCCCTCCAGGAGCCCAAACACGTGATAAAGTGTCCTCTACGAGCCAAACCCTGTGCTAAAGTGCCCTTTCGGAGCCTAAACATGTGCTTAAGTGCCCTCTAGGAGCCCAAACACGTGCTAAAGTGCTCTCTTAGGAGCCCAAACACATGCTAAAGTGCCCTCTTGGAGCCCAAACACGTGCTGAAGTGCAGTCTTGGGAGCCAAAATGTGTGCCAAAGTATCCTCTTCTGAGCCAAAACGTGTGCTAAAGTGCCCTCTAGGAGTCAAACATGCCAGAGTACCCTCTAGAAACCAGAACTTGTGCTAAAGTTCCCTCTAGGAGCCTAAACACGTGGTAAAGTGTCCTCTAGCAACCAAAACTTGTGCTAAAGTTTCCTCTAGGAGCCCAAACATGTGTTAAAGTGTCCTCTAGGGGACAAAACGCGTGCTAAAGTGCCCCCTAGGAGCCAAAACGTGATCTTAAGTGCCGTCTTGGAAGCAAAAACGTGTGCTAAAGTGCCCTCTAGAAACCAAAACACGTGTTAAAGTGTCCTCTACGAGCCAAACCCTGTGCTAAAGTGCCCTCTAGGAGCCTAAACACACACTTAAGTGACCTCTAGGAGCCACAACGTGTGCTAAAGTGCCATCTTGGATGCCAAAACAAGTGCTAAAGTGCTTTCTTGGGAGCCAAATCGTGTGCTAAAGTGCTCTCTTAGGAGCCCAAACATGTACTAAAGTGCACTCTTGGGAGCCAAAACGTGTGCCAAAGTATCCCCATAGGAGCCAAAACGTGTGCTAAAGTGCCATCTAGGAGCCAAACATGCTAGAGTACCCTCTAGAAACAAAAACTTGTGCTAAAGTTCCCTCTAGGAGCCTAAACACGTGGTATAGCACCCTTTAGAAACCAAAACTTGTGCTAAAGTGCCCTCCAGGATCCCAAACACATGTTAAAGTGTCCTCTACGAGCCAAACCCTGTGCTAAAGTGCCCTCTAGGAGCCTAAACACTTGCTAAAGTGCCCTCTAGGAGCCAAAACGTGATCTAAAGTACCATCTTGGAAGCCAAAACTTGTGCTAAAGTGCTCTCTCAGGAGCAAAAGCATGTGCTAAAGTGCCCTTGAGGAGCCCAAACACGTGTTAAAATGTCCTCTACAAGCCAAACCCTGGGCTACAGTACCCTCTAGGAGCCTAAAGACGTGCTTAAGTGCCCTCTTGGAGCCAAAACTTGTGCTAAAGTGCTGTCTTGGGAGCTAAAATTTTTGCTAAAGTGCTCTCTTAGGAGCAAAAGCATGTGCAAAAGTGTCCTCTTGGAGCCCATACTAGTGCTAAAGTGCAGTATTGGGAAACAAAACGTGTGCTAACGTATCCTCTTTGGAGCCAGAACGTGTGCTAAAGTGCCCTCTAGGAGCCAAACATGCCAGAGTACCCTCTAGAAACCAAAACTAATGCTAAAGTTCCTCCTAGGAGCCTAAACACGTGGCAAAGTGCACTCTAGAAACCCAAACTTGTGCTAAAGTTCCCTCTAGGAGCCTAAACACTTGCTAAAGTGCCATCTTGTAAGCCAAAACGTGTGCTAAAGTACTCTCTTGGGAGCCAAATCGTGTGCTAAACTGCTATCTTAGGAGCCCAAACATGTGCTAAAGTGCCCTCTAGGAGCCCAAACACGTGCTAAAGTGCCCTCTTAGGAGCCCAAACAGGTGCTAAAGATCCCACTTGGAGCCCAAACACGTGCTAAAGTGCAGTCTTGGTAGCCAAAACGTGAGCTAAAGTATCCTCTTTGGAGCCAAAACGCGTGCTATAGTGCCCCTTAGGAGCCAAACATGCCAAAGTACCTTCTAGAAACCAAAACTTATGCTAAAGTTCCTCCTAGGAGCCTAAACACGTGGCAAAGTGCCCTCTAGAAAACCAAACTTGTGCTAAAGTTCCCTCTAGGAGCCTAAACGCTTGCTAAAGTGCCATCTTGTAAGCCAAAACGTGTGCTAAATTGCTCTCTTGGGAGCCAAATCGTGTGCTAAAGTGCTCTCTTAGGAGCCCAAATATGTGCTAAAGTGCCCTCTAGGAGCCCATACAAGTGCTAGAGTGCACTTTTGGGAGCCAAAACGTGTGCCAAACATGCTAGAGTATCCTCTAGAAACCAAAACTATGCGAAAGTGCCCTCCAGGAGCCCAAACACGTGATAAAGTGTCCTCTACGAACCAAACCTTGTGCTAAAGTGCCCCTTAAGAGCCTAAACACGTTCTTAAGTGTCCTCTAGGAGCCAAAACGTTTTCTAAAGTGACGTCTTGGAAGCCAAAATGTGTGCTAAAGCGCCCTCTAGAGACCAAAACACTTGCTAAAGTGCTCTCTAGGAGCCTAAACACGTGCTTAAGTTCCCTCTAGGAGCCAAAACGTGTGCTAAAGTGTGTCTTTGAAGCCAAAACGTGTGTTAAAGTGCTCTCTTGGAAGCCAAAACTTGTGCTAACGTGCTCACTTTGGAGCCCAAACATATGCTAAAGTTCCCTCTAGGAGCCACACCGTGTGCTAAAGTGCCATCTTGGAAGCCAAAACGTATGCTAAAGTGCTTTCTTGGGAGCCAAATCGTGTGATAAAGTACTCTTTTAAGAGCCCAAACACGGGCTAAAGTGCCCTCTATGAGCCCAAACACGTGCTAAAGTGCACTCTTGGAAGCGAAAACGTGTGCCAAAGTATCCCCATAGGAGCCAAAACGTGTGCTAAAGTGCCATCTAGGAGCCAAAACACGTGCTTAAGTGCCCTCTAGGAGCCAAAACGTGTGCTAAAGTGACGTCTAGGAAGCCAAAACGTCTGCTACAGTGCCCTCTAGGAGCTCAAACCTGTGCTAAAGTACTCTCTTAGGAGCCCAAACACGTGCTAAATTGCCTTCTTGGAGCCCAAACACTTGCTAAAGTGCAGTCTTTGGAGCCAAAACGTGTGCTAAAGTGCCCTCTAGGAGCCTAAACACTTGCTAAAGTGCCCTCTAGAAGCCAAAACGTGTGCTAAAGTGCGTCTTGGGAGCCAAATCGTGTGCTAAAGTGCTCTCGTAGGAGCCCAAATATGTGCTAAAGTGCCCTCTAGGAGCCCAAACACGTGCTATAGTGCTCTCTTAGGAGCCCAAACAGGTGCTAAAGATCCCACTTGGATCCCAAACACGTGCTAAAGTGCAGTCTTGGTAGCCAAATCGTGAGCTAAAGTGCCCTCTTTGGATCCAAAACGTGTGCTATAGTCCCCTTTAGGAGCCAAACATGCCAAAGTACCTTCTAGAAACCAAAACTTGTGCTAAAGTTCCTCCTAGGAGCCTAAACACGTGGCAAAGTGCCCTCTAGAAACCCAAACTTTTGCTAAAGTTCCCTCTAGGAGCCTAAACACTTGCTAAAGTGCCATCTTGTAAGCCAAAACGTGTGATAAAGTGCTCTCTTGGGAGCCAAATCGTGTGCTAAGGTGCTCTCTTAGGAGCCCAAACATGTGCTAAAGTGCCCTCTAGGAGCCTAAACACGTGGTAAAGCACCCTTTAGAAACCAAAACTTGTGCTAAAGTGCCCTCCAGGATCCCAAACACATGTTAAAGTGTCCTCTACGAGCCAAACCCTGTGCTAAAGTGCCCTCTAGGAGCCTAAACACTTGCTAAAGTGCCCTCTAGGAGCCAAAACGTGATCTAAAGTGGCATCTTGGAAGCCAAAACGTGTGCTAAAGTGCTCTCTCAGGAGCAAAAGCATGTGCTAAAGTGCCCTCGAGGAGCCCAAACACGTGTTAAAATGTCCTCTACGAGCCAAACCCTGGGCTAAAGTACCCTCTAGGAGCCAAAAGACGTGCTTAAGTGCCCTCTTGGAGCCAAAACATGTGCTAAAGTGCGTCTTTGAAGCCAAAACGTGTGTTAAAGTGCTCTCTTGGGAGCCAAAACTTGTGCTAACTTGCTCACTTTGGAGCCCAAACATATGCTAAAGTGCCCTCTAGGAGCCAAAACACGTGCTAAAGTGCACTCTTGGGAGCCAAAACGTGTGCTAAAGTGCCCTCTAGGAGTCAAACATGCTAGAGTACCCTCTAGAAACCAAAACTTGTGCTAAAGTTCCCTCCAGAAACCAAAACTTCAGCTAAAGTTCCCTCTTGGAGCCCAAACATGTGTTAAGGTGTCCTCTAGGGGACAAAACGTGTGCTAAAGTGCCCTCTAGGAGCCTAAACACTTGCTAAAGTGACCCCTAGGAGCCAAAACGTGATCTTAAGTGCCGTCTTGGAAGCAAAAACGTGTGCTAAAGTGCCCTCTAGAAACCAAAACTTGTGCTAATGTTCCGTCTAGGAGCCCAAACACGTGTTAAAGTGTTCTCTACGAGCCAAACCCTGTGCTAAAGTGCCCTCTAGGAGCCTAAACACACACTTAAGTGCCCTCTAGGAGCCACACCGTGTGCTAAAGTGCCATCTTGGAAGCCAAAACGTGTGCTAAAGTGCTTTCTTGGGAGCCAAATCGTGTGCTAAAGTACTCTTTCAAGAGCCCAAACACGTGCTAAAGTGCCCTCTAGGAGCCCAAACACGTGCTAAAGTGCACTCTTGGAAGCGAAAACGTGTGCCAAAGTATCCCCATAGGAGCCAAAACGTGTGCTAAAGTGCCATCTAGGAGCCAAAACACGTGCTTAAGTGCCCTCTAGGAGCCAAAACGTGTGCTAAAGTGACGTCTAGGAAGCCAAAACGTCTGCTACAGTGCCCTCTAGGAGCTCAAACCTGTGCTAAAGTACTCTCTTAGGAGCCCAAACACGTGCTAAAGTGCCTTCTTGGAGCCCAAACACTTGCTAAAGTGCAGTCTTTGGAGCCAAAACGTGTGCTAAAGTGCCCTCTAGGAGCCTAAACACTTGCTAAAGTGCCCTCTAGAAGCCAAAACGTGTGCTAAAGTGCGTCTTGGGAGCCAAATCGTGTGCTAAAGTGCTCTCGTAGGAGCCCAAATATGTGCTAAAGTGCCCTCTAGGAGCCCAAACACGTGCTATAGTGCTCTCTTAGGAGCCCAAACAGGTGCTAAAAATCCCACTTGGATCCCAAACACGTGCTAAAGTGCAGTCTTGGTAGCCAAAACGTGAGCTAAAGTGCCCTCTTTGGATCCAAAACGTGTGCTATAGTCCCCTTTAGGAGCCAAACATGCCAAAGTACCTTCTAGAAACCAAAACTTGTGCTAAAGTTCCTCCTAGGAGCCTAAACACGTGGCAAAGTGCCCTCTAGAAACCCAAACTTTTGCTAAAGTTCCCTCTAGGAGCCTAAACACTTGCTAAAGTGCCATCTTGTAAGCCAAAACGTGTGATAAAGTGCTCTCTTGGGAGCCAAATCGTGTGCTAAGGTGCTCTCTTAGGAGCCCAAACATGTGCTAAAGTGCCCTCTAGAAGCCTAGACACGTGGTAAAGCACCCTTTAGAAACCAAAACTTGTGCTAAAGTGCCCTCCAGGATCCCAAACACATGTTAAAGTGTCCTCTACGAGCCAAACCCTGTGCTAAAGTGCCCTCTAGGAGCCTAAACACTTGCTAAAGTGCCCTCTAGGAGCCAAAACGTGATCTAAAGTGGCATCTTGGAAGCCAAAACGTGTGCTAAAGTGCTCTCTCAGGAGCAAAAGCATGTGCTAAAGTGCCCTCGAGGAGCCCAAACACGTGTTAAAATGTCCTCTACGAGCCCAAACATATGCTAAAGTGCCCTCTAGGAGCCAAAACACGTGCTAAAGTGCACTCTTGGGAGCCAAAACGTGTGCTAAAGTGCCCTCTAGGAGTCAAACATGCTAGAGTACCCTCTAGAAACCAAAACTTGTGCTAAAGTTCCCTCCAGAAACCAAAACTTCAGCTAAAGTTCCCTCTTGGAGCCCAAACATGTGTTAAGGTGTCCTCTAGGGGACAAAACGTGTGCTAAAGTGCCCTCTAGGAGCCTAAACACTTGCTAAAGTGACCCCTAGGAGCCAAAACGTGATCTTAAGTGCCGTCTTGGAAGCAAAAACGTGTGCCAAAGTGCCCTCTAGAAACCAAAACTTGTGCTAATGTTCCGTCTAGGAGCCCAAACACGTGTTAAAGTGTTCTCTACGAGCCAAACCCTGTGCTAAAGTGCCCTCTAGGAACCTAAACACACACTTAAGTGCCCTCTAGGAGCCACACCGTGTGCTAAAGTGCCATCTTGGAAGCCAAAACGTGTGCTAAAGTGCTTTCTTGGGAGCCAAATCGTGTGCTAAAGTACTCTTTTAAGAGCCCAAACACGGGCTAAAGTGCACTCTTGGAAGCGAAAACGTGTGCCAAAGTATCCCCATAGGAGCCAAAACGTGTGCTAAAGTGCCATCTAGGAGCCAAAACACGTGCTTAAGTGCCCTCTAGGAGCCAAAACGTGTGCTAAAGTGACGTCTAAGATGCCAAGACGTCTGCTACAGTGCCCTCTAGGAGCTCAAACCTGTGCTAAAGTACTCTCTTAGGAGCCCAAACACGTGCTAAAGTGCCTTCTTGGAGCCCAAACACTTGCTAAAGTGCAGTCTTTGGAGCCAAAACGTGTGCTAAAGTGCCCTCTAGGAGCCTAAACACTTGCTAAAGTGCCCTCTAGAAGCCAAAACGTGTGCTAAAGTGCGTCTTGGGAGCCAAATCGTGTGCTAAAGTGCTCTCGTAGGAGCCCAAATATGTGCTAAAGTGCCCTCTAGGAGCCCAAACACGTGCTATAGTGCTCTCTTAGGAGCCCAAACAGGTGCTAAAGATCCCACTTGGATCCCAAACACGGGCTAAAGTGCAGTCTTGGTAGCCAAAACGTGAGCTAAAGTGCCCTCTTTGGATCCAAAACGTGTGCTATAGTCCCCTTTAGGAGCCAAACATGCCAAAGTACCTTCTAGAAACCAAAACTTGTGCTAAAGTTCCTCCTAGGAGCCTAAACACGTGGCAAAGTGCCCTCTAGAAACCCAAACTTTTGCTAAAGTTCCCTCTAGGAGCCTAAACACTTGCTAAAGTGCCATCTTGTAAGCCAAAACGTGTGATAAAGTGCTCTCTTGGGAGCCAAATCGTGTGCTAAGGTGCTCTCTTAGGAGCCCAAACATGTGCTAAAGTGCCCTCTAGGAGCCTAAACACGTGGTAAAGCACCCTTTAGAAACCAAAACTTGTGCTAAAGTGCCCTCCAGGATCCCAAACACATGTTAAAGTGTCCTCTACGAGCCAAACCCTGTGCTAAAGTGCCCTCTAGGAGCCTAAACACTTGCTAAAGTGCCCTCTAGGAGCCAAAACGTGATCTAAAGTGGCATCTTGGAAGCCAAAACGTGTGCTAAAGTGCTCTCTCAGGAGCAAAAGCATGTGCTAAAGTGCCCTCGAGGAGCCCAAACACGTGTTAAAATGTCCTCTACGAGCCAAACCCTGGGCTAAAGTACCCTCTAGGAGCCTAAAGACGTGCTTAAGTGCCCTCTTGGAGCCAAAACTTGTGCTAAAGTGCTGTCTTGGGAGCTAAAATTTTTGCTAAAGTGCTCTCTTAGGAGCCAAAGCATGTGCAAAAGTGTCCTCTTGGAGCCCAAACTAGTGCTAAAGTGCAGTATTGGAAGCCCAAACACTTGTTAAAGTGTCCTCTACTAGCCAAACCCTGTGCTAAAGTGCCTTCTAAAAGCCTTAACACATGGTTAAGTACCCTCTGGAAACCAAAACTTGTGCTTAAGTGCCCTCTAGGAGCCAAAACGTGTGCTAAAGTGCCATCTTGGAAGCCAAAACGTGTGCTAAAGTGCGCTCTTGGGAGCCAAATCGTGTGCTAAAGTGCTCTCTTAGGAGCCCAAACATGTGCTAAAGTGCCCTCTAGGAGCGCAAACACGTGCTAAAGTGCACTCTTGGGAGCCAAAACGAATGCCAAAGTATTCTCATAGGACCCAAAACGTGTGCTAAAGTGCCATCTAGGAGCCAAACATGCTAGAGTACCCTCTAGAAACCAAAACCTGTGCTAAAGGCCCCTCCAGGATACCAAACACGTGATAAAGTGTCCTCTACGATCCAAACCCTGTGCTAAAGTGCCCCTTAAGAGCCAAACATGCCAGAGTACCCTCTAGAAACCAAAACTTGTGCTAAAGTTCCCTCTAATAGCCTAAACACGTGGTAAAGTGCCCTCTAGAAACCAAAACTTCTGCTAAAGTGCCCTCCAGGAGCCAAACATGCCAAAGTACCTTCTAGAAACCAAAACTTGTGCTAAAGTTCCCTCTCGGAGCCTAAACAATTGCTAAAGTGCCCTCTAGGAGCCATAACGTGATCTTAAGTGCCGTCTTGGAGGCAAAAACGTGTGCTAAAGTGCCCTCTAGGAGCCTAAACACACACTTAAGTGCCCTCTTGGAGCCACAACGTGTGCTAAAGTGCCATCTTGGATGCCAAAACGAGTGCTAAAGTGCTTTCTTAGGAGCCCAAACACGTGCTAAAGTGCCCCCTAGGAGCCCAAACACGTACTAAAGTGCACTCTTGGGAGCGAAAACGTGTGCTTAAGTATCCCCATAGGAGCCAAAACGTGTGCTAAAGTGCCATCTAGGAGCCAAACATGCTAGAGTATCCTCTAGAAACCAAAATTTGTGCTAAAGTTACCTCTAGTAGCCTAAACACGTGTTAAAGTGTCCTCTACTAACCAAACCCTGTGCTACAGTGCCTTCTAGGAGCCGTACCACGTGGTAAAGTAATTCAATTCAATTCAATTTTCAATTAAATTTTATTTATAGTGTCAAATCATAACAAAAGTTATCTCAGGACACTTTACAGAGTAGGTAAAGACCACACTCAATGACTTATTTATGATTTACATAGACCCAACAATTCCTCTGTAGAGTACAGTGGCAACGAAAACCTTCCCTATAACAGGCAGGAACGTCAGACAGACCCAGCTCTGTGGAGGACGGCCATCTGTCTTGACCGGTTGGGGAGGAAGAAAAGGAGAGAGAAAAAGAGAAAAGACACACAGATGGACAGAGAGAGACAGACAGACACACTTCCAGAGATGCAAGCAAAGCCTAACAGTAACTATAATATTTATAGTAATGTGAATATGACGTATATGTTAAGGCAGTTAATACAACAGAATAGTAGAAACAAGCACAGCTAAGGTGACAGAATATGAAAATGATAATAATTATGGTGGCAAACATGATCAATGATGAGTAGTGGCAATAGCAGCTACGATACAGCTACAAATTTTATAGTTTATTAAACTAGTGATAGTATATATGAGTAACAGTGACAATAGCAGCAGGAAGCGTCATGTAGGACCACGGCAGCAAGCACCACCACGATCAGCAGAGACCTGCGAGACGACAAAACAAAAACAGCTCCGGGGAAGAAGCTGAATCAGTAACATGCATTGATGGGACATGAATGATTCAGACAGAGAGGAGAGAAGCTCAGAGTATCAGGAAAAGTATTATCCCCCGGCAGACTAGGCCTATAGCAGCATCATTAAGCAGAATAAAGTCTCATCGTAAGCCCTAGCTGTAAGCTTTATCAAAAAGGAAAGTTTTAAGTTTACTTTTAAATAAGGGGACAGTGTCTGCCTCCCGTATAACATTTGGGAGTTTGTTCCACAGGAGAGGAGCTTGGTAGCTGAAGGCTCTGCCTCCCATTCTACTTTTGGAGACTCTAGGAACGACGAGTAGCCCTGCATTCTCAGAGCGCAGAGATCTAGTTGGGTGATACGGTACTATGAGCTCTTTAAGATACGACGGAGCCTGACCAATAAGAGCTTTGTACGTAAGGAGAAGGATTTTAAATTCTATTCTAGATTTTACAGGTAGCCAGTGCAGAGAAGCTAATACAGGAGAAATATGTTCTCTTCGATTTGTTTTAGTTAGTACACGAGCTGCAGCATTTTGGACCAACTGGAGACTCTTAACAGACTTATTGGAGCAGCCTGATAATAAGGAATTGCAATAGTCCAGCCTAGAAGTAACAAATGCATGAACAAGTTTCTCTGCATCTTTCTGAGACACAATGTTCCTCATTTTTGCAATATTACGCAGGTGAAAATATGCAGTCCTTGTCGTTAGTTTTATGTGAGAATCGAAGGACATATCCTGATCAAAAATAACACCCAGATTCCTTACTGTGGTGCTGGAGGACAACACAACATCATCCAGAGTAACAATGTCTTTAGCTATTGAATTTCGGAGGCCTTTGGGGCCAAGTACAATAATTTCAGTTTTGTCTGAGTTTAACATCAGGAAATTGCAGGTCATCCAGCTTTTTATTTCCTTAATGCACTTTTGAAGTTTATCTAACTGATGGGTTTCTTCTGGTTTGATCGACAAATATAATTGTGTATCATCAGCATAACAATGAAAATTTATGGAGTGCTTCCTTATAATATTTCCTAAGGGAAGCATATATAAGGTGAAAAGAATCGGTCCAAGGACAGAACCCTGTGGGACTCCGTGACTAACTTTAGTGTGCATGGAGGATTTGTCATTAACATGTACAAACTGAGATCTATCTGATAAATATGACTTAAACCAGCTCAGTGCGGTTCCTTTAATGCCGATCAGATGCTCTAGTCTGTGTAGCAGGATGTGATGGTCAATAGTGTCGAAGGCAGCACCAAGATCTAGTAAGACAAGTACAGAGACAAGTCCTTTGTCTGAAGCTATTAGAAGGTCGTTAGTAATTTTCACCAGTGCTGTCTCAGTGCTATGATTTGCTCTAAATCCTGACTGGAAATCCTCAAATAACTCATTATTATGTAAAAAGTCACACAACTGATTGGCAACTAATTTCTCGAGGATCTTAGAGAGAAAAGGAAGGTTAGATATAGGTATATAGTTGGCTAGTACCTCAGGATCAAGACTGGGCTTTTTAAGAAGAGGTTTAATTACAGCTACTTTAAAAGACTGTGGTACATAACCTGCTGATAAAGACATGTTAATCATATCTAATACAGGAGTGCTAACTAAAGGTAACACTTCTTTAAGTAACCTAGTTGGAACAGAGTCTAGGAGACAAGTAGAAGGTTTTGATGCTGAAATAGTAGAGTTTAATTTGTTAAGGTCGACTGTAGAAAAGCAGTCCAAGAAAATATCAGGTCGTACAGTTTGTAAGGTTCCTGGGTTTGATGAAAAATTGGTGCCAAGCGAGTTGATTTTGTCTCTAATAGTTATAATTTTGTCATTAAAGAAGGTCATGAAGTCGTTACTACTGAGGGTTATAGGAATACATGGCTCAATAGAGCTGTGGCTCTCTGTCAGCCTGGCTACAGTGCTAAAAAGAAATCTAGGATTGTTCTTATTCTCCTCTATTAAAGATGAGTAATAGGCTGCTCTGGCATTACGGAGGTCCTTCCTATAGGTTTTAAGACTTTCTTGCCAAACTAAGTGAGATTCCTCCAGTTTAGTGGAGCGCCATTTACTTTCCAACTTTCGCGATATTTGTTTTAATTCACGGGTTTGTGAGTTATACCACGGAGCTAACTTCCTCTGTTTTATTATCTTCTTTTTTAAAGGAGCAACAGAGTCAAGTGTTGTTCTTAGAGAGCCTGCAACACTTTCAACAAGGTGATCAATTTCAGAGAGACAAACGTTAGTGCAGGACTCTTGAATATTAGGATAAGGCATTAAAGTAAATGCAGATGGAATCGCTTCCTTAAATTTAGTTATAGCACTATCAGATAAACATCTGGTGTAGACACTTTTACCCAGTGGTGAGTAGTCCTGTAATATGAATTCAAAAGTTATTAAATAATGGTCTGATAAAATAGGATTCTGTGGAAAGACTATTAAGTCATCAATTTCCACACCATAAACCAAAACAAGGTCGAGGATGTGATTAAAACAGTGAGTAGGTTTATGTATACTCTGACTAAAAGCAATCGAATCTAATAGAGAGATAAACGCGATACTGAGACTATTATTATCGCTGTCCACATGAATATTAAAATCACCTACAATTATTACTTTGTCGGATTTAAGGACTAAATTTGACAGAAACTCTGAGAATTCGGACAGAAATTCAGAGTACGGACCAGGAGCACGGTACACTATAACAAATATAATTGGCTGCACAGTTTTCCAGGTTGAATGTGAAAGACTAAGAACAAGACTTTCAAATGAATTATAATTTAGTTTAGGTTTAGGGTTTATTAATAGGCCTGAATTATAAATAGCTGCAACGCGTCCTCCTCGACCACTGCCTCGAGAAATATGAGTATTAATATGACTGGGAGGAGTGGATTCATTTAGGCTAACATATTCTTCGGGACGCAGCCAGGTTTCGGTCAGACAGAGTAAATCAATATGGTTGTCTGATATCAGATCGTTTACTAATACAGCTTTAGATGAGAGAGATCTAATGTTTAAAAGTCCACATTTTATTTTCTGATATTGTTGCATTGTCGCAGATTTTGCGTTGATTTGTATCAAGTTTTTCTTTATAGCTCCTCTTCTGTTCATTTTTGATCTGTTTAATTTAAATGATCGTGGGGCAGACAGTGTTTGTATACTAAACTGAGCTGGAAAATGCTCCACAGGGAGCGCAGAGAGGTGTGTAAGACTGCCACTCTGCTTCCTGGGCACCTGCGATAAGGGCAGCGCAGAGAGGTGTATTAAACTGCGACTCTGCTTCCTGATCCCAACACTGGGTTGTCATGGTTTTAGACCGCTAACAACTGCGTCCAGGTTCTTAGATATGAGAGCAGCACCCTCCAAAGTAGGATGAATACCATCTCTCCTAATAAGACCAGGTTTTCCCCAGAAAGACTGCCAATTATCTACGAAGCCCACATTATTTACCGGGCACCATCCAGACAGCCAGCGACGGAATGATGACATGCGGCTATACATGTCATCGCAAGTCAAGTTGGGCAGGGGACCAGAGAAAATTACGGAGTCCGACATAGTTTTTGCATAAGAACACACCGACTCCACATTCATTTTAGTGACCTCCGATTGACGTAATCGGGTGTCATTACCGCCGACGTGAATAACAATCCTACCATATTTACGTTTATCCCTAGCCAGAAGTTTCAAATAGGATTCAATGTCGCCCGCTCTGGCCCCTGGGATGCATTTTACTATTGTCCCTGGTGTCACTAAGTTCACGTTTCTCAAAATGGAGCTGCCAATAACCAGTAATGTTTTTTTCAGCAGGCGTGTCACTGAGTGGAGAAAACTTGTTTGAAACGTGAACGGGCGGATGGTTAACCATGGGCTTCGATTTAGAACTATGCTTTCCTCTCACAGTCACCCAGGAGGACCCTGGCTGCTCAGGGATTGCCGGGGGAGGGCTAGCAGGAGCTAACGCTACACTATGTAGCTTCGCACCGGCTAAAGTTGTAGGTGGCTGGCTAGCTACTGTAGCGTAAGACTGAGCTTCCATGGTGCGGAGCCGTGCCTCTAACTCACTGAGCCTCGCCTCCAGCGCTACAAATACACTACACCTATTACACTTACCATTATCACTAAAGGAGGCAGAGGAGTAGCTAAACATACGACACTCCGAGCAAGAGAGAGCAGGAGAGAGAGCGGGGGAAGCCATCACCAGCCGTACCCTGTACTAAACCCTTAGGAGCCAAATATACCAGAGTACCCTCTAGAAACCAAAACTTGTGCTAAAGTTCCCTCTAAGAGCCTAAACACGTGGTAAAGTGCCCTCTAGAAACCAAAACTTCTGCCAAAGTGCCCACCAGGAGCCTAAACACGAGTTAAAGTGTCCTCTACGTGCCAAACCCTGTACTAAAGTGCCCTCTAGGAGCCAAAACACGTGCTTAAGTGCCCTCTAGGAGCCTAAAGACGTGCTTAAGTGACCTCTAGGAGCCCAAACACGTGCTAAAGTGCAGTCTTGGTAGCCAAAACGTGAGCTAAAGTATCCTCTTTGGAGCCAAAACGTGTGCTATAGTGCCCTCTAGGAGCCAAACATGCCAAAGTACCTTCTAGAAACCAAAACTTGTGCTAAAGTTCCTCCTAGGAGCCTAAACACGTGGCAAAGTGCCCTCTAGAAACCCAAACTTGTGCTAAAGTTCCCTCTAGGAGCCTAAACAATTGCTAAAGTGCCATCTTGTAAGCCAAAACGTGTGCTAAAGTGCTCTCTTGGGAGCCAAATCGTGTACTAAAGTGCTCTCTTAGGAGCCCAAACATGTGCTAAAGTGCCCTCTAGGAGCCCATACAAGTGCTAGAGTGCACTTTCGGGAGCCAAAACGTGTGCCAAACATGCTAGAGTATCCTCTAGAAACCAAAACTTGTGCGAAAGTGCCCTCCAGGAGCCCAAACACGTGATAAAGTGTCCTCTACGAGCCAAACCTTGTGCTCAAGTGCCCCTTAAGAGCCTAAACACGTTCTTAAGTGTCCTCTAGGAGCCTAAACACGTGCTTAAGTTCCCTCTAGGAGCCAAAACGTGTGCTAAAGTGTGTCTTTGAAGCCGAAATGTGTGTTAAAGTGCTCTCTTGGGAGCCAAAACTTGTGCTAACGTGCTCACTTTATTGCCCAAATATATGCTAAAGTGCCCTCTAGGAGCCTAAACACGTGCTTAAGTTCCCTCTAGGAGCCAAAACATGTGCTAAAGTGCGTCTTTGAAGCCAAAACGTGTGTTAAAGTGCTCTCTTGGGTGCCAAAACTTGTGCTAACGTGCTCACTTTGGAGCCCAAACATATGCTAAAGTGCCCTCTAGGAGCCAAAACTTGTGCTAAAGTTCCCTCTAGGAGCCTCAACACGTGCTAGAGTCCCCTCTAGAAACCAAAACTTAAGGTAAAGTTCCCTCTAGGAGCCTAAACATGTGGTAAAGTGCCCTCTAGAAACCCAAACTTGTGCTAAAGTTCCCTCTAGGAGCCTAAACACTTGCTAAAGTGCCACCTTGTAAGCCAAAATGTGTGCTAAAGTGCTCTCTTGGGAGCCAAGTCGTGTGCTAAAGTGCTCTCTTAGGAGCCCAAACATGTGCTAAAGTGCCCTCTAGGAGCCCAAACACGTGCTAAAGTGCTCTCTTAGGAGCCCAAACAGCTGCTAAAGATCCCACTTGGAGCCCAAACACGTGCTAACGTGCAGTCTTGGTAGCCAAAACGTGAGCTAAAGTATCCTCTTTGGAGCCAAAACGTGTGCTATAGTGCTCTCTAGGAGCCAAACATGCCAAAGTACCTTCTAGAAACCAAAACTTGTGCTAAAGTTCCTCCTAGGAGCCTAAACACGTGGCAAAGTGCCCTCTAGAAACCCAAACTTGTGCTAAAGTTCCCTCTAGGAGCCTAAACAATTGCTAAAGTGCCATCTTGTAAGCCAAAGCGTGTGCTAAAGTGCTCTCTTGGGAGCCAAATCGTGTGCTAAAGTGCTCTCTTAGGAGTCCAAACATGTGCTTAAGTGCCCTCTAGGAGCCCATACAAGTGCTAGAGTGCACTTTCGGGAGCCAAAACGTGTGCCAAACATGCTAGAGTATCCTCTAGAAACCAAAACTTGTGCGAAAGTGCCCTCCAGGAGCCCAAACACGTGATTAAGTGTCCTCTACGAGGCCAAACCTTGTGCTAAAGTGCCCCTTAAGAGCCTAAACACTTTCTTAAGTGTCCTCTAGGAGCCTAAACACGTGCTTAAGTTCCCTCTAGGAGCCCAAACACGTGCTAAAGTGCAGTCTTGGTAGCCAAAACGTGAGCCAAAGTATCCTCTTTGGAGCCAAAACGTGTGCTATAGTGCCCTCTAGGAGCCAAACATGCCAAAGTACCTTCTAGAAACCAAAACTTGTGCTAAAGTTCCTCCTAGGAGCCTAAACACGTGGCAAAGTGCCCTCTAGAAACCCAAACTTGTGCTAAAGTTCCCTCTAGGAGCCTAAACAATTGCTAAAGTGCCATCTTGTAAGCCGAAACGTGTGCTAAAGTGCTCTCTTGGGAGCCAAATCGTGTGCTAAAGTGCTCTCTTAGGAGCCCAAACATGTGCTAAAGTGCCCTCTAGGAGCCCATACAAGTGCTAGAGTGCACTTTCGGGAGCCAAAACATGTGCCAAACATGCTAGAGTATCCTCTAGAAACCAAAACTTGTGCTCAAGTGCCCCTTAAGAGCCTAAACACGTTCTTAAGTGTCCTCTAGGAGCCTAAACACGTGCTTAAGTTCCCTCTAGGAGCCAAAACGTGTGCTAAAGTGTGTCTTTGAATCCGAAATGTGTGTTAAAGTGCTCTCTTGGGAGCCAAAACTTGTGCTAACGTGCTCACTTTATTGCCCAAATATATGCTAAAGTGCCCTCTAGGAGCCTAAACACGTGCTTAAGTTCCCTCTAGGAGCCAAAACATGTGCGAAAGTGCGTCTTTGAAGCCAAAACGTGTGTTAAAGTGCTCTCTTGGGAGCCAAAACTTGTGCTAACGTGCTCACTTTGGAGCCCAAACATATGCTAAAGTGCCCTCTAGGAGCCAAAACTTGTGCTAAAGTTCCCTCTAGGAGCCTCAACACGTGCTAGAGTCCCCTCTAGAAACCAAAACTTAAGGTAAAGTTCCCTCTAGGAGCCTAAACATGTGGTAAAGTGCCCTCTAGAAACCCAAACTTGTGCTAAAGTTCCCTCTAGGAGCCTAAACACTTGCTAAAGTGCCACCTTGTAAGCCAAAATGTGTGCTAAAGTGCTCTCTTGGGAGCCAAGTCGTGTGCTAAAGTGCTCTCTTAGGAGCCCAAACATGTGCTAAAGTGCCCTCTAGGAGCCCAAACACGTGCTAAAGTGCTCTCTTAGGAGCCAAAACAGGTGCTAAAGATCCCACTTGGAGCCCAAACACGTGCTAAAGTGCAGTCTTGGTAGCCAAAACGTGAGCTAAAGTATCCTCTTTGGAGCCAAAACGTGTGCTATAGTGCCCTCTAGGAGCCAAACATGCCAAAGTACCTTCTAGAAACCAAAACTTGTGCTAAAGTTCCTCCTAGGAGCCTAAACACGTGGCAAAGTGCCCTCTAGAAACCCAAACTTGTGCTAAAGTTCCCTCTAGGAGCCTAAACAATTGCTAAAGTGCCATCTTGTAAGCCAAAGCGTGTGCTAAAGTGCTCTCTTGGGAGCCAAATCGTGTGCTAAAGTGCTCTCTTAGGAGCCCAAACATGTGCTTAAGTGCCCTCTAGGAGCCCATACAAGTGCTAGAGTGCACTTTCGGGAGCCAAAACATGTGCCAAACATGCTAGAGTATCCTCTAGAAACCAAAACTTGTGCGAAAGTGCCCTCCAGGAGCCAAAACACGTGATAAAGTGTCCTCTATGAGCCAAACCTTGTGCTCAAGTGCCCCTTAAGAGCCTAAACACGTTCTTAAGTGTCCTCTAGGAGCCTAAACACGTGCTTAAGTTCCCTCTAGGAGCCAAAACGTGTGCTAAAGTGTGTCTTTGATGCCGAAATGTGTGTTAAAGTGCTCTCTTGGGAGCCAAAACTTGTGCTAACGTGCTCACTTTATTGCCCAAATATATGCTAAAGTGCCCTCTAGGAGCCTAAACACGTGCTTAAGTTCCCTCTAGGAGCCAAAACATGTGCTAAAGTGCGTCTTTGAAGCCAAAACGTGTGTTAAAGTGCTCTCTTGGGAGCCAAAACTTGTGCTAACGTTTTCACTTTGGAGCCCAAACATATGCTAAAGTGCCCTCTAGGAGCCAAAACTTGTGCTAAAGTTCCCTCTAGGAGCCTCAACACGTGCTAGAGTCCCCTCTAGAAACCAAAACTTAAGGTAAAGTTCCCTCTAGGAGCCTAAACATGTGGTAAAGTGCCCTCTAGAAACCCAAACTTGTGCTAAAGTTCCCTCTAGGAGCCTAAACACTTGCTAAAGTGCCACCTTGTATGCCAAAATGTGTGCTAAAGTGCTCTCTTGGGAGCCAAGTCGTGTGCTAAAGTGCTCTCTTAGGAGCCCAAACATGTGCTAAAGTGCCCTCTAGGAGCCCAAACACGTGCTAAAGTGCTCTCTTAGGAGACCAAACAGGTGCTAAAGATCCCACTTGGAGCCCAAACACGTGCTAACGTGCAGTCTTGGTAGCCAAAACGTGAGCTAAAGTATCCTCTTTGGAGCCAAAACGTGTGCTATAGTGCTCTCTAGGAGCCAAACATGCCAAAGTACCTTCTAGAAACCAAAACTTGTGCTAAAGTTCCTCCTAGGAGCCTAAACACGTGGCAAAGTGCCCTCTAGAAACCCAAACGTGTGCTAAAGTTCCCTCTAGGAGCCTAAACAATTGCTAAAGTGCCATCTTGTAAGCCAAAGCGTGTGCTAAAGTGCTCTCTTGGGAGCCAAATCGTTCGCTAAAGTGCTTTATTAGGAGCCCAAACATGTGCTTAAGTGCCCTCTAGGAGCCCATACAAGTGCTAGAGTGCACTTTCGGGAGCCAAAACGTATGCCAAACATGCTAGAGTATCCTCTAGAAACCAAAACTTGTGCGAAAGTGCCCTCCAGGAGCCCAAACACGTGATAAAGTGTCCTCTACGAGGCCAAACCTTGTGCTAAAGTGCCCCTTAAGAGCCTAAACACGTTCTTAAGTGTCCTCTAGGAGCCTAAACACGTGCTTAAGTTCCCTCTAGGAGCCAAAACGTGTGCTAAAGTGTGTCTTTGAAGCCAAAACGTGTGTTAAAGTGCTCTCTTGGGAGCCAAAACTTGTGCTAACGTGCTCACTTTGGAGCCCAAATATATGCTAAAGTGCCTTCTAGGAGCCTAAACACGTGCTTAAGTTCCCTCTAGGAGCCAAAACATGTGCTAAAGTGCGTCTTTGAAGCCAAAACGTGTGTTAAAGTGCTCTCTTGGGAGCCAAAACTTGTGCTAACATGCTCACTTTGGAGCCTAAACATATGCTAAAGTGACCTCTAGGAGCCAAAACTTGTGCTAAAGTTACCTCTAGGAGCCTCAACACGTGCTAGAGTCCTCTCTAGAAACCAAAACTTGAGCTAAAGTTCCCTCTAGGAGCCTAAACATGTGGTAAAGTGCCCTCTAGCAACCAAAACTTGTGCTAAAGTGTCCTCTAGGAGCCCAAACACACACTTAAGTGTCCTCTAGGGGACAAAACGTAATCTTAAGTGCCGTCTTGGAAGCCAAAACGTGTGCTAAAGTGCTTTCTTGAAAGCCAAATTGTGTGCTAAAGTATTCTTTTAAGAGCTCAAACACGTGCTAAAGTGCCCTCTAGGAGCCCAAACACGTGCTAAAGTGCACTCTTGGAAGCGAAAACGTGTGCCAAAGTATCCCCATAGGAGCCAAAACGTGTGCTTAAGTGCCATCTAGGAGCCAAACATGCTAGAGTATCCTCTAGAAACCAAAATTTGTGCCTTCTAGGAGCCTTGCCACGTGGTAAAGTACCCTCTAGAAACCAAAACTTGTGCTAAAGTGCCCTCTAGGAGCCCAAACACGTGTTAAAATGTCCTCTACCTGCCAAAGCCTGTGCTAAAGTTCCCTCTAGGAGCCTAAACACGCACTTAAGTGCCCTCTAGGAGCCAAAACATGTGCTAAAGTACCATCCTGGAAGCCAAAACATGTGCTAAAGTGCTCTCTTGGGAGCAAAATCGTTTGCTAAAGTGCTCTCTTAGGAGCCCAAACACATGCTTAAGTGCGCTCTAGGAGCCCAAACACGTGCTAAAGTGCACTCTTGGGAGCCAAAACGGTTGCCAAAGTATCCTCATAGGAGCCAAAACGTGTGCTAAAGTGTCATCTTGGTGCCAAACATGCTAGAGTACCCTCTAGAAACCAAAACTTGTGCTAAAGGCCCCTCCAGAATCCCAAACACGTGACAAAGTGTCCTCTACAAGCCAAACCCTGTGCTTAAGTGCCCCTTAGGAGCCAAACATACCAGAGTAACCTCTAGAAACCAAAACTTGTGCTAAAGTTCCCTATAAGAGCCTAAACACGTGGTAAAGTGCCCTCTAGAAACCAAAACTTCTGCTAAAGTGCCCTCCAGGAGCCCAAACACGAGTTAAAGTGTCCTCTACGTGCCAAACCCTGTGCTAAAGTGCCCTCTAGGAGCCAAAACACGTGCTTAAGTGCCCTCTAGGAGCCAAAACATGTGCTAAAGTGCCGTCTTGGAAGCAAAAACACGTGCTAAAGTGTTCTCTTAGGAGCCCAAACACGTACTAAAGTGCCTTCTTGGAGCCCAAACACGTACTAAAGTGCCCTCTAGGAGCCCAAACACGTGTTAAAGTGTACTCTACGTGCCAAACACGTGCTAAAGTTCCCTCTTGGAGCCCAAACACATGCTAAAGTGCAGTCTTTGGAGCCAAAACTTGTGCCAAAGTATCCTCTTTGAAGCATAAACGTGTGCTAAAGTGTCCTCTAGTAGCCAAAAATGCCAGAGTACCCTCTAGAAACCAAAACTTGTGCTAAAGTTCCCTATAGGAGCCAAAACGTCTGCTAAAGTGCCCTCTAGAATCGAAAACTTGTGCTAAAGTGCCGTCTAGGAACCCAAACACCTGTTAAAGTGTCCTCTACGAGCCAAACCCTGTGCTAAAGTGCCCTCTAGGAGCCCAAACACGTGTTAAAATGTCCTCTACCTGCCAAAGCCTGTGCTAAAGTTCCCTCTAGGAGCCTAAACACGCACTTAAGTGCCATCTAGGAGCCAAAACATGTGCTAAAGTACCATCCTGGAAGCCAAAACATGTGCTAAAGTGCTCTCTTGGGAGCAAAATCGTTTGGTAAAGTGCTCTCTTAGGAGCCCAAACACATGCTTAAGTCCGCTCTAGGAGCCCAAACACGTGCTAAAGTGCACTCTTGGGAGCCAAAACGTTTGCCAAAGTATCCTCAAAGGAGCCCAAACGTGTGCTAAAGTGCCATCTACGAGCCAAACATACTAGAGTACACTCTAGAAACCAAAACTTGTGCTAATGTTCCCTCTAGGAGCCTACACACGTGGTAAAGTGTCCTCTAGAAACCAAAACTTGTGCTAAAGTGCCCTCCAGGAGCCCAAACACGTGTTAAAGTGTCCTCTACGAGCCACACCCTGTGCTAAAGTACCTTTTAGGAGCCTAAACACGTGCTTAAGTTCCCTCTAGGAGCCAAAACGTGTGATAAAGTCCCCTCTTGGAAGCCAAAACGTCTCCTAAAGTGCTCTCTTGGGAGCCAAAACGTGTGCTAAAGTGCTCTCTCATGAGCCAAAGCATGTGCTAAAGTGCCCTCCAGGAGCCCAAACCCGTGTTAAAGTGTCCTCTACGAGCAAAACCCTGTGCTAAAGTGCCCTCCAGGAGCCTAAACACATGCTTAAGTGCCCTCTTGGAGCCAAAACGTCTGCTAAAGTGCTCTCTTGGGAGCCAAAATGTATGCTAAATTGCTCTCTTAATAGCCAAAGCATGTGCTAAAGTTCCCGCGAGGAGCCAAAACACGTGATAAAGTGCTCTCTTAGGAGCCTAAACACGTGCTAAAGTGCCCACTTGGAGCACAAACACGTGCTAAAGTGCAGTCTTGGGAGAAAAAACGTGTACTAAAATATCCTCTTTTGAGCCAAAACGTGTGCTTAAGTGCCCTCTAGTAGCCAAACATGCCAGAGTACCCTCTAGAAACCAAAACTTGTGCTAAAGTGCCGTCTAGGAGCCCAAACACATGTTAAAGTGTCCTCTACGAGCCAAACCCTGTGCTAAAGTTCCATCTAGGAGCCCAAACACGTGTCAAAGTTTCCTCTACGAGCCAAACCCTGTGCTAAAGTGCCCTCTAGAAGCCTAAACACGCACTTAAGTGACCTCTAGGAGCCAAAACGTGTGCTAAAGTGCCATCTTGGAAGCAAAAACGTGTGCTAACGTGCTCTCTTGGGAGCCAAATCGTGTGCTAAAGTGCTCTCTTAGGAGCCCAAACACGTGCTAAAGGGCCCTCTAGGAGCCCAAACACGTGTTAAAGTGTCCTCTACGAGCCAAACCCTGTGCTAAAGTGTCCTCTAGGAGCCTAAACACACACTTAAGTGCCCTCTAGGAGCCACAACGTTTGCTAAAGTGCCATCTTGGAAGCCAAAACCTGTGCTCAAGTGCTCTTTTGGGAGCCAAATCGTGTGCTAAAGTGCTCTCTTAGGAGCCCAAACATGTGCTTAAGTGCCCTCTAGGAGCCCAAACACGTGCAAAACTGCACTCTTGGGAGCCAAAACGTTTGCCAAAGTATACTCATAGGAGCCAAAACGTGTGCTAAAGTGCCATCTAGGAGCCAGACATGCTAAAGTACCTTCTAAAAACCAAAACTTGTGCTAAAGTTCCCTCTAGGAGCCAAAACGTGTGCTAAAGTGCCGTTTTGGAAGCCAAAACATCCGCTAAAGTGCTCTCTTGGGAGCCAAAACGTGTGCTAAAATGCTCTATCAGGAGCCAAAACTTGTGCTAACGTTCCCTCTAGGAGCCTAAACACGTGGTAAAGTACCCTCTAGAAACCAAAACTTGTCTTAAAGTGCCCTCCAGGAGCCCAAACACGTGTTAAAGTGTCCTCTACGAACCAAACCCTGTGCTAAAGTGCCCTTTAGGAGCCTAAACACGTGCTTAAGTTCCCTATAGGAGCAAAAACGTGTGCTAAAGTTGCGTCTTGGAAGCTAAAATGTCTGCAAAAGTGCTCTCTTTGGAGCAGAACGTGTGCTTAAGTGCTCTCTCAGGAGCCAAAGCATGTGCTAAAGTTCCCTCTAGGAGCCCAAACACGTGCTAAAGTGCTCTCTTAGGAGCCCAAACACGTGCTAAAGTGCCCTCTTGGAGCCCAAACACGTGCTAAAGTGCAGTCCTGGGAGCCAAAACGTGTGCCAAAGTATCCTCTTCGGAGCCAAAACTTGGGCTAAAGTGCCATCTAGTAGCCAAGAGTACAACATGCCAGAGTACCCTCTAGAAACATAAACTTGTGCTAACGTTCCCTCTAGGAGCCTAAACACGTGGTAAAGTGCCCTCTAGAAACCAAAACTTGTGCTAAAGTGCCGTCTAGGAGCCCAAACACATGTTAAAGTGTCCTCTACGAGCCAAACCCTGTGCTAAAGTTCCCTCTAGGAGCCCAAACACGTGTTAAAGTGTCCTCTAGGAGCCAAAACGTGTGCTAAAGTGCCGTCTTGGAAGCCAAAAGGTCTGCTAAAGTGCTCTCTTAGGAGCCAAATTTTGTGCTTAATTGCTCTCTTAGGAGCCAAAGCATGTGCTAAAGTTCCCTCTAGGAGCCTAAACTCTTGCTAAAGTGCTCTCTTAGGAACCCAAAGAGGTGCTAAAGATCCCACTTGGTGCAGTCTTGGGAGCCAAAACATGAGCTGAAGTATCCTCTTTGGAGCCAGAACGTGTGCTAAAGAACCCTCTAGGAGCCAAACATGCCAAAGTACCCCCTAGAAACCAAAACTTGTGCTAAAGCTCACTCTCGGAGCCTAAACACGTGGTAAAGTGTACTCTAGGGGACAAAATTTGTGCTAGAGTGCCCTCTAGGAGCCTAAACACGTTCTTAAGTGCCCTCTAGAAATCAAAACTTGTGCTAAAGATCCCTCTAGGAGCCTAAACAAGTGCTAAAGTACCCTCTAGAAACATAAACTTGTGCTAAAGTTCCCTCTAGGAGCCTAAACACATGGTAAAGTGCCCTTTAGAAACCAAAACTTGTGTTAAAGTGCCCTCTACCAGCTAAAACACGTGTTAAAGTGTCCTCTACAAGCCAAACCCCATGCTAAAGTGCCCTCTAGGAGCCTAAACACGTGCTTAAGTGCCCTCTAGGAGCCAAAAGGTGTGCTAAAGTGCCATCTTAGAAGCAAAAACGTGTGCTTAAGTGCTCTCTGGGGAGCCAAAACGTGTGCTAAAGTGCTCACTTGGTAGCCAAACACGTGCTTAAGTTCTCTCTTAGTAGCCCAAACACATGGTAAATTGCCCTTTTGGAGCCCAAACACTTGCTAAAGTCCACTCTGGGGAGCCAAAATGTGTACTACAGTATCCTCTTTGGATCCAAAACGTGTGCTAAAGTGCCCTCTAGGAGCTAAACATGCCAGAGTACCCTCTAGAAACCAAAACTTCTGCTAAAGTTCTCTCTAGGAGCCTAAACACGTGGTAAAGTGCCCTCTAGAAACCAAAACTTCTGCTAAAGTTCTCTCTAGGAGCCTAAACACGTGGTAAAGTGCCCTCTAGAAACCAAAACTTGTGCTAAAGTTCCCTCTAGGAGCCTAAACACGTGCTAGAGTACCCTCTAGAAACCAAAATTTGTGCTAAAGTTCCATCTAGAAGCCTAAACACGTGGTAAAGTGCCATCTAGAAACCAAAAATTGTGCTAAAGTGCCCTTTAGGAGCCAAACACGTGTTAAAGTGCACTCTTGGGAGCCAAAACGTGTGCTAAAGTGCACTCTAGGAGCCAATCATGCTAGAGTAGCCTCTAGAAACATAAACTTGTGCTAAAATTCCCTCTAAGAGCCTAAAAACGTGCTTAAGTGCCCTCTAGGAGCCAAAAGGTGTGATAAAGTGCTGTCTTGGAAGCCAAAACATGTGCTAAAGTGCTCTCTTGAGAGCCAAAACATGTGCTAAAGTGCCCTCTAGGAGCCTTTAAATGTGCTTAAGTGCCGTCTTGGAAGCAAAAACGTGTGCTAAAGTGCTCTCTGGGAGCCAAAAAGTGTGCTAAAGTGCTCTCTTATGAGCCAAAGCATGTAATAAAGTACCCATTAGGATCCCAAACAAGTGCTAAAGTGCTCTTGTAGGAGCCCAAACACATGCTTAAGTGCACTCTTCGGAGCTAGAACGTTTGCTAAAGTACCCTCTTTGGAGCCAAAACGTGTGCTAAAGTGCACTCTAGGAGCCAAACATGCCAGAGTACCCTCTAGAAACCAAAACTTGTGCTAAAGTTTCCTCTAGGAGCCTAAACACATGGTAAAGTGCCCTCTATACACCAAAACTTCTGCTAAAGTGCCCTCATAGGATTCCAAACACGTGTTAAAGTGCACTCTTGGAAGCCAAAACTTGTGCTAAAGTTCCATCTAGAAGCCTAAACACGTGGTAAAGTGCCATCTAGAAACCAAAAATTGTGCTAAAGTGCCTTTTAGGAGCCAAACACGTGTTAAAGTGCACTCTTGGGAGCCAAAACGTGTGCTAAAGTGCACTCTAGGAGCCAATCCTGCTAGAGTAGCCTCTAGAGACATAAACTTGTGCTAAAATTCCCTCTAGGAGCCTAAAAACGTGCTTAAGTGCCCTCTAGGAGCACAAAGGTGTGATAAAGTGCTGTCTTGGAAGCCAAAACATGTGCTAAAGTGCTCTCTTGAGAGCGAAAACATGTGCTAAAGTGCCCTCTAGGAGCCTTAAAACGTCCTTAAGTGCTGTCTTGGAAGCAAAAACGTGTGCTAAAGTGCTCTCTTGGGAGCCAAAACGTGTGCTAAAGTGCTCTCTTATGAGCCTAAGCATGTAATAAAGTACCCATTAGGATCCCAAACAAGTGCTAAAGTGCTCTTGTAGGAGCCCAAACTCATGCTAAAGTGCAATCTTCGGAGCTAGAACGTTTGCTAAAGTACCCTCTTTGGAGCCAAAACGTGTGCTAAAGTGCCCTCTAGGAGCCAAACATGCCAGAGTACCCCCTAGAAACCAAAACTTGTGCTAAAGTTTACTCTCGGAGCCTAAAAACGTGGTAAAGTGTACTCTAGGGGACAAAATTTGTGCTAGAGTGCCCTCTAGGAGCCTAAACACGTTCTTAAGTGCCCTCTAGAAATCAAAACTTGTGCTAAAGATCCCTCTAGGAGCCTAAACACGTGCTAAAGTACCCTCTAGAAACATAAACTTGTGCTAAAGTTCCCTCTAGGAGCCTAAACACATGGTAAAGTGCCCTTTAGAAACCAAAACTTGTGTTAAAGTGCCCTCTACCAGCTAAAACACGTGTTAAAGTGTCCTCTACAAGCCAAACCCCATGCTAAAGTGCCCTCTAGGAGCCTAAACACGTGCTTAATTGCCCTCTAGGAGCCTTAAAACGTGCTTAAGTGCTGTCTTGGATGCAAAAACGTGTGCTAAAGTGCTCTCTTGGGAGCCAAAACGTGTGCTAAAGTGCTCTCTTATGAGCCAAAGCATGTAATAAAGTACCCATTAGGATCCCAAACAAGTGCTAAAGTGCTCTTGTAGGAGCCCAAACACATGCTAAAGTGCAATCTTCGGAGCTAGAACGTTTGCTAAAGTACCCTCTTTGGAGCCAAAACGTGTGCTAAAGTGCCCTCTAGGAGCCAAACATGCCAGATTACCCCCTAGAAACCAAAACTTGTGCTAAAGTTTACTCTCGGAGCCTAAACACGTGGTAAAGTGTACTCTAGGGGACAAAATTTGTGCTAGAGTGCCCTCTAGGAGCCTAAACACGTTCTTAAGTGCCCTCTAGAAATCAAAACTTGTGCTAAAGATCCCTCTAGGAGCCTAAACACGTGCTAAAGTACCCTCTAGAAACATAAACTTGTGCTAAAGTTCCCTCTAGGAGCCTAAACACATGGTAAAGTGCCCTTTAGAAACCAAAACTTGTGTTAAAGTGCCCTCTACCAGCTAAAACACGTGTTAAAGTGTCCTCTACAAGCCAAACCCCATGCTAAAGTGCCCTCTAGGAGCCTAAACACGTGCTTAAGTGCCCTCTAGGAGCCAAAAGGTGTGCTAAAGTGCCATCTTAGAAGCAAAAACGTGTGCTTAAGTGCTCTCTGGGGAGCCAAAACGTGTGCTAAAGTGCTCACTTGGTAGCCAAACACGTGCTTATGTTATCTCTTAGTAGCCCAAACACATGCTAAATTGCCCTTTTGGAGCCCAAACACTTGCTAAAGTCCACTCTGGGGAGCCAAAATGTGTGCTACAGTATCCTCTTTGGATCCAAAACGTGTGCTAAAGTGCCCTCTAGGAGCTAAACATGCCAGAGTACCCTCTAGAAACCAAAACTTCTGCTAAAGTTCTCTCTAGGAGCCTAAACACGTGGTAAAGTGCCCTCTAGAAACCAAAACTTGTGCTAAAGTTCCCTCTAGGAGCCTAAACACGTGCTAGAGTACCCTCTAGAAACCAAAATTTGTGCTAAAGTTCCATCTAGAAGCCTAAACACGTGGTAAAGTGCCATCTAGAAACCAAAAATTGTGCTAAAGTGCCCTTTAGGAGCCAAACACGTGTTAAAGTGCACTCTTGGGAGCCAAAACGTGTGCTAAAGTGCACTCTAGGAGCCAATCATGCTAGAGTAGCCTCTAGAAACATAAACTTGTGCTAAAATTCCCTCTAGGAGCCTAAAAACGTGCTTAAGTGCCCTCTAGGAGCCAAAAGGTGTGATAAAGTGCTGTCTTGGAAGCCAAAACATGTGCTAAAGTGCTCTCTTGAGAGCCAAAACATGTGCTAAAGTGCCCTCTAGGAGCCTTTAAACGTGCTAAAGTGCCGTCTTGGAAGCAAAAACGTGTGCTAAAGTGCTCTCTGGGAGCCAAAAAGTGTGCTAAAGTGCTCTCTTATGAGCCAAAGCATGTAATAAAGTACCCATTAGGATCCTAAACAAGTGCTAAAGTGCTCTTGTAGGAGCCCAAACACATGCTTAAGTGCACTCTTCGGAGCTAAAACGTTTGCTAAAGTACCCTCTTTGGAGCCAAAACGTGTGCTAAAGTGTACTCTAGGAGCCAAACATGCCAGAGTACCCTCTAGAAACCAAAACTTGTGCTAAAGTTTCCTCTAGGAGCCTAAACACATGGTAAAGTGCCCTCTATACACCAAAACTTCTGCTAAAGTGCCCTCATAGGATTCCAAACACGTGTTAAAGTGCACTCTTGGAAGCCAAAACTTGTGCTAAAGGTCCATCTAGAAGCCTAAACACGTGGTAAAGTGCCATCTAGAAACCAAAAATTGTGCTAAAGTGCCCTTTAGGAGCCAAACACGTGTTAAAGTGCACTCTTGGGAGCCAAAACGTGTGCTAAAGTGCACTCTAGGAGCCAATCATGCTAGAGTAGCCTCTAGAAACATAAACTTGTGCTAAAATTCCCTCTAGGAGCCTAAAAACGTGCTTAAGTGCCCTCTAGGAGCACAAAGGTGTGATAAAGTGCTGTCTTGGAAGCCAAAACATGTGCTAAAGTGCTCTCTTGAGAGCCAAAACATGTGCTAAAGTGCCCTCTAGGAGCCTTAAAACGTGCTTAAGTGCTGTCTTGGAAGCAAAAACGTGTGCTAAAGTGCTCTCTTGGGAGCCAAAACGTGTGCTAAAGTGCTCTCTTATGAGCCAAAGCATGTAATAAAGTACCCATTAGGATCCCAAACAAGTGCTAAAGTGCTCTTGTAGGAGCCCAAACACATGCTAAAGTGCAATCTTCGGAGCTAGAACGTTTGCTAAAGTACCCTCTTTGGAGCCAAAACGTGTGCTAAAGTGCACTCTAGGAGCCAAACATGCCAGAGTACCCTCTAGAAACCAAAACTTGTGCTAAAGTTTCCTCTAGGAGCTTAAACACATGGTAAAGTGCCCTCTAGAAACCAAAACTTCTGCTAAAGTGCCCTCATAGGATTCCAAACAAGTGTTAAAGTGCACTCTTGGGAGCCAAAACTTGTGCTAAAGTTCCCTCTAGGAGCGAAACATGCTAGAGAACCCTCTAGAAACCAAAACTTTTTCTAAAGTTCCCTCTAGGAGCCTAAACACGTGCTAGAGTACCCTCTAGAAACCAAAACCTTTGCTAAAGTTCCCTCTAGAAGCCTAAACACGTAGTAAAGTGCCTTCTAGAAACCAAAAATTGTGCTAAAGTGCCCTCTAGGAGCCAAACACGTGTTAAAGTGCACTCTTTGGAGCCAAAACGTGTGCTAAAGTTTTCGCTCAGAGCCAAACATGCTAGAGTACCCTCTAGAAACCAAAACTTGTGCTAAAGTTCCCTCTAGGAGCCTTAAAACGTGCCTAAGTGCCCTCTAGGAGCCAAAAGGTGTGATAAAGTGCCGTCATGGAAGCCAGAACATGTGCTAAAGTGCTCTCTTGAGAGCTAAAACATGTGCTAAAGTGCCCTTTAGGAGCCTAAAAACGTGCTCAAGTGCCGTCTTGGAAGCCAAAACGTGTGCTAAAGTGCTCTCTTAGTAGCCAAAGCATGTGCTAAAGTGCCCTCTGGGATCCCAAACACGTGCTAAAGTGCTCTCGTAGGAGCCAAAACACATGCTAAAGTGCACTCTTCGGAGCTAGAACGTTTGCTAAAGTACCCTCAAAGGATTCCAAACACGTGTTAAAGTGCACTATTGGGAGCCAAAACTTGTGCGAAAGTTCCCTCTAGGAGCCAAACATGCTAGAGTACCCTCTAGAATCAAAAACGTGTGCTAAAGTTCCCTCTAAAAGCCTAAACACGTGCTAGAGTACCCTCTAGAAACCAAAACTTGTGCTTAAGTTCCCTCTAAAAGCCTAAACCAAAAATTGTGCTAAAGTGCCCTCTAGGAGCCAAACACGTGTTAAAGTGCACTCTTGGGAGCCAAAGCGTGTGCTAAAGTGCTCTTTTGGGAGCCAGATCGCGTGCTAAAGTGCTCTCTTAGGAGCCCAAACATGTGCTTAAGTGCCCTCTAGGAGCCCAAACACGTGCAAAAGTGCACTCTTGGGAGCCAAAACGTTTGCCAAAGTATACTCATAGGAGCCAAAACGTGTGCTAAAGTGCCATCTAGGAGCCAGACATGCTAAAGTACCTTCTAAAAACCAAAACTTGTGCTAAAGTTCCCTCTAGAAGCCAAAACGTGTGCTAAAGTGCCGTTTCTGAAGCCAAAACATCCGCTATAAGTGCTCTCTTGGGAGCCAAAACGTGTGCTAAAATGCTCTATCAGGAGCCAAAACTTTTGCTAACGTTCCCTCTAGGAGCCTAAACACGTGGTAAAGTACCCTCTAGAAACCAAAACTTGTGCTAAAGTGCCGTCTAGGAGCCCAAACACGTGTTAAAGTGTCCTCTACGAACCAAACCCTGTGCTAAAGTGCCCTTTAGGAGCCTAAACACGTGCTTAAGTTCCCTATAGGAGCAAAAACGTGTGCTAAAGTTGCGTCTTGGAAGCTAAAATGTCTGCAAAAGTGCTCTCTTTGGAGCAGAACATGTGCTTAAGTGCTATCTCAGGAGCCAAAGCATGTGCTAAAGTTCCCTCTAGAAGCCAAAACGTGTGCTAAAGTGCCGTTTCTGAAGCCAAAACATCCGCTAAAGTGCTCTCTTGGGAGCCAAAACGTGTGCTAAAATGCTCTATCAGGAGCCAAAACTTTTGCTAACGTTCCCTCTAGGAGCCTAAACACGTGGTAAAGTACCCTCTAGAAACCAAAACTTGTGCTAAAGTGCCGTCTAGGAGCCCAAACACGTGTTAAAGTGTCCTCTACGAACCAAACCCTGTGCTAAAGTGCCCTTTAGGAGCCTAAACACGTGCTTAAGTTCCCTATAGGAGCAAAAACGTGTGCTAAAGTTGCGTCTTGGAAGCTAAAATGTCTGCAAAAGTGCTCTCTTTGGAGCAGAACATGTGCTTAAGTGCTATCTCAGGAGCCAAAGCATGTGCTAAAGTTCCCTCTAAGAGCCCAAACACGTGCTAAAGTGCTCTCTAAGGAGCCCAAACACGTGCTAAAGTGCAGTCCTGGGAGCCAAAACGTGTGCCAAAGTATCCTCTTTGGAGCCAAAACTTGTGCTAAAGTGCCATCTAGTAGCCAAGAGTACAACATGCCAGAGTACCCTCTAGAAACCAAAACTTGTGCAAACGTTCCCTCTAGGAGCCTAAACACGTGGTAAAGTGCCCTCTAGAAACCAAAACTTGTGCTAAAGTGCCGTCTAGGAGCCCAAACACATGTTAAAGTGTCCTCTACGAGCCAAACCCTGTGCTTAAGTTCCCTCTAGGAGCCCAAACACGTGTTAAAGTGTCCTCTAGGAGCCAAAATGTGTGCTATAGTGTCGTCGTGGAATCCAAAACGTCTGCTAAAGTGCTCTCTTGGGAGCCAAAACGTGTGCTAAAGTGCTCTCTCAGGAGCCAAAGAATGTGCTAAAGTGCCCTCCAGGAGCCCAAACACGTGTTAAAGTGTCCTCTACGAGCCAAACCCTGTGCTAAAGTGCCCTCTAGGAGCCTAAACACGAGCCTAAGTGCCCTCTTGGAGCCAAAACGTGTGCTAAAGTGCCGTCTTGGAAGCCAAAAGGTCTGCTAAAGTGCTCTCTTGGGAGCCAAATTTTGTGCTTAATTGCTCTCTTAGGAGCCAAAGCATGTGCTAAAGTTCCCTCTAGGAGCCCAAACTCTTGCTAAAGTGCTCTCTTAGGAGCCCAAAGAGGTGCTAAAGATCCCACTTGGAGCCCAAACACGTGCTAAAGTGCAGTCTTGGGAGCCAAAACGTGAGCTAAAGTATCCTCTTTGGAGCCAAAACGTGTGCTAAAGTGCCCTCTAGGAGCCAAACATGCCAAAGTACCTCCTAGAAACCAAAACTTGTTCTAAAGTTCACTCTCGGAGCCTAAACACGTGGTAAAGTGTACTCTAGGGTACAAAATTTGTACTAGATTGCCCTCTAGGAGCCTAAACACGTTCTTAAGTGCCCTCTAGAAATCAACACTTGTGCTAAAGATCCCTCTAGGAGCCTAAACACGTGCTAAAGTATCCTCTAGAAAAAAAACTTGTGCTAAAGTGCCATCTTAGAAGCCAAAACGTGTGCTTAAGTGCTCTCTGGGGAGCCAAAACGTGTGCTAAAGTGCTCACTTGGTAGCCAAACACGTGCTAAAGTTCTCTCTTAGTAGCCCAAACACATGCTAAATTGCCCTTTTGGAGCCCAAACACTTGCTAAAGTCCACTCTGGGGAGCCAAAACTTGTGCTACAGTATCCTCTTTGGATCCAAAACGTGTGCTAAAGTGCCCTCTAGGAGCTAAACATGCCAGAGTACCCTCTAGAAACCAAAACTTCTGCTAAAGTTCTCTCTAGGAGCCTAAACACGTGGTAAAGTGCCCTCTAGAAACCAAAACTTGTGCTAAAGTTCCCTCTAGGAGCCTAAACACGTGCTAGAGTACCCTCTAGAAACCAAAACTTGTGCTAAAGTTCCATCTAGAAGCCTAAACATGTGGTCAAGTGCCATCTAGAAACCAAAAATTGTGCTAAAGTGCCCTTTAGGAGCCAAACACGTGTTAAAGTGCACTCTTGGGAGCCAAAACATGTGCTAAAGTGCCCTCTAGGAGCCTTAAAACGTGCTCAAGTGCCGTCTTGGAAGCCAAAACGTGTGCTAAAGTGCTCTATCAGGAGCCAAAACTTGTGCTAACGTTCCCTCTAGGAGCCTAAACACGTGGTAAAGTACCCTCTAGAAACCAAAACTTGTCTTAAAGTGCCCTCCAGGAGCCCAAACACGTGTTAAAGTGTCCTCTACGAACCAAACCCTGTGCTAAAGTGCCCTTTAGGAGCCTAAACACGTGCTTAAGTTCCCTATAGGAGCAAAAAAGTGTGCTAAAGTTGCGTCTTGGAAGCTAAAATAACTGCAAAAGTGCTCTCTTTGGAGCAGAACGTGTGCTTAAGTGCTCTCTCAGGAGCCAAAGCATGTGCTAAAGTTCCCTCTAAGAGCCCAAACACGTGCTAAAGTGCTCTCTTAGGAGCCCAAACACGTGCTAAAGTGCCCTCTTGGAGCCCAAACACGTGCTAAAGTGCAGTCCTGGGAGCCAAAACGTGTGCCAAAGTATCCTCTTTGGAGCCAAAACTTGTGCTAAAGTGCCATCTAGTAGCCATGAGTACAACATGCCAGAGTACCCTCTAGAAACCAAAACTTGTGCAAACGTTCCCTCTAGGAGCCTAAACACGTGGTAAAGTGCCCTCTAGAAACCAAAACTTGTGCTAAAGTGCCGTCTAGGAGCCCAAACACATGTTAAAGTGTCCTCTACGAGCCAAACCCTGTGCTTAAGTTCCCTCTAGGAGCCCAAACACGTGTTAAAGTGTCCTATAGGAGCCAAAACGTGTGCTATAGTGTCGTCGTGGAATCCAAAACGTCTGCTAAAGTGCTCTCTTGGGAGCCAAAACGTGTGCTAAAGGGCTCTCTCAGGAGCCAAAGAATGTGCTAAAGTGCCCTCCAGGAGCCCAAACACGTGTTAAAGTGTCCTCTACGAGCCAAACCCTGTGCTAAAGTGCCCTCTAGGGGCCTAAACACGAGCCTAAGTGCCCTCTTGGAGCCAAAACGTGTGCTAAAGTGCCGTCTTGGAAGCCAAAAGGTCTGCTAAAGTGCTCTCTTGGGAGCCAAATTTTGTGCTTAATTGCTCTCTTAAGAGCCAAAGCATGTGCTAAAGTTCCCTCTAGGAGCCCAAACTCTTGCTAAAGTGCTCTCTTAGGAGCCCAAAGAGGTGCTAAAGATCCCACTTGGAGCCCAAACACGTGCTAAAGTGCAGTCTTGGGAGCCAAAACGTGAGCTAAAGTATCCTCTTTGGAGCCAAAACGGGTGCTAAAGTGCCCTCTAGGCGCCAAACATGCCAAAGTACCTCCTAGAAACCAAAACTTGTGCTAAAGTTCACTCTCGGAGCCTAAACACGTGGTAAAGTGTACTCTAGGGGACAAAATTTGTACTAGAGTGCCCTCTAGGAGCCTAAACACGTTCTTAAGTGTCCTCTAGAAATCAGCACTTGTGCTAAAGATCCCTCTAGGAGCCTAAACACGTGCTAAAGTACCCTCTAGAAAAAAAAACTTGTGCTAAAATGCCATCTTAGAAGCCAAAACGTGTGCTTAAGTGCTCTCTTGGGAGCCAAAACGTGTGCTCAAGTGCTCACTTGTTAGCCAAACACGTGCTAAAGTTCTCTCTTAGTAGCCCAAACACATGCTAAATTGCCCTTTTGGAGCCCAAACACTTGCTAAAGTCCACTCTGGGGAGCCAAAACGTGTGCTACGGTATCCTCTTTGGATCCAAAACGTGTGCTAAAGTGCCCTCTAGGAGCTAAACATGCCAGAGTACCCTCTAGAAACCAAAACTTCTGCTAAAGTTCTCTCTAGGAGCCTAAACACGTGGTGAAGTGCCCTCTAGAAACCAAAACTTGTGCTAAAGTTCCCTCTAGGAGCCTAAACACGTGCTAGAGTACCCTCTAGAAACCAAAACTTGTGCCAAAGTTCCATCTAGAAGCCTAAACACGTGGTAAAGTGCCATCTAGAAACCAAAAATTGTGCTAAAGTGCCCTTTAGGAGCCAAACACGTGTTAAAGTGCACTCTTGGGAGCCAAAACATGTGCTAAAGTGCCCTCTAGGAGCCTAAAAACGTGCTCAAGTGCCGTCTTGGAAGCCAAAACGTGTGCTAAAGTGCTCTCTTAGTAGCCAAAGCATGTGCTAAAGTGCCCTCTGGGATCCCAAACACGTGCTAAAGTGCTCTCGTAGGAGCCAAAACACATGCTAAAGTGCACTCTTCGGAGCTAGAACGTTTGCTAAAGTACCCTCAAAGGATTCCAAACACGTGTTAAAGTGCACTATTGGGAGCCAAAACTTGTGCGAAAGTTCCCTCTAGGAGCCAAACATGCTAGAGTACCCTCTAGAATCAAAAATGTGTGCTAAAGTTCGCTCTAGGAGCCTAAACACGTGCTAGAGTACCCTCTAGAAACCAAAACTTGTGCTAAAGTTCCCTCTAAAAGCCTAAACACGTGGTAAAGTGCCTTCTAGAAACCAAATATTGTGCTAAAGTGCCCTCTAGGAGCCAAACACGTGTTAAAGTGCACTCTTGGGAGCCAAAGCGTGTGCTAAAGTTCCCTCTAGGAGCCAAACATGCCAGAGTACCCTCTAGAAGCCATAACTTGTGCTAAAGTGGCGCCTTGGAAACCAAAACGTGTGCTAAAGTGCCCTCTAGGAGCCTAAACACGTGCTAAAGTGCCCTCTAGAAATCAAAACTTCTGCTAACGTGCCCTCCAGGAGCCCAAACAGATGTTAAAGTGTCCTCTATGAGCCAAACCCTGTGCTAAAGTGCCCTCTAGGAGCCCAAACACTTGCAAAAGTGCCCTCTTCTAGCCCAAACACGTGCTAAAGTGCACTCTTTGAAGCCAAAACGTGTGCTTAAGTGCCCTCTAGGAGCCCAAACATGCCAGAGTACCCTCTAGAAGCCAAAACTTGTGCTAAAGTGGCGTGTTGGAAGCCAAAACGTGTGCTAAAGTTTCCTCTAGGAGCCTAAACACGTGCTAGAGTACCCTCTAGAAACCAAAACTTGTGCTAAAGTTCCCTCTAGAAGCCTAAACACGTGGTAAAGTGCCTTCTAGAAACCAAAAATTGTGCTAAAGTGCCCTCTGGGATCCAAACACGTGCTAAAGTGCACTCTTGGGAGCCAAAACGTGTACTAAAGTTCCCTCTAGGAGCCAAACTAGCCAGAGTACCCTCTAGAAGCCAAAACTTGTGCCAAAGTGGCGTGTTTGAAGCCAAAACGTGTGCTAAAGTGCCCTCTAGGAGCCTAAACACGTGCTAAAGTGCCCTCTAGAAACCAAAACTTCTGCTAAAGTGCCCTCCAGGAGCCCAAACACGTGTTAAAGTGTCCTCTACGAGCCAAACCCTGTGCTAAAGTGCCCTCTAGGAGCCTAAACATTTGCTTAGTGCCCTCTAGGAGCCAAAACGTGTCCTAAAGTGTTGTCTTGGAAGCCAAAACGTCTGCTAAAGTGCTCTCTTAGGAGAAACAGCATGTGCTTAAGTTCCCTCTAGGAGCCCAAACATGTGCTCTAGTTCTCTCTTAGGAGCCAAACCCCATGCTAAAGTGCCCTCTAGGAGCCAAACATGCCAGAGTACCCTCTAGAAACCAAAACTTGTGCTAAAGTTCCCTCTACACTGCAAAAATTTAAATCTAACTAAGGTTAGAAATCTTAAATATAGTCAAAATGTCTAGTTTTTTTTCTGCCAAGATATTTCTTCCTACCAAGCAGTTTTTGTGTAAGAGCATTTCACTTGTTTTAAGAAGTATTTCTCTTCATAATCTTAATAAGGTATTATAACTTGTTATTGAGATTTTATTGCTGGTTATAAGCAGGTTCATGCTTATAATGAGGATTACCATAATACTAAAGGTGTTACATCGACGCTCACAAGTATAAAACTGCTTGGTCAAAGTTAGTATTTCTTATTTCAAGCGTCTTATCCTTCTAATCGCTTAACATTTTTAAATAACAGTTAACAATTGAATGGAATTCATTTTTTATTGTCATTCTTACAACACGCAACAATTACATATGCCCAGATGAAATTCAGTGCAGAGAAGTATAGTCAAACCGATGCTTTAAAAATATATTATCTGCTCATCCATTATCATGTTTAAGTGAGTGGGCACTGTGCTTAAATCTCATTTAACAAATAAAGGTTGGAATTATATTCATCATGCCAAGACCATTTAGCCATTAAGATTAAGACATGTTTACTAAATATGTAAATAACCTCAAGGAAAGAACCCATATTGCAGACAGATTCAGTGCAAACACCAAGGTAAAACACATTTTCATCTGCTATCAAAGACCATAATTTATGTAAAATTCCAAGACAGCATTAAAAGCTTTCAACAATAGGAACAAGTTAGTCATTTAAACCAGTGTGACATTCAATTACATCCTGAACATAGTATTTTATTTGTACATAAGTTTGCCTCCGGCTGCTGATTGTGTAATAAGAGGTAGAATCAACCAGCCTTTCAGCATCAGCTAATTCGGTGCCCTGTGCAAGGTGTGGGACTTCAACTTGATAAGCCATGACATTTCTATCAAAGCATGTAGTTTGAAATGGTTAATATTCCAAAAAATAAAGCCTTGAATCAACAAGATATATTTTTTTGACCAATACAAATTCTGGCATATTATCATTCAATACTTTAGCAAGTATCATGGACTTCTCAGTTATGTATTTATTACCATTTATCACAAGCCAGTTAACTGATACTGCGTTTTTTACTTCAATGACCCTCTAGGAAGTCTCTCAATTTCCCTGTTAAATATTGTAGATCTTTAACCTCAGATACAGGTCCCATCTCCTTTTCACTTGAGAAAAGTGGGTGCATGGAAGGCTCAACATTTTGGCAGCTTTCATATATTTGGTTCTGATTAATCAAAGATTTACATACATTTTTAAAATTTAACTTGGAAGCCC
Source organism: Echiichthys vipera (assembly GCF_963691815.1). Lineage (NCBI taxonomy): Eukaryota > Metazoa > Chordata > Actinopteri > Perciformes > Trachinidae > Echiichthys > Echiichthys vipera. Next base: position 644,637 of record NC_139846.1, read on the forward strand.
ACTGTTTAAATAAACAGTGTTTGGATTCAAACCGCATACACATATGTCTGACCATAGGACCCAATAATTGTATTTGAGATGGCAAATGTATCATATAATGCTGTTTAGGTGTAACATTGTGGTCTGGGAAAAGCTCCTTCCAATGCTTCAAATGATTTTCAATTAGCAACTTCAATGTAGACACAGTTGCAATGGAAAGAACAGGGGCAAACACTATTTGTACAATCTCTAATAACTTAATTATCAGTTGCACATATGCATTGTCTTCCAAACTCTCTAAAACAAATGGCAATATCCTTAGCAGGACAAGCATTTGCCCAGATGACTGTTTTAGTTTACCATCATTTGAAATAAGTGTGCTGAGGGAAATTGGCGATGGCCTATCTCTAACATCTAGCGGGGAATAAGGGAAACCAAGAATAGCAGAATTGACGGAGTCCAGAGTTATCTGTCCTGACTGAATAACATGATTCAAAACATTTTTGATTTCCAGTGGAGCTATCCCTTCCAGAATCACATGCATAATGTCTTGTGGGGTTTGCTGTATAATATCAAAAGATGGGAATTCAACTAACTTGCTCCTTCGATTGATCCCGTATGTTGTTCTCAGGCTGTTGCGAAGCAGGTCTGTGGTTGCCATTTCTATCTCATCACACTGTCTGACATGCTTCTCCAATGTCCTTTTAGTGAAGGTATCCTCATTGAATTGTGACTGCATGTCCTCAAAAGAACACTCACAGTGTCTGCACTTACTAAATGCAAAGCCCACACCCTCTTTGAACCCTGCTAATTCATGCTGTGCCAGGGTATCGCCACAGAGAGTGACCATAGCACCATAGACTGTTTTATCTCCATTAACAGTTTCCATTGTAACACCATTGTACAATGCAACCAGGTCTTCTTTAATTCTATTCAGTATTACATCTACACCAGATTTGCGGAGGTCTGCTGATCTAGCCATCGCAAGTTGTCTGATAGAAGCCAGCTTAGACCTGTACTTTGGATCTATATTTCCCAGAGTGTAGTATACCATTAACAATTTGTTTTTTGATGCAAAGGATCCCAGTGGGTTACAGATCTCTATTTCATCTGTGTACAGAACAATCTGCAGTGCATTTGGTTTGTTTGAAAATAAGGGATGGGATTTTAGAAGAGCACCATCAACAATGTCATGAAAAAAACCTTCCCTGCACCTTTGGGGTCCCTTTTCGATCATAGTCAAAATTCTTGGATTTGATAAGAACTGTTCTAGACTTTTTATCAATGGTACATAATGAAATACATTGTCCTTGATGAAAAAGTCTTTTGATCCCTGACATTTCTTCCTGCATATGGTTCGAGCGATTAGAATTTCTTCTGCATCAACACAGCCAAACTGTGTCCTAATAACACTGTTCTGTCTAAATGTTGTTGCAACGTTAGCAAGGGGGTCAATGAAATTGTTAAATATATCCATTGTATCTTCTTCAAGTTGACCTGTTGTGCTTCCTGAATGCTTCTTTAGTACTCCCTCCATCTGCTGCCTGAGGTTGTCCAGTAGTGAGGATTGATACTGCTGTACTCCAGCAATAATGTCATTCATGCCTTTCTGAGAATGAGAAAGAGACAAAGAGAGATGATGTCGTTAATATTTGAGGTTGGAACACCTCATCCACCAAAGCTACTTACCATTTAAAGGCATTAACATGAGGCTTCATCAACAGTAAAGTTGACAACGTACTGAACAAACTGCTCAGCATAAATGTGTATGAAACAAAACTAGGTCTAACCGAGTGTATGGCTGAATCATGTCTGGTGATCACTGCGCTACAGTGTGGCAAATTCATTACATGTTAAAATGCAACAAGCAGATCACATGACTAAATGTTTTCAATCAAAAATATTATATACTGTAGCATCCTTTCAAAGTGTTCGTAGAAAGACTTGAAAGGCCAACAACCGATGAAAAGACTATTGACTGTCTGAAGCAATCCTGGAACTCCTGGTTGTTCACATAGACACAAAGTCAAAGGTAAATAGTGTGATGGATGTGTTTGTAGGGAAGCATCTTACCTGTGACAGACGAGTCTTGGCTCGTGCATTTATCACAAGGGCAGTTGCATGTTTTCTAAGATCCTAAAACAGAATAACAAACAAAACATACCTGTAGTGTCCTGACATGTGGAGGCACATTACTAGTTGACAGAAGCTGACTGACGTGTCTGTGAATACTAACTACGGATGCTTAATATGTCCAAGCACTTTAAAAAAGATATGGTCAATAATCATGCACAACTTATTTTTCTTTTCAACCAAGAAGATCAATAATTTTGATTTAAAAAAATGATTTATGCATGTCTGATAGTAAAAATATCAAATGTGGTAAGAAATTATGGATGATTTTGTGCTTCATAACTCTGACCAAACCAAATCTAAGAGCATCCCTAATGGTCAACTTAGTTGATAGTCACCAACTGAGTAACATACTTGTTGCACTGTGACAGCTCCATTTTCTTCAATGCCCATTTGATCTTCATCTGACTCAGGCGTGCAGAGGTTCTCCTCCATGATGCTAGAGTTGGATGGACGCTGATCAGGTTGAATGTTCTGCGTACCATATAGAAAGTAAACAGATTATCTGATTGTATTTAGTTGTATAAAATAAAGTTATCTAATTCATGTTGATCATCCATCATTTTCACATCAACTAAAATAAGCTAAGAGTTATTTTAACTACAAATACTAATAGCCTATAACTTGCATCTGGGTAGCGTTTTGGGGGGCATCAACAGGGAAAATGACTAACCACATATTGTTTTCTGATTCGTTGAAGTGTCACTTCTTCACCGTGTGTGTGTGTGTGTGTGTGTGTGTGTGTGTGTGTGTGTAGCCTAATGTTATGCACCTTACATAATATTGTAAGTGAGACTGCAGTAGCCTAGGCTATTACCATTATTTAAACGATTTCCCCCCATACGTTTTGCTTATAGCTACATTAGCCTAATAATAATAAGAAAGAGGGGGAAAAAGCCAAGCATATTCCAACAATTTGCAATCATTTATAATAAAATGACTTCCACAAATAAAGCCTTGAAAAAATGTACGGCTTTAATCAAATAACACACTTTACACTTAATAGGCTAGCACTTACTTGTCGCTGTACACTTGCTTGACTGCCGTTCTCTGGTCTGGCGCCTTCAAGAAGGTGTTGGGAGTGTCTTCTCTTTACATGATGGTAGAATGAGTTGTACACTATATATTCCTCCGTGCAACCATCAATACCACAGAGAAACCTGAAATCAGGGCTGCGACTGTGCAATCGATTATAATGGCTCATTAACAGTTTTAGTGAGTAGGTAACAAAAACCAAGCAGATAACGCATCTCCAAAGCATCTTGAAATTCACCGAGAGCGCACACAAAGATCATGAAAACCGCGGGGGAAACGTAACATCATAGTAAATAGAATGTTCATGTGTGCTCAGGATATTACCTATAGGGAAGGCATGTGATCAAGAGTTTTTATAGGTACACAATACCATCTGCAATCAACATGTGGAATGAAATGTATTGTTATCTTCTTGTAATAATTGTATGACATTTTACCCATGACTGCATCATCTATGCATACTATCAATATGTATAACATTTGAAATATTTCGGTCACCCCTCATGAAATGGTAGCTTCCATGTCAAGGCGCGAAGAAGGTTCGTTACGTATAAGGTCAGGTGCATCACGGAACCACTTCAGCATCCAGAAGATTGCATCGTGGATTTGGAAGGAGACTCTCTCAGCAATTCGTTTTACGCAATGGACGAAGCGGGCATGGATAATACAACAGCTGAAATACTAAAAGGTATTATATGTTTGTTTATATCCAAACTTGTCCTCAGGAAGCTAACATTTATTTGAATTGGAACATTGGTCAACACATTAACGTTAACATGCTAATTGAAACGAACAAACGAACTAGCTAGAACTTATGCACACTGTAAACTGCTAATAACGGCGCCACCAACAATACCAGTTGACGTAATTAATTGCATTTTAATGCCGTGAACAGTGTTAAGGTACAAATGATTTTGAATTGGCCTTGGATAATGGACATCTGTTTAGCTTAGAGCTAATGTTAACGTAGCACTCTCTGGCGCCCTTTCTATTATCAACGTCTTATAGAGTTTTAAAATGTACTGTTAACGTTACTATGAACTAGTCAAACTAAATTTGGGGCCATTTTCTAACGTTAGCAGGATTAGGACATCTGTATTTTAAGTTTCCAAGGTTAAGTGGCTGTTCTGAAATTAAGGTAACCTGTCTTTGTTAAGATGCAAAAACTTTAGGGCGAATTCAGACTGAGTGCATGGGAACTCAAAAACCTGTAAAGTGTCCTCTAGGAGCCCAAACACGTGCTAAAGTGCTCTCTTGGGAGCGTAAATGTGTGCTAAAGTGCTCTCTTAGGAACCAAAGCAGGTGCTAATGTGCCCTCTAGGAGCCCAAACATGTGCAAAAGTGCCCTCTAGGAGCCCAAACACTTACTAAAGTGCACTCTTGGGAGCCAAAACGTGTGCTTAAGTATCCTCTTGGGAGCCAAAACACGTGTTAAAGTGTTCTCTAGGAACCCAAAAACGTACTAAAGGGCACTCTTGGGAGTCAAAACGTGTGCTTAAGTGCCTTCGAGGAGCCCAAACACGGGTTAAAGTGTCCCTTAGGTGACAAATCGTTTGGTAAAGTGCCCTCTATGAGCCTAAAAATTTGCTAATATGCCCTCTAGGAGCCAAAACGTGTGCTAAAGTGTTCTCTTGAGAGCCAAATTTGCTAGAGTACCCTCTAGAAACCAGAAATTGTGCTAAAGTTCCCTCTAGGAGCCTAAGCACTTGGTAAAGTGCCCTCTAGAATCCAAAACTTTTGCTAAAGTGCCCTCTAGGAGCCCAAACACGTGTTAAAGTGTCCTCTAGGGGACAAAACTTGTGGTAAAGTGCCCTCTAGGAGCGCAAAAACGTGCCTAAGTACCCTATAGGAGCCAAAACGTGTACTAAAGTGCACTCTTGGGAACCAAAATGTGCGCTAAATTGTACTCTAGGGGACAAAACTTGTGCTAAAGTGACCTCTAGAAGCCTAAACAAGTGTTAAAGTGTCCTATACAAGCCAAACCTTGTGCTAAAGTGCCCTCTAGGAGCCCAAACAGGTGCTAAAGTGCACTCTTTGGAGCTAAAACTTGTGCTAAAGTATCCTCTTGGGAGCCAAAACGTGTGCTAAGGTGCCGTCTTGGAAGCCAAAACGTGTGCTAAAGTGCTCTATTGGGAGCCAAAAACCTGTAAAGTGCCCTCTAGGAGCCCAAACACGTGCTAAGGTGCTCTCTTGAGAGCCAAAACGTGTGCTAAAGTGCTCTCTTAGGAGCCAAAACACATGCTAAAGTGCCCTCTAGGAGCCCAAACATGTGCTAAAGTGCCCTCTAGGAGCCCAAACACATGTTAAAGTGCACTCTTGGGAGCCAAAACGTGTGCTAAAGTATCCTCTTGGGAGACAAAACATGTGCTAAAGTGACCTCTAGGAGCCAAACAGGCTAGAGTACCCTCTAGAAACCAAAACTTGTGCTAAAGTTCCCTCTAGGAGCCCAAACACACGGTAAAGTTCCCTCTAGAAACCAAAAATTGTGCTAAAGTGTCCTTTAGGAGCCCAAACACGTGTTAAAGTGTCCTTGAGGGGACAAAGCTTGTGCTAAAGTGCCCTCTAGGAGCCTAAACACGTGCTAAAGTGCCCTCTAGGAGCAAAAACGTGATCTAAAGAGCCGTCTTGGAAGCCAAAACACGTGTTAAAGTGTCCTCTAGGGTACAAAACTTGTGCTAAAGTGCCCTCTTGGAGCTTAAACATGTGCTAAAGTGCCCTCTAGGAGCCAAAACGTGATCTAAAGTGCCGACTTGGAAACTAAAACGTGTGCTAAAGTGCACTCAAGAAACTAAAACTTGTGCTAAAGTGCACTTTAGTAGCACAAACACGTGTTAAAGTTTCCTCTACGAGCCAAACCCTTTGCAAAGTGCCATTTAGGAGCCTTAACACGTGATTAAGTGGCCTGTAGCAGCCAAAACATGTGCTAAAGTGCTGTCTTGGAAGCCAAAACGTTTGCTAAAGCACTCTCTTGGGAGCCAAAACGTGTGCTACAGTGCCCTCTAGGAGCAAAACATGCTAGAGTACCCTCTAGAAACCAAAACTTGTGCTAAAGTTCCCTCTGGGAGCCTAAACACAAGGTAAAGTGTCCTCTAGGGGACAAAACTTGTGCTAAAGTGCCCTCTAGGAGCCCAAACACGTGCTAAAGTGCACTCTTGGGAGCCAAAACGTGTGCTAAAGTATCCTCTTATTAGCCCAAACACATGCTAAAGTGCCCTCTAGGAGCCAAAATGTGATCTAAAGTGTCGTCTTGGAAGCTAAAACGTGTGCAAAGTGTGCTCTAGAAACCAAAACTTGAGCTAAAGTGCCCTCTAGGAGCCAAAACGTGTGCTACAGTGTCGTCTTGGAAGCCAAAACGGGTGTTAAAGTGCTCTCTTCGGAGCCAAAACTTGTACTTAAGTACTCTCTTACGAGCCCAAACACATGCTTAGAATCCCTCTAGGAGCCCAAACACGTGCTAAAGTGTACTCTTGGGAGCCAAAACGTGTGCTAAAGTATCCTCTTGGGAGCCAAAACGTGTGCTAAAGTTTTCTCTTGGGAGCCAAAACTTGTACTAAAGTGCCCTCTAGGAGCCCAAACACGTGTTAAAGTGTCTTCTAGGGGACAAAACTTCTGCTAATGTGCCCTCTAGGAGGTTAAACACGTGCTAAAGGGCCCTCTAGGAGCCAAAACGTGATCTAAAGTGTCGTCTTGGAAGCTGAAATGTGTGCTAAAGTGCGTTCTAGAAACCAAAACTTGAGCTAAAGTGCCCTCTAGGAGCCAAAACACGTGTTAAAGTTTCCTCTACGAGCCAAACTATGTGCTAAAGTGCCCTCTTGGAGCCTAAACACGTGCTAAAGTGCCCTCTAGGAGCCAAACATGCTATAGTACCCTCTAGAAACCAAAACTTGTGCTAAAGTGCCCTCTAGGAGCCCAAACACGTGTTTAAGTGTCCTCTAGGGGACAAAACTTGTGCAAAAGTACCCTCTCGGAGCCTAAACACGTGCTTAAGTTCTGTCTTGGAGCCGAAACGTGTACTAAAGTGCCGTCTTGGAAGCCAAAACGTGTGCTAAAGTGCTCTCTTCGGAGCCCAAACACGTGCTAATGTGCCCTCTAGGAGCCCAAACACGTGCTAAAGTGCACTCTTGGGAGCCAAAACATGCGCTAAAGTGTCGTTGTGGAAGCCAAAACGCGTGTTAAAGTGCTCTCTTCGGAGCCAAAACATGTGCTAAAGTATTCTCTTGGGAGCCAAAACTTGTGCTAAAGTGCCCTCTAGGAGCCCAAACACGTGCTAAAGTGCACTCTTGGGAGCCAAAACGTGTGCTAAAGTAACCTCTTGGGAGCCAAAACGTGTGCTAAAGTGCCCTCTTGGAGCCAAACATGCGAGAGTAACCTCTAGAAACCAAAACTTGTGCTAAATTTCCCTCTAGGAGCCTAAACACGTGTTAAAGTGCCCTCTAGAAACCAAAACTTGTGCTAAAGTGCCCTCTAGGAGCCCAAACACGTGTTAAAGTGGCCTCTGCGAACCAAAACTTGTGCTAAAGTGCCCTCTAGGAGCCTAAAAGAAAATTTCAGTTCCGGTGCTGTGTAAAGCGGCAGCCAGCAACAGTTGCTCCCTCTCCTTTCCGCACTTTTTTGCTATTTTATCTTATTTTACTGTCTTTTTATTAGTACTTTTTCCAGTAAGTCGTAGTGCTAACCTTAGCCAACTATGTTCGTGAACTTTCTTACGTCCGTTTGTCTCATTCTTGGGACTATTTTTGCCGACCGCGTCTCCGTCTGGACGCAACAATGCGGCGGCTCCATTGTTTACACCCGTGAACAGCTGTTGTCGCTAGCACCAACGGCGCTAATGCGGGAGAGGCCTGAAATCCCCAAAGAACTGAGGAGAAAGTACAGGGGATGTAAGGCTGGACGTAAACAACGGGAAAAGAAGAGGAGATATAAACCATCTCTCCCTTCCATCACCATGGGGAACGTGAGGTCGCTGGCTAACAAGATGGACGAGCTGGCGGGCCTGGTGAAGACTCAGTGGATGTATCGTGTGAGCAGTGTGCTGTGTTTCACGGAGACTTGGCTCCATGAGGACATCCCGGACTCGAACGTAACGGTGGACGGCTTTCAGACTGTTCGGGCGGACAGGAGTCACCGTGAGAGTGGCAAGAGGAAAGGTGGGGGACTTGCTATTCTTATTAACAACAAGTGGTGTCATCCTGGACACGTGACTGTAAAGGAGCGTGTGTGTAGCCCGGACATTGAGCTGCTTGCCGTGAGTCTGCGGCCATATTATCTGCCGAGGGAGTTTTCACACGTGATCGTTCTGGTTGTTTACGTTCCTCCGACTGCAAACGCGGCGCGCGCGAGTGACGTCATCCACACCGTCGTCGCGGGACTTCAGACACGGCACCCAGACGCATTCATTGCAATATCTGGGGACTTCAACCACATCACTCTGGCTGCAACACTGCCCACTTTCAAGCAGTTTGTGGACTGTCCCACCAGGGAAAACAAGACACTGGACCTGCTGTATGCTAATGTTAAGGAGGCTTACAGCTCCACTGCCCTTCCTCCTCTTGGAAGATCAGATCACAACCTCATCCATCTGCAGCCCCTGTATAAGCCCCAAGTCCAGCGGCTTCCTGTGACCACCAGGACTGTGAGGAGATGGTCACAGGAGACTGACGAAGCTTTACAGGGTTGCTTTGAACTCACAGACTGGGATTTGCTCTGTAATTCACATGGGGAGGACCTTGATGATCTCACGGACTGCATAACAGGGTACATCAATTTCTGTGTGGACAGCGTTGTTCCTACAGAGACTGTACTCTGTTTCCCAAATAACAAGCCGTGGGTCACCAGAGACATCAAGGTCCTGCTGAATGCGAAGAAGAGGGCCTTCAGAGAGGGGGACAGAGAGCAGATGAGGCAGGTCCAGAGGGAGCTGAAGGAGAGGATCCAACAGGGCAAAGACACCTACAGGAGGAAGCTGGAGCACAAACTCCAGCAGAACAACTTAAAGGACGTGTGGAGCGGCATGAGGAGCATCACTGGCTACAAACCATCTGGTAGCCAGACGGTAGGCGGTGGTACTGAACGTGCCAATGAGCTGAATCTGTTCTTCAACAGATTTGATGAAAGGGCTCTGGACCACCTCCCCACGGCTCCTCTACAACCACCCACCTCCAAACCTCCAACCCTGCTGACACCTCCCCCTCAATTCCTTCCTGATTTTGCCCTACCTGTCCCCTCCCCCCCGCCATCACCTCTCTCCACCCCCACCAACACACACAGCAGACAGACCTTCACTGCAGAGCAGGTGAGGAAGGAGCTGTGCAGACTCCGCCCAGGCAAGGCAGCGGGTCCCGACGGTGTCAGCCCGAGGGTCCTCAAAACTTGTGCGATCCAGCTGTGTGGAGTCCTGCAGTACATCTACAACCTCAGCCTTAGTCTCGAGAAGGTCCCTGTGCTGTGGAAGACATCCTGCCTGGTACCATTACCAAAGAAGGTGCGTCCCAGCACCTCAGAAGACTACAGACCGGTGGCGCTGACGTCGCACCTGATGAAGTCCCTGGAGAGGCTGGTTCTTTCACTTCTTCGGCCCCTGGTCAGCTCATCACTGGACCCTCTACAGTTTGCCTACCAGCCGAGACTAGGAGTGGAGGATGCTATCATCTTCCTGCTCAACCGTGCCTGCGCCCACCTGGACAGAGCGGGGACCACAGTGAGAATCTTGTTCATGGACTTCTCAAGTGCGTTCAACACCATCCGGCCTGCTCTGCTGGGACGGAAGCTGACGGCGATGCAGGTGGACCCTCCCCTGGTTTCCTGGATTACGGATTACTTGACGGGTCGACCACAGTATGTCAGACTGCAGGACGGAGTGTCTGACACCGTGGTCTGCAGCACTGGAGCTCCACAGGGTACTGTTCTTTCCCCATTTCTGTTCACCCTGTACACCTCAGACTTTCAGTTCCTCTCTGAGTCCTGCCACCTGCAGAAGTTTGCCGACGATTCTGCAATTGTTGGCTGTGTCAGTGAGGGGAAGGAGGAGGAGTACAGGGGCGTTGTGGACTCCTTTGTCGACTGGTGTGCAGCTAATCACCTGATTCTAAACGCCACCAAGACAAAGGAGCTAGTGGTGGATTTCCGCAGGAGTAAATCTGCCCCCACACCCATCTCCATCAACGGACTGACTGTGGATGTTGTCCAGGATTACAAATATCTTGGAGTATACCTGGACAACAAACTGGACTTTTCCAAGAACACTGAGGCTGTATACAAGAAGGGCCAGAGTCGTCTCTATTTCCTGAGGAGGCTCCGGTCATTCAATGTTTGTAACACCATGCTGAGGATGTTCTACCAGTCAGTGGTAGCCAGTGCCATCTTCTTTGCTGTTGTGTGCTGGGGCAGCAGACTGAGGGCAGCAGACGCAAAGAGGATCAGTAAGATCATCAGGAAGGCTGGCTCCGTCCTGGGGGTCAAACTGGACTCTTTGGTGGCGGTGTCTGAGAGGAGGATGCTGTCTAAACTGCACAGCATCCTGGACAATAACTCTCACCCTCTCCACCAGCTGCTGACCTCCAGCAGAAGCACCTTCAGCCACAGACTCATTCTCCCCCGGTGTAATACTGAACGCCGGAGGAAGTCTTTTCTTCCGGCGGACATCAAACTTTATAATTCATCTCCCCCCAGTCAGGTAAGGAACAGTGGAGACACTGTATCCTGAAAATGTCACTTTGTCACTTTATACCATCACTGCATCACTTTATTCAGTTGTACTTTATTCAGTTGTACTGTCACTTACTTCAGTAAGTAATGCTGCTATACGACACTGTCACTTCATATCACCACTACATCACTTTATTTATTTATTAATGGTTTACTGTAACTATCTGCTGATACACTTACTGTGCTTTAGGACATGCTGCTACATTTCACTGTGGTTTACTGTAACTGACTTAAGTACGAAATGCTGCTACACTCCACTGTGCCATACTGTCTCTTAGTTCTGTAGGACATGCTGCTACATTTTTAACATTTTTAACACTTATAACTTATCGCTCCTTCTCACTTATTTAGTTTGTACTTATTTTATTTCAATCTGCTGCTAAACTGCACACTGCGTATTGTTGTATATTGTATAAACCTGCGCTTAACCACGATGTCTGTTGCACTCTGTCACACTTGGTTCATTGCTTGATTTATCTGACGTTAGCTTTATTTTGATATGATTTATGTTTATGCTTATTGTCACTCTGATCCTTTTCCTCCTTTGTATCGAAACTGTTGCACAATAATTTCCCTCGGGATAAATAAAGCTTCTTGAATCTTGAATCTTGAATCCAAACACATGTTTAAGTTCCCTCTAGGAGCCAAAACGTGATCTAAAGTGTCGTCTTGGAAGCTAAAACTTGTGCTAAAGTGCGTTCTAAAAACCAAAACTTGAGCTAAAGTGCCCTCTAGGAGCCAAAACACGTGTTAAAGTTTCCTATACGAGCCAAACGTTGTGCTAAAGTGCCCTCTAGGAGCCAAACATGCTATAGAACCTTCTAGAAACAAAAACTTGTGCAAAAATTCCCTCTGTGAGCCTAAACACGTGGGAACGTGCCCTCTAGAAACATAACTTGTGCTAAAGTGCCTTCTAGGAGCCCAAACACGTGCTAAAGTGCACTCTTGGGAGCCAAAATGTGTGCTAAAGTATCCTCTTGGGAGCCAAAACGTGTGCTAAAGTATTCTCTTGGGAGCCAAAACTTGTGCTAAAGTGCCCGCTAGGAGCCCAAACACATGTTAAAGTATCTTCTAGGAGACAAAACTTCTGCTAATGTGCCCTCTAGGAGGTTAAACACATGCTAAAGGGCCCTCTAGGAGCCAAAACGTGATCTAAAGTGTCGTCTTGGAAGCTGAAACGTGTGCTAAAGTTCGTCTAGAAACCAAAACTTGAGCTAAAGTGCCCTCTAGGAGCCAAAACACGTGTTAAAGTTTCCTCTGCGAGCCAAACATTGTGCTAAAGTGCCCTCTTGGAGCCTAAACACGTGTTAAAGTGTCCTCTAGGGGACAAACATGCTATAGTACCCTCTAGAAACCAAAACTTGTGCTAAAATTCCCTCTAGGAGCCTAAACATGTGGTAAAGTGCTCTCTAGAAACCAAAACTTGTGCTAAAGTGCCCTCTAGGAGCCCAAACACGTGTTTCAGTGTCCTCTAGGGGACAAAACTTGTGCAAAAGTGCCCTCTCGGAGCCTGAACATGTGCTTAAGTTCCGTCTAGGAGCCAAAACGTGTACTAAAGTGCCGTCTTGGAAGCCAAAACGTGTGCTAAAGTGCTCTCTTCGGAGCCCAAACACGTGCTAATGTGCCCTCTAGGAGCCCAAACACGTGCTAAAGTGCACTCTTGGGAGCCAAAACATGCGCTAAAGTGTAGCTTGGAAGCCAAACCGCGTGTTAAAGTGCTCTCTTCCGAGCCAAAAAGTGTGCTTAAGTACTCTCTTAGAAGCCCAAACACATGCTAAAGTGCCCTCTAGGAGCCCAAACAAGTGCAAAAGTGCACTCGTGGGAGCCAAAACGTGTGCTAAAGTATCCTCTTTTTAGCCAAAACGTGTACTAAAGTGCCCTCTAGGAGCCAAACATGCTAGAGAACCTTCTAGAAACCAAAACTTGTGCTAAAATTCCCTCTGTGAGCCTAAACACGTGGGAACGTGCCCTCTAGAAACATAACTTGTGCTAAAGTGCCTTCTAGGAGCCCAAACACGTGTTAAAGTGTCCTCTAGGGGACAAAACTTGTGCGAAAGTGCCCTCTCGGAGCCTAAACACGTGCTTAAGTTCCCTCTAGGAGCCAAAACGTGTACTAAAGTGCACTCTTGGAGGCCAAAACGTGCGCTAAAGTGTCCTCTAGTGGACAAAACTTGTGCTAAAGTGACCTCTAGAAACACAAAACGTGCTTAAGTACCCTCTAAGAGCCAAAACGTGTGCTAAAGTGCTCTCTTGAGAGCCAGAACTTGTGCTAAGGATCCGTCTTGGAAGCTAAAACGTGTGCTTAAGTGCCCTCTAGGAGCCAAACATGCGAGAGTAACCTCTAGAAACCAAAACTTGTGCTAAAGTTCCCTCTAGGAGCCTAAACACATGGTAAAGTGCCCTCTAGAAACCAAATCCTGTGCTAAAGTGCCCTCTAGGAGCCCAAACACGTGTTAAAGTGTCCTCTAGGGTACAAAACTTGTGCTAGAGTACACTCTAGAAACCAAGACTTGTGCTAAAGTGACCTCTAGGAGCCTAAACACGTGCTTAAGTTCCCTCTAGGAGCCAAAACTTGTACTACAGTGATCTCTTGAGAGCCAAAACGTGTGCTAAGGATCCGTCTTGGAAGCCAAAACGTGTGCTTAAGTCCTCTCTTGGGAGCCAAAACGTGTGCTAAAGAACTCTCTTAGGAGCCCAAACACCTGTAAAGTGCCCTCTAGCTACCCAAACACGTGCTACAGTACTCTCTTGGAGCTCGACCAATTGCTAAAGTGGCCTCTAGGAGCCCAAACACGTGCTTAAGTGCCCTCTAGGAGCCAAAACGTGTGCTAAAGTGTCGTCTTGGAAGCCGAAACGCGTGTTAAAGTGCTCTCTTCGGAGCCAGAACTTGTGCTTAAGTACTCTTAAACAAGCCCAAACACGTACTAAAGTGCCCTCTAGGAGCCCAAACACGTGCTAAAGTGCACTCTACGGAGCCAAAACGTGTGCTAAAGTAACCTCTTGGGAGCCAAAACGTGTGCTAAAGTGCCCTCTTGGAGCCAAACATGCGAGAGTAACCTCTAGAAACCAAAACTTGTGCTAAATTTCCCTCTAGGAGCCCAAACACGTGCTAAAGTGCACTCTACGGAGCCAAAACGTGTGCTAAAGTAACCTCTTGGGAGCCAAAACGTGTGCTAAAGTGCCCTCTTGGAGCCAAACATGCGAGAGTAACCTCTAGAAACCAAAACTTGTGCTGAAGTGCCCTCTAGGAGCCCAAACACATGTTAAAGTGGCCTCTGCGAACCAAAACTTGTGCTAAAGTGCCCTCTAGGAGCCTAAACACATGTTTAAGTTCCCTCTAGGAGCGAAAACGTGTACTAAAGTGCCGTCTTGGAAGCCAAAACATGTGTTAAAGTGCTATCTTGGGAGCCAAAATGTGTGCTTACGTGCTCTCTTAGGATGTCCAAACAGGTGCTAAAGTGCCCACTAGGAGCCAAACATGCTATAGTACCCACTAGAAACCTAAACGTGTGCTAAAATTCCCTCTAGGAGCCTAAACACGTGGTAAAGTGCCCTCTAGAAACCAAAACTTTTGCTAAAGTGCACTCTTGGGAGCCAAAACATGAGCTAAAGTGTCCTCTAGGGGACAAAACCTGTGCTAAAGTGACCTCTAGGAGCCCAAACTCGTGCTAAAGTGCACTCTTGGAAGCCAAAATGTGTGCTAAATCATCCTCTTGGGAGCCAAAACATGTGCTAAAGTGCCCTCTAGGAGGCAAACATGCTAGAGTACCCTCTAGAAACCAAAACTTGTGCTAAAGTTCCCTCTAGGAGCCCAAACACGTGTTAAAGTGTCCTCTAGGGTACAAAACTTGTGCTAGAGTACACTCTAGAAACCAAGACTTGTGCTAAAGTGCCCTCTAGGAGCCTAAACACGTGTTACAGTGTCCTCTACGAGCCAAACCCCGTGGTAAAGTGACCTCTAGGAGCCTAAACACGTGCTTAAGTTCCCTCTAGGAGCCAAAACTTGTACTACAGTGATCTCTTGAGAGCCAAAACGTGTGCTAAGGATCCGTCTTGGAAGCCAAAACGTGTGCTTAAGTCCTCTCTTGGGAGCCAAAACGTGTGCTAAAGAACTCTCTTAGGAGCCCAAACACCTGTAAAGTGCCCTCTAGCTACCCAAACACGTGCTACAGTACTCTCCTGGAGCTCGACCAATTGCTAAAGTGGCCTCTAGGAGCCCAAACACGTGCTTAAGTGCCCTCTAGGAGCCAAAACGTGTGCTAAAGTGTCGTCTTGGAAGCCGAAACGCGTGTTAGTGCTCTCTTCGGAGCCAGAACTTGTGCTTAAGTACTCTTAAACAAGCCCAAACACGTACTAAAGTGCCCTCTAGGAGCCCAAACACATGCTAAAGTGCACTCTTGGGAGCCAAAACGTGTGCTAAAGTAACCTCTTGGGAGCCAAAACGTGTGCTAAAGTGCCCTCTTGGAGCCAAACATGCGAGAGTAACCTCTAGAAACCAAAACTTGTGCTAAATTTCCCTCTAGGAGCCTAAACACGTGTTAAAGTGCCCTCTAGAAACCAAAACTTGTGCTAAAGTGCCCTCTAGGAGCCCAAACACGTGTTAAAGTGGCCTCTGCGAACCAAAACTTGTGCTAAAGTGCCCTCTAGGAGCCTAAAGACACGTTTAAGTTCCCTCTAGGAGCGAAAACGTGTACTAAAGTGCCGTCTTGGAAGCCAAAACATGTGTTAAAGTGCTATCTTGGGAGCCAAAATGTGTGCTTACGTGCTCTCTTAGGATGCCCAAACAGGTGCTAAAGTGCCCACTAGGAACCAAACATGCTATAGTACCCACTAGAAACCAAAACTTGTGCTAAAATTCCCTCTAGGAGCCTAAACACGTGGTAAAGTGCCCTCTAGAAACCAAAACTTTTGCTAAAGTGCACTCTTGGGAGCCAAAACATGAGCTAAAGTGTCCTCTAGGGGACAAAACCTGTGCTAAAGTGACCTCTAGGAGCCCAAACTCGTGCTAAAGTGCACCCTTGGAAGCCAAAATGTGTGCTAAATCATCCTCTTGGGAGCCAAAACATGTGCTAAAGTGCCCTCTAGGAGGTAAACATGCTAGAGTACCCTCTAGAAACCAAAACTTATGCTAAAGTTCCCTCTAGGAGCCAAAACATGTGTTAAAGTGTCCTCTAGGGGAAAAACACTTTCGCAAAAGTGCCCTCTATGAGCCTAAACACGTGCTAAAGTGCTCTCTAGGAGCCAAAACATGTGCTAAAGTGCCGTCTTGGAAGCCAAAACGTGTGCTAAAGTGCCCTCTAGGACCAAAACTTGTGCTAAAATACCCTCTAGGAGCCCAAACACGTGTTAAAGTGTCTTCTACGAGCCAAACCCTGTGCTAAAGTGCCGTCTAGGAGACTAAACACGTGCTTAAGTGCCCTCTAGGAACCAAAACGTGTGCTAAAGTGTCGTCTTGGAAGCCAAAATATGTGCTAAAATGAACTCTTAGGAGCTAAAACGTGTGCTAAAGTGCTCTCTTCGGAGCCAGAACTTGTGCTTAAGTACTCTTAAACAAGCCCAAACACGTACTAAAGTGCCCTCTAGGAGCCCAAACACGTGCTAAAGTGCACTCTTGGGAGCCAAAACGTGTGCTAAAGTAACCTCTTGGGAGCCAAAACGTGTGCTAAAGTGCCCTCTTGGAGCCAAACATGCGAGAGTAACCTCTAGAAACCAAACTTGTGCTAAATTTCCCTCTAGGAGCCTAAACACG
The DNA here is from genome assembly GCF_963691815.1 of Echiichthys vipera. Lineage (NCBI taxonomy): Eukaryota > Metazoa > Chordata > Actinopteri > Perciformes > Trachinidae > Echiichthys > Echiichthys vipera. The sequence goes on from NC_139846.1 coordinate 661,237, forward strand.
TGTTAAAGTGCCCTCTAGAAACCAAAACTTGTGCTAAAGTGCCCTCTAGGAGCCCAAACACGTGTTAAAGTGGCCTCTGCGAACCAAAACTTGTGCTAAAGTGCCCTCTAGGAGCCTAAAGACATGTTTAAGTTCCCTCTAGGAGCGAAAACGTGTACTAAAGTGCCGTCTTGGAAGCCAAAACATGTGTTAAAGTGCTATCTTGGGAGCCAAAATGTGTGCTTACGTGCTCTCTTAGGATGCCCAAACAGGTGCTAAAGTGCCCACTAGGAGCCAAACATGCTATAGTACCCACTAGAAACCAAAACTTGTGCTAAAATTCCCTCTAGGAGCCTAAACACGTGGTAAAGTGCCCTCTAGAAACCAAAACTTTTGCTAAAGTGCACTCTTGGGAGCCAAAACATGAGCTAAAGTGTCCTCTAGGGGACAAAACCTGTGCTAAAGTGACCTCTAGGAGCCCAAACTCGTGCTAAAGTGCACCCTTGGATGCCAAAATGTGTGCTAAATCATCCTCTTGGGAGCCAAAACATGTGCTAAAGTGCCCTCTAGGAGGTAAACATGCTAGAGTACCCTCTAGAAACCAAAACTTGTGCTAAAGTTCCCTCTAGGAGCCAAAACATGTGTTAAAGTGTCCTCTAGGGGAAAAAAACTTTCGCAAAAGTGCCCTCTATGAGCCTAAACACGTGCTAAAGTGCTCTCTAGGAGCCAAAACATGTACTAAAGTGCCGTCTTGGAATCCAAAACATGTGTTAAAGTGCTCTCTTGGGAGCCAAAATGTGTGCTTACGTGCTCTCTTAGGAGCCCAAACACTTGCTAAAGTGCCCTCTAGGAGCCCAAACATGTGCTTCAGTGCCATCTAGGAGCCAAAATGTGTGCTAAAGTGCTCTCTTGGGAGCAAAATAATGCGCTAAAGTGCTCTCTTAGGAGTCCAAACACGTGCTAAAGTGCACTCTTGGGAGCCAAAACATGTGCTAAAGTGCCCTCTAGGAGCCAATTATGCTAGAGTACCCTCTAAAAACCAAAACTTGTGCTAAAGTTCCCTCTAGGAGCCTAAACACGTGGTAAAGTGCCCTCTAAAATTCAAAAATTGTGTTAAAGTTCCCCCTAGGAGCCTAAACACATGTTTAAGTGTAGGGGCCAAAACGTGTGCTAATGTGCTCTCTTGAGAGCCAAAACGTGTGCTAAGGTGCCCTCTAGGTGCCTAAACACGTGCTTAAGTACCGTCTAGGAGCCAAAACGTGTGCTAAAGTGGTCTTTTAGGAGCCCAAACACGTGCTAAAGTACCCTCTAGGAGCCCAAGAATGTGCTAAAGTGCACTCTTGGGAGCCAAAACTTGTGCTAAAGTATCCTCTTGGGAGCCAAAACATGTGCTAAAGTGCCCTCTAGGAGCCCAAACACGTGTTAAAGTGTCCTCTAGGGTACAAAACTTGTGCTAAAGTGCCCTCTAGGAGCTTAAACACAAGTCCCTTGTAGAAACCAAAAGGTGTGCTAAAGTGCTGTCTTGGAAGCCAAAACGTGTTTTAAAGTGCTCTCTTGGAGCCAAAACGTGTGCTAAAGTGCTCTCTTAGGAGCCAAAGCACGTTATAAAGTGCCCTCTAGGAACCCAAACAAGTGCTAAAGTGCCCTCTAGGAACCCAAACACGTGCTAAATTGCACTCTTGGGAGCCAAAACGTGCGCTAAAGTGTGGTCTTGGAAGCCAAAACGCGTGTTAAAGTGCTCTCTTCGGAGCCGAAACGTGTGCTTAAGTACTCTCTTAGAAGCCCAAACACGTGCTGAAGTGCCCTCTAGGAGCCCTAACACGTGCTAAAGTGCACTCTTGGGAGCCAAATGGTGTGCCAAAGTATTATCTTTTCAGCCAAAACGTGTACTAAAGTGCCCTCTAGGAGCCAAACATGCTAGAGTTCCCCCTAGAAACCAAAACTTGTGCTAAAATTCCCTCTGTGAGCCTAAAAACGTGTTAACGTGCCCTCTAGAAACCAAAACTTGTGGTAAAGTGCCCTCTAGAAACCAAAACTTGTGCTAAAGTTCCCTCTAGGAGCCCAAACACTTGTTAAAGTGTCCACTAGGGGACAAAACTTGTGCTAATGTGCACTCTAGGAGCCTAAAGACGTGCTAAAGTTCCCATTGGGTGACAAAACTTGATCTAAATTTCTGTCTTTGAAGCCAAAATATGTTTTAAAGTGCTCTCTTGGAGCCAAAACGTGTGCTAAAGTTCTCTCTTTGGAGCCAAAACTTGTGCTTAAGTGCCCTGAAGGAGCCAAACAGGCTAGAGTTCCCTCTACAAAACCAAAACTTGTGTTGAAGTGACCTCTTTGAGACTAAACCAAGGTAAAGTGCGCTACAGAAACCAAAACGTGTGCTAAAGTGCCGTCTTGGAAGCCAAAACGGGTGCTAAAGCACTCTCTTGGGAGCCAAAACGTGTGCTAAAGTGCTCTCTTAGGTGCCCAAACACATGTTAAAGTGCCGTCTTGGAGCCCAAGCACGTGTTAAAGTGTCCTCTAGGGGACAAAACTTGTGCTAAAGTGCCCTCTAGGAGCACAAAAACGTGTTAAAGTACCCTCTAGGAGCCACAACTTGTGCTAAAGTGTTCCCTTGAGAGCCAAAACGTTTTCTAAAGTGCTATAATGGGAGCCAAAACATGTGCTAAAGTGCTCTCTTAGGAGGCCAAACACCTGTAACGTGCCCTCTGGGAGCCCAAACACATGCTAAAGTGCCCTCTAGGAGCCTAAACACGTGTGAAAGTGTCCTCTACGAGCCAAAACCTGTGCTAAATTGCCCTCTAGGAGCCCAAACAAGTGCTAAAGTGCCCTCTAGGAGCCCAAAAACATGCTAAATTGCAACCTTGAAAGCCAAAACGTGTGCTAAAGTATCCGCTTGGGAGCCAAAACATGTGCTAAAGTGCCCTCTACGAGCCAAACATGCTAGAGTACACTCTAGAAACCAAAACTTGTGCTAAAGTGCCCTCTAGGAGCCTAAACACGTGCTTAAGTGCCCTCTAGTAGCCAAAACGTGTGCTAAAGTGTTGTCTTGGAAGCCCAGACGCGTGTTAAAGTGCTCTCTTCGGAGCCAAAACTTGTGCTTAAGTACTCTTAAACAAGCCCAAACAAGTACTAAAGTGCCCTCTAGGAGCCCAAACACGTGTTAAAGAGCACTCTTGTGAGCCAAAACGTGTGCTAAAGTATCCTCTTGGGAGCCAAAAAGTGTGCTAAAGTGCCCTCTTGGAGCCAAACATGCGAGAGTAACCTCTAGAAACCAAAACTTGTGCTAAATTTCCCTCTAGGAGCCTAAACACGTGGTAAAGTGCCCTCTAGAAACCTAAACTTGTGCTAAAGTGCCCTCTAGGAGCCCAAACACATATTAAAGTGTCCTCTGCGAACCAAAACTTGTGCTAAAGTGCCCTCTAGGAGCCTAAACACGTGTTTAAGTTCCCTCTAGGAGCGAAAACGTGTACTAAAATGCCGTCTTGAAAGCCAAAACAGGTGTTAAAGTGCTCTCTTGGGAGCCAAAATGTGTGCTTACGTGCTCTCTTAGGAGCCCAAACAGGTGCTAAAGTGCCCTCTAGGAGCCCAAACACGTGCTAAAGTGCACTCTTGGGAGCCAAAACGTGTGCTAAAGTATCCTCTTTTTAGCCAAAACGTGTACTAAAGTGCCCACTAGGAGCCAAACATGCTATAGTACCCTCTAGAAATCAAAACTTGTGCTAAAATTCCCTCTAGGAGCCTAAACAAGTGGTAAAGTGCCCTCTAGAAACCAAAACTTTTGCTAAAGTGCATTCTTGGGAGCCAAAACATGAGCTAAAGTGTCCTCTAGGGGACAAAACTTGTGCTAAAGTGACCTCTAGGAGCCCAAACTCGTGCTAAAGTGCACTCTTGGAAGCCAAAATGTGTGCTAAATCATCCTCTTGGGAGCCAAAACATGTGCTAAAGTGCCCTCTAGGAGGCAAACATGCTAGAGTACCCTCTAGAAACCAAAACTTGTGCTAAAGTTCCCTCTAGGAGCCCAAACACGTGTTAAAGTGTCCTCTAGGGGAAAAAAACTTTTGCGAAGGTGCCCTCTAGGAGCCTAAACACGTGCGTAAGTGCTCTCTAGGAGCCAAAACATGTGCTAAAGTGCCGTCTTGGAAGCCAAAACGTGTGCTAAAGTGCCCTCTAGGACCAAAACTTGTGCTAAAATACCCTCTAGGAGCCCAAACACGTGTTAAAGTGTCTTCTACGAGCCAAACCCCGTGCTAAAGTGCCGTCTAGGAGCCTAAACATGTGCTTAAGTGCCCTCTAGGAGCTAAAACGTGTACTAAAGTGCTCTCTTAGGAGCCCAAACATGTGCTAAAGTGCTCTCTAGGAGCCAAAAAATGTGCTAAAGTGTTGTCTTGGAAGCCAAAACGCGTGTTAAAGTGCTCTCTTCGGAGCCAAAACTTGTGCTTAAGTATTCTCTTACGATTCCAAACACATGCTAAAGTGCCCTCTAGGAGCCCAAACACGTGCTAAAGTGAACTCTTGGGAGCCAAAACGTGTGCTAAAGTATCCTCTTGGGAGCAAAAAACGCGTGCTAAAGTATCCTCTTGGGAGCCAAAACTTGTGCTAATGTGCCCTCTAGAAACCTAAACACGTGTTAAAGTGTCCTCTAGGGGACAAAACTTGTGCGAAAGTGCCATCTCGGAGCCTAAACACGTGCTTAAATTCCCTCTAGGAGCCCAAACACGTGCTTAAGTGCCCTCTAGGAGCCAAAACGTGTGCTAAAGTGTTGTCTTGGAAGCCAAAACGCGTGTTAAAGTGCTTTCTTCGGAGCCAAAACTTGTGCTTAAGTACTCTCTTACGAGCCCAAACACATGCTAAAGTGCCCTCTAGGAGCCCAAACACGTGCTAGAGTGCACTCTTTGGAGCCAAAACGTGTGCTAAAGTATCCTCTTGGGAGCCAAAACGCGTGCTAAAGTATCCTCTTGGGAGCCAAAACTTCTGCTAAAGTGCCCTCTAGGAGCCTAAACACGTGGTAAAGTGCCCTCTAGAAACCAAAACTTGTGCTAAAGTGCACTCTAGGAGCCCAAACACGTGTTAAAGTGTCCTCTGCGAACCAAAACTTGTGCTAAAATGCCCTCTAGGAGCCTAAACACGTGTTTAAGTTCCCTCTAGGAGCGATTATGTGTACTAAAGTGCAGTAATGGAAGCCAAAACATGTGTTAAAGTGCTCTCTTGGGAGCCAAAATGTGTGCTTACGTGCTCTCTTAGGAGCCCAAACACTTGCTAAAGTGCCCTCTAGGAGCCCAAACACGTGCTTAAGTTCCCTCTAGGAGCCAAAACTTGTACTAAAGTGATCTCTTGAGAGCCAAAACGTGTGCTAAGGTGCCGTCTTGGAAGCTAAAACGTGTGCTTAAGTCCTCTCTTGGGAGCCAAAACGTGTGCTAAAGTGCTCTCTTAGAAGCCCAAACAACTGTGAAGTGCCCTCTAGGAGCCCAAACATGTGTTAAAGTGTCCTCTAGGGTACAAAACTTGTGCTAAAGTGCCCTTTAGGAGCCAAACATGCTAGAGTACACTCTAGAAACCAAAACTTGTGCTAAAGTGCCCTCAAGGAGCCCAAACACGTGTTATAGTGTCCTCTACGAGCCAAACCCCGTGGTAAAGTGACCTCTAGGAGCCTAAACACGTGCTTAAGTGCCCTCTAGTAGCCAAAACGTGTGCTAAAGTGTTGTCTTGGAAGCCCAGACGCGTGTTAAAGTGCTCTCTTCGGAGCCAAAACTTGTGCTTAAGTACTCTTAAACAAGCCCAAACAAGTACTAAAGTGCCCTCTAGGAGCCCAAACACGTGTTAAAGTGCACTCTTGTGAGCCAAAACGTGTGCTAAAGTATCCTCTTGGGAGCCAAAAAGTGTGCTAAAGTGCCCTCTTGGAGCCAAACATGCGAGAGTAACCTCTAGAAACCAAAACTTGTGCTAAATTTCCCTCTAGGAGCCTAAACACGTGGTAAAGTGCCCTCTAGAAACCTAAACTTGTGCTAAAGTGCCCTCTAGGAGCCCAAACACGTGTTAAAGTGTCCTCTGCGAACCAAAACTTGTTCTAAAGTGCCTTCTAGGAGCCTAAACACGTGTTTAAGTTCCCTCTAGGAGCGAAAACGTGTACTAAAGTGCCGTCTTGAAAGCCAAAACAGGTGTTAAAGTGCTCTCCTGGGAGCCAAAATGTGTGCTTACGTGCTCTCTTAGGAACCCAAACAGGTGCTAAAGTGCCCTCTAGCAGCCCAAACACGTGCTAAAGTGCACTCTTGGGAGCCAAAACGTGTGCTAAAGTATCCTCTTTTTAGCCAAAACGTGTACTAAAGTGCCCACTAGGAGCCAAACATGCTATAGTACCCACTAGAAACCAAAACTTGTGCTAAAATTCCCTCTAGGAGCCTAAACAAGTGGTAAAGTGCCCTCTAGAAAACAAAACTTTTGCTAAAGTGCACTCTTGGGAGCCAAAACATGAGCTAAAGTGTCCTCTAGGGGACAAAACTTGTGCTAAAGTGACCTCTAGGAGCCCAAACTCGTGCTAAAGTGCACTCTTGGAAGCCAAAATGTGTGCTAAATCATCCTCTTGGGAGCCAAAACATGTGCTAAAGTGCCCTCTAGGAGGCAAACATGCTAGAGTACCCTCTAGAAACCAAAACTTGTGCTAAAGTTCCCTCTAGGAGCCCAAACACGTGTTAAAGTGTCCTCTAGGGGAAAAAAACTTTTGCGAAAGTGCCCTCTAGGAGCCTAAACACGTGCTTAAGTGCTCTCTAGGAGCCAAAACATGTGCTAAAGTACCGTCTTGGAAGCCAAAACGAGTGCTAAAGTGCCCTCTAGGACCAAAACTTGTGCTAAAATACCCTCTAGGAGCCCAAACACGTGGGAAAGTGTCTTCTACAAGCCAAACCCCGTGCTAAAGTGCCGTCTAGGAGCCTAAACACGTGCTTAAGTGCCCTCTAGGAACCAAAACGTGTGCTAAAGTGTCGTCTTGGAAGCCAAAATATGTGCTAAAATGAACTCTTAGGAGCTAAAACGTGTGCTAAAGTGCTCTCTTAGGAACCCAAACATGTGCTAAAGTGCTCTCTAGGAGCCAAAACATGTGCTAAAGTGTTGTCTTGGAAGCCAAAACGCGTGTTATAGTGCTCTCTTCGGAGCCAAAACTTGTGCTTAAGTATTCTCTTACGATTCCAAACACATGCTAAAGTGCCCTCTAGGAGCCCAAACACGTGCTAAAGTGAACTCTTGGGAGCCAAAACGTGTGCTAAAGTATCCTCTTGGGAGCAAAAACGCGTGTTAAAGTATCCTCTTGGGAGCCAAAACTTGTGCTAATGTGCCCTCTAGAAACCTAAACACGTGTTAAAGTGTCCTCTAGGGGGAAAACCCGTGCGAAAGTGCCCTCTCGGAGCCTAAACACGTGCTTAAATTCCCTCTAGGAGCCCAAACACGTGCTTAAGTGCCCTCTAGGAGCCAAAACGTGTGCTAAAGTGTTGTCTTGGAAGCCAAAACGCGTGTTAAAGTGCTTTCTTCGGAGCCAAAACTTGTGCTTAAGTACTCTCTTACGAGCCCAAACACATGCTAAAGTGCCCTCTAGGAGCCCAAACACGTGCTAGAGTGCACTCTTTGGAGCCAAAACGTGTGCTAAAGTATCCTCTTGGGAGCCAAAACGCGTGCTAAAGTATCCTCTTGGGAGCCAAAACTTCTGCTAAAGTGCCCTCTAGGAGCCTAAACACGTGGTAAAGTGCCCTCTAGAAACCAAAACTTGCGCTAAAGTGCACTCTAGGAGCCCAAACACGTGTTAAAGTGTCCTCTGCGAACCAAAACTTGTGCTAAAGTGCCCTCTAGGAGCCTAAACACGTGTTTAAGTTCCCTCTAGGAGCTAACATGTGTACTAAAGTGCAGTAATGGAAGCCAAAACATGTGTTAAAGTCCTCTCTTGGGAGCCAAAATGTGTGCTTACGTGCTCTCTTAGGAGCCCAAACACTTGCTAAAGTGCCCTCTAGCAGCCCAAACACGTGCTTAAGTTCCCTCTAGGAGCCAAAACTTGTACTAAAGTGATCTCTTGAGAGCCAAAACGTGTGCTAAGGTGCCGTCTTGGAAGCTTAAACGTGTGCTTAAGTCCTCTCTTGGGAGCCAAAACGTGTGCTAAAGTGCTCTCTTAGAAGCCCAAACACCTGTGAAGTGCCCTCTAGGAGCCCAAACATGTGTTTAAGTGTCCTCTAGGGTACAAAACTTGTGCTAAAGTGCCCTCTAGGTGCTCAAACACGCGCTGAAGTGCCCTCTAGAAACAAAAACTTGTGCTAAAGTGCCCTCTAGGAGCCAAAACACGTGTTAAAGTTTCCTCTACGAGCCAAACCCAGTGCTAAAGTGCCCTCTCTGAGCCTAAACACGTGCTAAAGTGCCCTCTTTGGAGCCAAAATACGTGGTTAAGTCCCTTGTAGAAACCAAAACGTGTGCTAAAGTGCTGTCTTGGAAGCCAAAACGTGTGTTAAAGTGCTCTCTTGGAGCCAAAATGTGTGATAAAGTGCTCTCTTAGGAGCCAAAGCACGTGCTAAAGTGCCCTCTAGGAGCCCAAACAAGTGCTAAAGTGCCCTCTAGGAGCCCAAACACGTGCTAAAGTGCACTCTTGGGAGCCAAATAGTGTGCTAAAGTATCATCTTTTTAGCCAAAACGTGTACTAAAGTGCCCTCTAGGAGTCAAACATGCTAGAGTACCCTCTAGAAACCAAAACTTGTGCTAAAAATCCCTCTGTGAGCCTATACACGTTGTAACGTGCCCTCTAGAAACCAAAACTTGTGCTAAAGTGCCCTCTTAAGAGCCCAAACACCTGTAAAGTGCCCTCTAGGAGCCCAAACAAGTGCTAAAGTACTCTCTTGGAGCCCAACCAAGTGCTAAAGCGGCCTCTAGGAGCCCAAACACGTGCATTAGTGCCCTCTAGGAGCCAAAACTTGTGCTAAAGTACCCTCTAGGAGCTTAAACACGTGCTAAAGTGACCTCTGCGAACCAAAACTTGTGCTAAAGTGCCCTCTTGGAGCCTAAACACGTGTTTAAGTTCCCTCTAGGAGCGAAAACGTGTACTAAAGGGCCGTCTTGGAAGCCAAAACATGTGTTAAAGTGCTCTCTTGGGAGCCAAAATGTGTGCTTACGTGCTCTCTTAGGAGCACAAACACGTGCTAAATTGCCCTCTAGGAGCCCAAACACATGCTTAAGTGCACTCTTGGGAGCCAAAACGTGTGCTAAAGTGCCGTCTTGGAAGGCCAAACATGTGCTATAGTGCACTCTTTGGAGCCAAAACGTGTGCTAAAGTGCCCTCTAGGAGCCAATCATGCTAGAGTACCCTCTAAAAACCAAAACTTGTGCTAAAGTTCCCTCTAGGAGCCTGAACACGTTGTAAAGTGCCCTCTAAAATTCAAAAATTGTTTTAAAGTTCCCCCTAGGAGCCTAAACACGTGTTAAAGTGTAGGGGACAAAACTTCTGCTAAAGTGCTTTCTAGGAGCCTAACCACATGATAAAGTATCCTCTATGAGCAAAAATGTGTGCTAAAGTGCTCTCTTTAGAGCCAAAACTAAGGTGCCCTCTGGGTGCCTAAACACGTGCTTAAGTACCGTCTAGGAGCCAAAACGTGTGCTAAAGTGGTCTCTTAGGAGCCCAAACACGTGCTAAAGTACCCTCTAGGAGCCCAAGAACGTGCTAAAGTGCACTCTTGGGAGCCAAAACTTGTGCTAAAGTATCCTCTTGGGAGCCAAAACTTGTGCTAAAGTGCCCTCTTGTAGACCAAACACGTGTTAAAGTGTCCTCTAGGGTACAAAACTTGTGCTATAGTGCCCTCTAGGAGCTTAAACACGCGCTGAAGTGCCATCTAGGAGCCAAAACGTAATCAACAGAGTCGTCTTGGAAGCTGAAACGTGTGCTAAAGTGCCCTCTAGAAACCAAAACTTGAGCTAAAGTGCCCTCTAGGAGCCAAAACACGTGTTAAAGTTTCCTCTACGAGCCAAACCCGGTGCTAAAGTGCCCTCTCGGAGCCTAAACACGTGCTAAAGTTCCCTCTTTGGAGCCAAAACACGTGGTTAAGTCCCTTGTAGAAACCAAAACTTGTGCTAAAGTGCTGTCTTGGAAGCCAAAACGTGTGTTAAAGTGCTCTCTTGGAGCCAAAACGTGCGCTAAAGTGCTCTCTTAGCAGCCAAAGCACGTGCTAAAGTGCCCTCTAGGAGCCCAAAAAAGTGCTAAAGTGCCCTCTAGGAGCCCAAACACGTGCTAAATTGCACTCTTGGGAGCCAAAACGTGCGCTAAAGTGTGGTCTTGGAAGCCAAAACGCGTGTTAAAGTGCTCTCTTCGGAGCCAAAACGCGTGCTTAAGTACTCTCTTAGAAGCACAAACACGTGCTGAAGTGCCCTCTAGGAGACCAAACACGTGCTAAAGTGCACTCTTGGGAGCCAAAAAGTGTGCTAAAGTATCATCTTTTTAGCCAAAACGTGTACTAAAGTGCCCTCTAGGAGCCAAACATGCTAGAGTACCCACTAGAAACCAAAACTTGTGCTAAAATTCCCTCTGTGAGCCTAAACACGTTGTAATGTGCCCTCTAGAAACCAAAACTTGTGCTAAAGTGCCCTCTAGGAGCCTAAACACATGCTTAAGTTCCCTCTAGGAGCCAAAACTTGTACTAAAGTGATCTCTTGAGAGCCAAAACTTGTGCTAAGGTGCCGTCTTGGAAGCTAAAACGTGTGCCTAAGTCCTCTCTTGGGAACCAAAACGTGTGCTAAAGTGCTCTCTTAGGAGCCCAAACACCTGTAAAGTGCCTTCTAGGAGCCCAAACACGTGCTAAAGTACTCTTTTGGAGCACAACCAAGTGCTAAAGTGGCCTCTAGGAGCCCAAAATCGTGCATAAGTGCCCTCTAGGAGCCAAAACGTGTGCTAAAGTGTTGTCTTGGAAGCCAAAACACGTGTTAAAGTGCTCTCTTCGGAGCCAAAACTTGTGCTTAAGTACTCTCTTACGAGCCCAAAAACATGCTAAAGTGCCCTCTAGGAGCCCAAACACGTGCTAAAGTGCACTCTTGGGAGCCAAAATGTGTGCTAAAGTATCCTCTTGGGAGCCAAAACGCGTGCTAAAGTATCCTCTTCGGAGCCAAAACTTGTGCTAAAGTGCCCTCTAAGAGCCCAAACACGTGTTAAAGTGTCCTCTAGGGTACAAAACTTGTGCTAAAGTACCCTCTAGGAGCTTAAACACGTGCTAAAGTGCCCTCTAGGAGCCAAAACGTGATCTAAAGTGTAGTTTTGGAAGCTAAAACGTGTGCATTAGTGCGCTCTAGAAACCGAAACTTGAACTGAAGTGCCCTCTAGGAGCCAAAACACGTGTTAAAGTTTCCTCTATGAGCCAAACCCTGTGCTAAATGACCTCTCGGAGCCTAAACACATGCTAAAGTGCCCTCTTTGGAGCCAAAACGTGTGCTAAAGTGTCCTCTAGGAGCCAAACATGCTAGAGTTCCCTCTAGAAAACCAAAACTTGTGCTAAAGTGCCCTCTAAGAGCCTAAAAACGTGGTACAGTGCCCTATTGAAACCAAAATCGGTGCTAAAGTGCCGTCTTGGAAGCCAAAACGTGTGCTATAGCACTCTCTTGGGAGCCAAACATGCTAGTTGCACGCAAAAGTGCCCTCTAGGAGCCTAAACACGTGCTAAAGTGCTCTCTAGGAGCCAAAACGTGTGCTAAAGTGTCGTCTTGGAAGCCAAAACATGTGCTAAAATGATCTCTTACGAGCCCAAACATGTGCTAAAGTGCTCTCTAGGAGCCCAAACATGTGCTAAAGTGCACTCTTTGGAGCTAAAATGTGTGCTAAAGTATCCTCTTGGGAGCCAAAATGTGTTCTTTAGTGCCCTCTAAGAGCCAAACATGCTAGAGTACCCTCTAGAAACAAAAACTTGTGTTAAAGTGCACTCTTTGGAGCCAAACATGCGAAACCAAAACTTGTGCTAAAGTTCGATCTAGGAGCCTAAACCCGTGGTAAAGTGACCTGTAGAAACCAAAACTTGTGCTAAAGTGTCATCTAGGAGCCCAAACACGTGTTAAAGTGTCCTCTAGGGGACAAAACTTGCGCTAAAGTGCCCTCTAGGAGCCTAAACACGTGCAGTAGTGCCTTCTAGGAGCCTAAACACGTGCTTAAGTGCACTCTTGGGAGCCAAAATGTGTGCTAAAGTATCCTCTTGGGAGCCATAACGCGTGCTAAAGTGCCGTCTTGGAAGCCAAAACATGTGCTAAAGTGCTCTCTTTGGAGCCAAAACGTGTGCTAAAGTGCTCTCTTGGGAGCCCAAACACATGCTTAAGTGCCCTCTAGTTGCCCAAACACGTGCTAAAGTGCACTCTTGGGAGCCAAAATGTGTGCTAAAGTATCATCTTTTTAGCCAAAACGTGTACTAAAGTGCCCTCTAGGAGCCAAACATGCTAGAGTACCCACTAGAAACCAAAAATTGTGCTAAAATTCCCTCTGTGAGCCTAAACACGTTGTAATGTGCCCTCTAGAAACCAAAACTTGTGCTAAAGTGCCCTCTAGGAGCCTAAACACGTGCTTAAGTTCCCTCTAGGAGCCAAAACTTGTACTAAAGTGATCTCTTGAGAGCCAAAACTTGTGCTAAGGTGCCGTCTTGGAAGCTAAAACGTGTGCTTAAGTCCTCTCTTGGGAACATAAACGTGTGCTAAAGTGCTCTCTTAGGAGTCCAAACACCTGTAAAGTGCCTTCTAGGAGCCCAAACACGTGCTAAAGTACTCTTTTGGAGCACAACCAAGTGCTAAAGTGGCCTCTAGGAGCCCAAAATCGTGCATAAGTGCCCTCTAGGAGCCAAAACGTGTGCTAAAGTGTTGTCTTGGAAGCCAAAACACGTGTTAAAGTGCTCTCTTCAGAGCCAAAACTTGTGCTTAAGTACTCTCTTACGAGCCCAAAAACATGCTAAAGTGCCCTCTAGGAGCCCAAATTTGTGATAAAGTGGGCCTGTGAATGTTCTCATTCGTCCAGGTCATCGTTATCCTCAAAGCAATTTCAGTCAAAAACAACTGGACTGGTTGTTTGTCTAGGAAGACGTTTCACCTCTCATCCAAGAGGCTTCATCAGTTCATGTACGCATCTGACCAGGCTGGGACTGTGCTAAAGTGCCCTCTAAGAGCCCAAACACGTGTTAAAGTGTCCTCTAGGGTACAAAACTTGTGCTAAAGTACCCTCTAGGAGCTTAAACACATGCTAAAGTGCCCTCTAGGAGCCAAAACGTGATCTAAAGTGTAGTTTTGGAAGCTAAAACGTGTGCAAAAGTGCGCTCTAGAAACCGAAACTTGAACTAAAGTGCCCTCTAGGAGCCAAAACACGTGTTAAAGTTTCCTCTATGAGCCAAACCCTGTGCTAAATGACCTCTCGGAGCCTAAAAACATGCTAAAGTGCCCTATTGAAACCAAAATCGGTGCTAAAGTGCACTCTTGGAAGCCAAAACGTGTGCTATAGCACTCTCTTGGGAGCCAAACATGCTAGTTGCACGCAAAAGTGCCCTCTAGGATCCTAAACACGTGCTAAAGTGCTCTCTAGGAGCCAAAACATGTGCTAAAGTGCACTCTTTGGAGCTAAAATGTGTGCTTAAGTATCCTCTTGGGAGCCAAAATGTGTGCTTTAGTGCCCTCTAAGAGCCAAACATGCTAGAGTACCCTCTAGAAACCAAAACTTGTGTTAAAGTGCACTCTTTGGAGCCAAACATGCGAAACCAAAACTTGTGCTAAAGTTCGATCTAGGAGCCTAAACCCGTGGTAAAGTGACCTGTAGAAACCAAAACTTGTGCTAAAGTGTCATCTAGGAGCCCAAACACGTGTTAAAGTGTCCTCTAGGGGACAAAACTTGCGCTAAAGTGCCCTCTAGGAGCCTAAACACGTGCAGTAGTGCCCTCTAGGAGCCTAAACACGTGCTTAAGTGCACTCTTGGGAGCCAAAATGTGTGCTAAAGTATCCTCTTGGGAGCCATAACGCGTGCTAAAGTGCCGTCTTGGAAGCCAAAACATGTGCTAAAGTGCTCTCTTTGGAGCCAAAACGTGTGCTAAAGTGCTCTCTTGGGAGCCCAAACACATGCTTAAGTGCCCTCTAGTTGCCCAAACACGTGCTAAAGTGCACTCTTGGGAGCCAAAATGTGTGCTTAAGTATCATCTTTTTAGCCAAAACGTGTACTAAAGTGCCCTCTAGGAGCCAAACATGCTAGAGTACCCACTAGAAACCAAAACTTGTGCTAAAATTCCCTCTGTGAGCCTAAACACGTTGTAATGTGCCCTCTAGAAACCAAAACTTGTGCTAAAGTGCCCTCTAGGAGCCTAAACACGTGCTAAAGTACCCTCTAGGAGCTTAAACACGTGCTAAAGTGCCCTCTAGGAGCCAAAACGTGATCTAAAGTGTAGTTTTGGAAGCTAAAACGTGTGCAAAAGTGCGCTCTAGAAACCGAAACTTGAACTAAAGTGCCCTCTAGGAGCCAAAACACGTGTTAAAGTTTCCTCTATGAGCCAAACCCTGTGCTAAATGACCTCTCGGAGCCTAAAAACATGCTAAAGTGCCCTCTTTGGTGCCAAAACGTGTGCTAAAGTGTCCTCTAGGAGCCAAACATGCTAGAGTTCCCTCTAGAAAACCAAAACTTGTGCTAAAGTGCCCTCTAGGAGCCTAAAAACGTGGTACAGTGCCCTATTGAAACCAAAATCGGTGCTAAAGTGCACTCTTGGAAGCCAAAACGTGTGCTATAGCACTCTCTTGGGAGCCAAACATGCTAGTTGCACGCAAAAGTGCCCTCTAGGATCCTAAACACGTGCTAAAGTGCTCTCTAGGAGCCAAAACGTGTGCTAAAGTGTCGTCTTGGAAGCCAAAACATGTGCTAAAATGATCTCTTACGAGCCCAAACATGTGCTAAAGTGCTCTCTAGGAGCCCAAACATGTGCTAAAGTGCACTCTTTGGAGCTAAAATGTGTGCTAAAGTATCCTCTTGGGAGCCAAAATGTGTGCTTTAGTGCCCTCTAAGAGCCAAATATGCTAGAGTACCCTCTAGAAACCAAAACTTGTGTTAAAGTGCACTCTTTGGAGCCAAACATGCGAAACCAAAACTTGTGCTAAAGTTCGATCTAGGAGCCTAAACCCGTGGTAAAGTGACCTGTAGAAACCAAAACTTGTGCTAAAGTGTCATCTAGGAGCCCAAACACGTGTTAAAGTGTCCTCTAGGGGACAAAACTTGCGCTAAAGTGCCCTCTAGGAGCCTAAACACGTGCAGTAGTGCCCTCTAGGAGCCTAAACACGTGCTTAAGTGCACTCTTGGGAGCCAAAATGTGTGCTAAAGTATCCTCTTGGGAGCCATAACGCGTGCTAAAGTGCCGTCTTGGAAGCCAAAACATGTGCTAAAGTGCTCTCTTTGGAGCCAAAACGTGTGCTAAAGTGCTCTCTTGGGAGCCCAAACACATGCTTAAGTGCCCTCTAGTTGCCCAAACACGTGCTAAAGTGCACTCTTGGGAGCCAAAATGTGTGCTTAAGTATCATCTTTTTAGCCAAAACGTGTACTAAAGTGCCCTCTAGGAGCCAAACATGCTAGAGTACCCACTAGAAACCAAAACTTGTGCTAAAATTCCCTCTGTGAGCCTAAACACGTTGTAATGTGCCCTCTAGAAACCAAAACTTGTGCTAAAGTGCCCTCTAGGAGCCTAAACACGTGCTTAAGTTCCCTCTAGGAGCCAAAACTTGTACTAAAGTGATCTCTTGAGAGCCAAAACTTGTGCTAAGGTGCCGTCTTGGAAGCTAAAACGTGTGCTTAAGTCCTCTCTTGGGAACCAAAACGTGTGCTAAAGTGTCGTCTTGGAAGCCAAAACATGTGCTAAAATGATCTGTTACGAGCCCAAACATGTGCTAAAGTGCTCTCTAGGAGCCCAAACATGTGCTAAAGTGCACTCTTTGGAGCTAAAATGTGTGCTAAAGTATCCTCTTGGGAGCCAAAATGTGTGCTTTAGTGCCCTCTAAGAGCCAAACATGCTAGAGTACCCTCTAGAAACCAAAACTTGTGTTAAAGTGCACTCTTTGGAGCCAAACATGCGAAACCAAAACTTGTGCTAAAGTTCGATCTAGGAGCCTAAACCCGTGGTAAAGTGACCTGTAGAAACCGAAACTTGTGCTAAAGTGTCATCTAGGAGCCCAAACACGTGTTAAAGTGTCCTCTAGGGGACAAAACTTGCGCTAAAGTGCCCTCTAGGAGCCTAAACACGTGCAGTAGTGCCCTCTAGGAGCCTAAACACGTGCTTAAGTGCACTCTTGGGAGCCAAAATGTGTGCTAAAGTATCCTCTTGGGAGCCATAACGCGTGCTAAAGTGCCGTCTTGGAAGCCAAAACATGTGCTAAAGTGCTCTCTTTGGAGCCAAAACGTGTGCTAAAGTGCTCTCTTGGGAGCCCAAACACATGCTTAAGTGCCCTCTAGTTGCCCAAACACGTGCTAAAGTGCACTCTTGGGAGCCAAAATGTGTGCTTAAGTATCATCTTTTTAGCCAAAACGTGTACTAAAGTGCCCTCTAGGAGCCAAACATGCTAGAGTACCCACTAGAAACCAAAACTTGTGCTAAAATTCCCTCTGTGAGCCTAAACACGTTGTAATGTGCCCTCTAGAAACCAAAACTTGTGCTAAAGTGCCCTCTAGGAGCCTAAACACGTGCTTAAGTTCCCTCTAGGAGCCAAAACTTGTACTAAAGTGATCTCTTGAGAGCCAAAACTTGTGCTAAGGTGCCGTCTTGGAAGCTAAAACGTGTGCTTAAGTCCTCTCTTGGGAACCAAAACGTGTGCTAAAGTGCTCTCTTAGGAGCCCAAACACCTGTAAAGTGCCTTCTAGGAGCCCAAACACGTGCTAAAGTACTCTTTTGGAGCACAACCAAGTGCTAAAGTGGCCTCTAGGAGCCCAAAATCGTGCATAAGTGCCCTCTAGGAGCCAAAACGTGTGCTAAAGTGTTGTCTTGGAAGCCAAAACACGTGTTAAAGTGCTCTCTTCGGAGCCAAAACTTGTGCTTAAGTACTCTCTTACGAGCCCAAAAACATGCTAAAGTGCCCTCTAGGAGCCCAAATTTGTGCTAAAGTGGGCCTGTGAATGTTCTCATTCGTCCAGGTCATCGTTATCCTCAAAGCAATTTCAGTCAAAAACAACTGGACTGGTTGTTTGTCTAGGAAGACGTTTCACCTCTCATCCAAGAGGCTTCATCAGTTCATGTACGCATCTGACCAGGCTGGGACTGTGCTAAAGTGCCCTCTAAGAGCCCAAACACGTGTTAAAGTGTCCTCTAGGGTACAAAACTTGTGCTAAAGTACCCTCTAGGAGCTTAAACACGTGCTAAAGTGCCCTCTAGGAGCCAAAACGTGATCTAAAGTGTAGTTTTGGAAGCTAAAACGTGTGCAAAAGTGCGCTCTAGAAACCGAAACTTGAACTAAAGTGCCCTCTAGGAGCCAAAACACGTGTTAAAGTTTCCTCTATGAGCCAAACCCTGTGCTAAATGACCTCTCGGAGCCTAAAAACATGCTAAAGTGCCCTCTTTGGAGCCAAAACGTGTGCTAAAGTGTCCTCTAGGAGCCAAACATGCTAGAGTTCCCTCTAGAAAACCAAAACTTGTGCTAAAGTGCCCTCTAGGAGCCTAAAAACGTGGTACAGTGCCCTATTGAAACCAAAATCGGTGCTAAAGTGCACTCTTGGAAGCCAAAACGTGTGCTATAGCACTCTCTTGGGAGCCAAACATGCTAGTTGCACGCAAAAGTGCCCTCTAGGATCCTAAACACGTGCTAAAGTGCTCTCTAGGAGCCAAAACGTGTGCTAAAGTGTCGTCTTGGAAGCCAAAACATGTGCTAAAATGATCTCTTACGAGCCCAAACATGTGCTAAAGTGCTCTCTAGGAGCCCAAACATGTGCTAAAGTGCACTCTTTGGAGCTAAAATGTGTGCTAAAGTATCCTCTTGGGAGCCAAAATGTGTGCTTTAGTGCCCTCTAAGAGCCAAACATGCTAGAGTACCCTCTAGAAACCAAAACTTGTGTTAAAGTGCACTCTTTGGAGCCAAACATGCGAAACCAAAACTTGTGCTAAAGTTCGATCTAGGAGCCTAAACCCGTGGTAAAGTGACCTGTAGAAACCAAAACTTGTGCTAAAGTGTCATCTAGGAGCCCAAACACGTGTTAAAGTGTCCTCTAGGGGACAAAACTTGCGCTAAAGTGCCCTCTAGGAGCCTAAACACGTGCAGTAGTGCCCTCTAGGAGCCTAAACACGTGCTTAAGTGCACTCTTGGGAGCCAAAATGTGTGCTAAAGTATCCTCTTGGGAGCCATAACGCGTGCTAAAGTGCCGTCTTGGAAGCCAAAACATGTGCTAAAGTGCTCTCTTTGGAGCCAAAACGTGTGCTAAAGTGCTCTCTTGGGAGCCCAAACACATGCTTAAGTGCCCTCTAGTTGCCCAAACACGTGCTAAAGTGCACTCGTTGGAGCCAAAATGTGTGCTTAAGTATCATCTTTTTAGCCAAAACGTGTACTAAAGTGCCCTCTAGGAGCCAAACATGCTAGAGTACCCACTAGAAACCAAAACTTGTGCTAAAATTCCCTCTGTGAGCCTAAACACGTTGTAATGTGCCCTCTAGAAACCAAAACTTGTGCTAAAGTGCCCTCTAGGAGCCTAAACACGTGCTAAAGTACCCTCTAGGAGCTTAAACACGTGCTAAAGTGCCCTCTAGGAGCCAAAACGTGATCTAAAGTGTAGTTTTGGAAGCTAAAACGTGTGCAAAAGTGCGCTCTAGAAACCGAAACTTGAACTAAAGTGCCCTCTAGGAGCCAAAACACGTGTTAAAGTTTCCTCTATGAGCCAAACCCTGTGCTAAATGACCTCTCGGAGCCTAAAAACATGCTAAAGTGCCCTCTTTGGAGCCAAAACGTGTGCTAAAGTGTCCTCTAGGAGCCAAACATGCTAGAGTTCCCTCTAGAAAACCAAAACTTGTGCTAAAGTGCCCTCTAGGAGCCTAAAAACGTGGTACAGTGCCCTATTGAAACCAAAATCGGTGCTAAAGTGCACTCTTGGAAGCCAAAACGTGTGCTATAGCACTCTCTTGGGAGCCAAACATGCTAGTTGCACGCAAAAGTGCCCTCTAGGATCCTAAACACGTGCTAAAGTGCTCTCTAGGAGCCAAAACGTGTGCTAAAGTGTCGTCTTGGAAGCCAAAACATGTGCTAAAATGATCTCTTACGAGCCCAAACATGTGCTAAAGTGCTCTCTAGGAGCCCAAACATGTGCTAAAGTGCACTCTTTGGAGCTAAAATGTGTGCTAAAGTATCCTCTTGGGAGCCAAAATGTGTGCTTTAGTGCCCTCTAAGAGCCAAACATGCTAGAGTACCCTCTAGAAACCAAAACTTGTGTTAAAGTGCACTCTTTGGAGCCAAACATGCGAAACCAAAACTTGTGCTAAAGTTCGATCTAGGAGCCTAAACCCGTGGTAAAGTGACCTGTAGAAACCAAAACTTGTGCTAAAGTGTCATCTAGGAGCCCAAACACGTGTTAAAGTGTCCTCTAGGGGACAAAACTTGCGCTAAAGTGCCCTCTAGGAGCCTAAACACGTGCAGTAGTGCCCTCTAGGAGCCTAAACACGTGCTTAAGTGCACTCTTGGGAGCCAAAATGTGTGCTAAAGTATCCTCTTGGGAGCCATAACGCGTGCTAAAGTGCCGTCTTGGAAGCCAAAACATGTGCTAAAGTGCTCTCTTTGGAGCCAAAACGTGTGCTAAAGTGCTCTCTTGGGAGCCCAAACACATGCTTAAGTGCCCTCTAGTTGCCCAAACACGTGCTAAAGTGCACTCGTTGGAGCCAAACATGCTAGAGTACCCACTAGAAACCAAAACTTGTGCTAAAATTCCCTCTGTGAGCCTAAACACGTTGTAATGTGCCCTCTAGAAACCAAAACTTGTGCTAAAGTGCCCTCTAGGAGCCTAAACACGTGCTAAAGTACCCTCTAGGAGCTTAAACACGTGCTAAAGTGCCCTCTAGGAGCCAAAACGTGATCTAAAGTGTAGTTTTGGAAGCTAAAACGTGTGCAAAAGTGCGCTCTAGAAACCGAAACTTGAACTAAAGTGCCCTCTAGGAGCCAAAACACGTGTTAAAGTTTCCTCTATGAGCCAAACCCTGTGCTAAATGACCTCTCGGAGCCTAAAAACATGCTAAAGTGCCCTCTTTGGAGCCAAAACGTGTGCTAAAGTGTCCTCTAGGAGCCAAACATGCTAGAGTTCCCTCTAGAAAACCAAAACTTGTGCTAAAGTGCCCTCTAGGAGCCTAAAAACGTGGTACAGTGCCCTATTGAAACCAAAATCGGTGCTAAAGTGCACTCTTGGAAGCCAAAACGTGTGCTATAGCACTCTCTTGGGAGCCAAACATGCTAGTTGCACGCAAAAGTGCCCTCTAGGATCCTAAACACGTGCTAAAGTGCTCTCTAGGAGCCAAAACGTGTGCTAAAGTGTCGTCTTGGAAGCCAAAACATGTGCTAAAATGATCTCTTACGAGCCCAAACATGTGCTAAAGTGCTCTCTAGGAGCCCAAACATGTGCTAAAGTGCACTCTTTGGAGCTAAAATGTGTGCTAAAGTATCCTCTTGGGAGCCAAAATGTGTGCTTTAGTGCCCTCTAAGAGCCAAACATGCTAGAGTACCCTCTAGAAACCAAAACTTGTGTTAAAGTGCACTCTTTGGAGCCAAACATGCGAAACCAAAACTTGTGCTAAAGTTCGATCTAGGAGCCTAAACCCGTGGTAAAGTGACCTGTAGAAACCAAAACTTGTGCTAAAGTGTCATCTAGGAGCCCAAACACGTGTTAAAGTGTCCTCTAGGGGACAAAACTTGCGCTAAAGTGCCCTCTAGGAGCCTAAACACGTGCAGTAGTGCCCTCTAGGAGCCTAAACACGTGCTTAAGTGCACTCTTGGGAGCCAAAATGTGTGCTAAAGTATCCTCTTGGGAGCCATAACGCGTGCTAAAGTGCCGTCTTGGAAGCCAAAACATGTGCTAAAGTGCTCTCTTTGGAGCCAAAACGTGTGCTAAAGTCTTCTCTTGGGAGCCCAAACACATGCTTAAGTGCCCTCTAGTTGCCCAAACACGTGCTAAAGTGCACTCTTGGGAGCCAAAATGTGTGCTTAAGTATCATCTTTTTAGCCAAAACGTGTACTAAAGTGCCCTCTAGGAGCCAAACATGCTAGAGTACCCACTAGAAACCAAAACTTGTGCTAAAATTCCCTCTGTGAGCCTAAACACGTTGTAATGTGCCCTCTAGAAACCAAAACTTGTGCTAAAGTGCCCTCTAGGAGCCTAAACACGTGCTTAAGTTCCCTCTAGGAGCCAAAACTTGTACTAAAGTGATCTCTTGAGAGCCAAAACTTGTGCTAAGGTGCCGTCTTGGAAGCTAAAACGTGTGCTTAAGTCCTCTCTTGGGAACCAAAACGTGTGCTAAAGTGCTCTCTTAGGAGCCCAAACACCTGTAAAGTGCCTTCTAGGAGCCCAAACACGTGCTAAAGTACTCTTTTGGAGCACAACCAAGTGCTAAAGTGGCCTCTAGGAGCCCAAAATCGTGCATAAGTGCCCTCTAGGAGCCAAAACGTGTGCTAAAGTGTTGTCTTGGAAGCCAAAACACGTGTTAAAGTGCTCTCTTCGGAGCCAAAACTTGTGCTTAAGTACTCTCTTACGAGCCCAAAAACATGCTAAAGTGCCCTCTAGGAGCCCAAACACGTGCTAAAGTGCACTCTTGGGAGCCAAAATGTGTGCTAAAGTATCCTCTTGGGAGCCAAAACTTGTGCTAAAGTTCGATCTAGGAGCCTAAACCCGTGGTAAAGTGACCTGTAGAAACCAAAACTTGTGCTAAAGTGTCATCTAGGAGCCCAAACACGTGTTAAAGTGTCCTCTAGGGGACAAAACTTGCGCTAAAGTGCCCTCTAGGAGCCTAAACACGTGCAGTAGTGCCCTCTAGGAGCCTAAACACGTGCTTAAGTGCACTCTTGGGAGCCAAAATGTGTGCTAAAGTATCCTCTTGGGAGCCATAACGCGTGCTAAAGTGCCGTCTTGGAAGCCAAAACATGTGCTAAAGTGCTCTCTTTGGAGCCAAAACGTGTGCTAAAGTCTTCTCTTGGGAGCCCAAACACATGCTTAAGTGCCCTCTAGTTGCCCAAACACGTGCTAAAGTGCACTCTTGGGAGCCAAAATGTGTGCTTAAGTATCATCTTTTTAGCCAAAACGTGTACTAAAGTGCCCTCTAGGAGCCAAACATGCTAGAGTACCCACTAGAAACCAAAACTTGTGCTAAAATTCCCTCTGTGAGCCTAAACACGTTGTAATGTGCCCTCTAGAAACCAAAACTTGTGCTAAAGTGCCCTCTAGGAGCCTAAACACGTGCTTAAGTTCCCTCTAGGAGCCAAAACTTGTACTAAAGTGATCTCTTGAGAGCCAAAACTTGTGCTAAGGTGCCGTCTTGGAAGCTAAAACGTGTGCTTAAGTCCTCTCTTGGGAACCAAAACGTGTGCTAAAGTGCTCTCTTAGGAGCCCAAACACCTGTAAAGTGCCTTCTAGGAGCCCAAACACGTGCTAAAGTACTCTTTTGGAGCACAACCAAGTGCTAAAGTGGCCTCTAGGAGCCCGAAATCGTGCATAAGTGCCCTCTAGGAGCCAAAACGTGTGCTAAAGTGTTGTCTTGGAAGCCAAAACACGTGTTAAAGTGCTCTCTTCGGAGCCAAAACTTGTGCTTAAGTACTCTCTTACGAGCCCAAAAACATGCTAAAGTGCCCTCTAGGAGCCCAAACACGTGCTAAAGTGCACTCTTGGGAGCCAAAATGTGTGCTAAAGTATCCTCTTGGGAGCCAAAACGCGTGCTAAAGTATCCTCTTCGGAGCCAAAACTTGTGCTAAAGTGGGCCTGTGAATGTTCTCATTCGTCCAGGTCATCGTTATCCTCAAAGCAATTTCAGTCAAAAACAACTGGACTGGTTGTTTGTCTAGGAAGACGTTTCACCTCTCATCCAAGAGGCTTCATCAGTTCATGTACGCATCTGACCAGGCTGGGACTGTGCTAAAGTGCCCTCTAAGAGCCCAAACACGTGTTAAAGTGTCCTCTAGGGTACAAAACTTGTGCTAAAGTACCCTCTAGGAGCTTAAACACGTGCTAAAGTGCCCTCTAGGAGCCAAAACGTGATCTAAAGTGTAGTTTTGGAAGCTAAAACGTGTGCAAAAGTGCGCTCTAGAAACCGAAACTTGAACTAAAGTGCCCTCTAGGAGCCTAAACACGTGCTTAAGTGAACTCTTGGGAGCCAAAATGTGTGCTAAAGTATCCTCTTGGGAGCCATAACGCGTGCTAAAGTGCCGTCTTGGAAGCCAAAACATGTGCTAAAGTGCTCTCTTTGGAGCCAAAACGTGTGCTAAAGTGCTCTCTTGGGAGCCCAAACACGTGCTTAAGTGCCCTCTAGTTGCCCAAACACGTGCTAAAGTGCACTCTTGGGAGCCAAAATGTGTGCTAAAGTATCCTCTTGGGAGCCAAAACGCGTGCTAAAGTATCCTCTTCGGAGCCAAAACTTGTGCTAAAATGCCCTCTAGGAGCCCAAACACGTGTTAAAGTGTCCTCTAGGGTACAAAACTTGTGCTAATGTTCCCTCTAGGAGCTTAAACACGTGCTAAAGTGCCCTCTAGGAGCCAAAACGTGATCTAAAGTGTAGTTTTGGAAGCTAAAACGTGTGCAAAAGTACGCTCTAGAAACCAAAACTTGAACTAAAGTGCCCTCTAGGAGCCAAAACACGTGTTAAAGTTTCCTCTATGAGCCAAACCCTGTGCTAAATGACCTTTCGGAGCCTAAACAAATGCTAAAGTGCCCTCTTTGGAGCCAAAACGTGTGCTAAAGTGCCCTCTAGGAGCCAAACATGCTAGAGTTCCCTCTAGAAAACAAAAACTTGTGCTAAAGTGCCCTCTAGGAGCCTAAAAACGTGGTACAGTGCCCTATTGAAACCAAAATGGGTGCTAAAGTGCCGTCTTGGAAGCCAAAACGTGTGCTAAAGCATTCTCTTGGGAGCCAAACATGCTAGAGTACCCTCTAGAAACCAAAACTTGTGCTGAAGTGTCCTCTAGGAGCCCAAACACGTGTTAAAGTGTCCTGTAGGGGACAAAATGTGTGCTAATGTGCCCTCTACGAGCCAAAACGTGATCTAAAATGTGGTCTTGGAAGCTAAAACGTGTGCTTAAGTGCGCTCTAGAAACCAAAACTTGAGCTAAAGTGCCTTCTAGGAGCCAAAACACATGTTAAAGTTTCCTCTACGAGCCAAACCCTGTTCTAAAGTGCCCTCTCGGAGCCTAAACACATGCTAAAGTGTCCTCTATAAGCCCAAACACATGTTAAAATGTCCGCTAGGCGACAAAACTTGTGCTAACGGCCCTCTAGGAGCCTAAAGACGTGCTAAAGTCCCCTCTAGGAGCAAAAATGTGATCTAAAATGCCGCCTTGGAAGCGAAAACGTGTGCTAAAGTGCCCTCCAGAAACCAACAATTGTGCTAAAGTACCATGTAGCTGCCCAAACGTGTTAAAGTGTCCTCTACGAGCCAAACCCTGTGCTAAAGTGCCGTCTAGGAGCCAAAACGCGTGCTTAAGTGCCCTCTAGGAGCCAAAACGTGTGCTAAAGTTGTCTTGGAAGCCAAAACGCGAGTTAAAGTGCTCTCTTCGGAGCCAAAACGTGTTCTTAAGTACTCTCTTAGAAGCCCAAACACGTGCTAAAGTGCCCTCTAGGAGCCAAAACACGTGCTAAAGTGTACTCTTGGGAGCCAAAACGTGTGCTCAAGTATCCTCATTTTAGCTAAAACGTGTACGAAACTGCCCTCTAGGAGCCAAACATGTTATAGTACCCTCTAGAAACCAAAACTTGTGCTAAAATTCCCTCTAGGAGCCTAAACACGTGGTAAAGTGCCCTCTAGAAACCAAAACTTGTGTTAAAGTGCTCTCTTGGAGCCAAAACATGTGCTAAAGTGCTCTCTTCAGAGCCCAAACACGTGCTAAAGTGTCCTCTAGGGGACAAACCTGGTGCTGAAGTGCCCTCTCGGAGCCTAAACACGTGCTAAAGTGTCCTCTAGGCGACAAACCCGGTGCTAAAGTGTCCTCTAGGAGCCTAAACACGTGCTTAAGTTCCCTCTAGGAGCCTAAATGTGTACAAAAGTGCAGTCTTGGGAGCCAAAACGTGTTCTAAATTGCTCTCTTGGGAGCCTAAACGTTTGCTAATGTGCTCACTTAGGAGCCCAAACATGTGCTTAAGTGCCCTCTAGGAGCCCAAACACGTGCTACAGTGCACTCTTGGGAGCCAAAACGTGTGCTAAAGTATCCTCTTGGGAGCCAAAACATGTGCTAAAGCACTCTCTTGGGAGCCAAACATGCTAGAGTACCCTCTAGAAACCAAAACTTGTGCTGAAGTGTCCTCTAGGAGCCAAACCCTGTGCTAAAGCTCCCTCTCGGAGCATAAACACGTGCTAAAGTTCCCTCTAGGAGCCAAAACGTGTACTGAAGTGCACTCTTGGGAGCCAAAACGTGCGCTAAAGTGTCCTCTATAGGACAAATCTTGTGCTAAAGTACCCTCTAGTTGCCAAAACGTGTAAAAGTGTCCTCTATGAGCCAAACCCTGTGCTAAAGTGCCCTCGGGGAGCCAAAACGCCTGCTTAAGTGCCCTCTAGGAGCCAAAACGTCTGATAAAGTGTCGTCTTGGAAGCCAAAAGCGTGTTAAAGTGCTCTCTTCGGAGCTAAAACGTGTGCTTAAGTACTCTCTTAGAAGCCCAAACACGTGCTAAAGTGCCCTCTAGGAGCCCAAACACGTGCTAAAGTGCACTCTTGGGAGCCAAAACGTGTGCTAAAGTATCCTCTTTTTAGCCAAAACGTGTACTAAAGTGCCCACTAGGAGCCAAACATGCTATAGTACCCACTAGAAACCAAAACTTGTGCTAAAATTCCCTCTAGGAGCCTAAACACGTGGTAAAGTGCCCTCTAGAAACCAAAACTTTTGCTAAAGTGCACTCTTGGGAGCCAAAACGTGCGCTAAAGTGTCCTCTATAGGACAAAACTTGTGCTAAAGTGACCTCTAGTTGCCAAAACGTGTAAAAGTGTCCTCTATGAGCCAAACCCTGTGCTAAAGTGCCCTCGGGGAGCCAAAACGCCTGCTTAAGTGCCCTCTAGGAGCCAAAACGTCTGATAAAGTGTCGTCTTGGAAGCCAAAAGCGTGTTAAAGTGCTCTCTTCGGAGCTAAAACGTGTGCTTAAGTACTCTCTTAGAAGCCCAAACACGTGCTAAAGTGCCCTCTAGGAGCCCAAACACGTGCTAAAGTGCACTCTTGGGAGCCAAAACGTGTGCTAAAGTATCCTCTTTTTAGCCAAAACGTGTACTAAAGTGCCCACTAGGAGCCAAACATGCTATAGTACCCACTAGAAACCAAAACTTGTGCTAAAATTCCCTCTAGGAGCCTAAACACGTGGTAAAGTGCCCTCTAGAAACCAAAACTTTTGCTAAAGTGCACTCTTGGGAGCCAAAACGTGCGCTAAAGTGTCCTCTAGGGGACAAAACTTGTGCTAAAGTGACCTCTAGGAGCCCAAACTCGTGCTAAAGTGCACTCTTGGGAGCCAAAATGTGTGCTAAATCATCTTCTTGGAAGCCAAAACATGTACTAAAGTGCCCTCTAGGAGCCAAACATGCTAGAGTACCCTCTAGAAACCAAAACATGTGCTAAAGTTCCCTCTAGGAGCCCAAACACGTGTTAAAGTGTCCTCTAGGGGAAAAAACTTGCGCGAAAGGGCCCTCTAGGAGCCTAAACACGTGCTAAAGTGCTCTCTAGGAGCCAAAACATGTGCTAAAGTGCCGTCTTGGAAGCCAAAACGTGTGCTAAAGTGCCCTCTAGGACAAAAACTTGCACGAAAGTGCCCTCTAGGAGCCTAAACACGTGATAAAGTGCTCTATAGGAGCCAAAACGTGTGCTAAAGTGTCGTCTTGGAAGCCAAAACATGTGCTAAAGTGCACTCTTTGGAGCCAAAACGTGTGCTAAGTATCCTCTTGGGAGCCAAAATGTGTGCTGAAGTGCCCCTGTTCTGTCCTTCGGCTGTACTAGTCTCTGTCTGAGTGTGTTACCGGGTTTGAAATACACAGGGATGCAGTGTTTGTTGAAGATCCTCCTGAGTTTCTCCGATACCCCAGCCACATATGGGATGACTATGTTGTTTCTCCTGTTATCTTTTTCTTTCTCAACCACTCTTCCCCGTTGTGAGGGCGCCTCTCAGGTGCTTGCGTTCTTCCCCTTGGGCCTGTGAGCTGGAGCGTACGTTATCAGCTCTATGCTGCAGTGTTCTGATAACGCCAAGCTTGTGTTCAAAAGGGTGGTGAGAGTGTGGTGATGCTAGAGTACCCTCTAGAAACCAAAACTTGTGCTAAAGTTCCCTCTAGGAGCCTAAACACGTAGTAAAGTGCCTTCTAGAAACCAAAACTTGTGCTAAAGTGTCCTCTAGGAGCCCAAACACGTATTAAAGTGTCCTCTGCGAACCAAAACTTGTGCTAAAGTGCCCTCTAGGAGCCTAAACACATGCTGAAGTGTCCTCTGGGAGCCTAAACACGTGCTTAAGTGCCCCCTAGAAGCCAACACCTGTGCTAAAGTGCCAACTTGGAAGCCAAAACGTGTGCTAAAGTGCTCTCTTCGGAGCCAAAACGTGTGCTAAAGTGCTTTCTTAGGAGCCCAAACACGTGCTAAAGTGCCCTCTAGGAGCCCAAACACGTGCTAAAGTGCCCTCTAGGAGCCAAAACGTGATCTAAAGTGCCGTCATGGAAGCCAAAACGTGGGCTAAAGTGCCCTCTAGAAACCAAAACTTGTGCTAAAGTGCCCTCTAGGAGCCCAAACACGGGTTAATGTTTCCTCTACGAGCCAAACACCTTGCTAGAGTGCCCCCTAGAAGCCAACACCTGTGCTTAAATGCCAACTTGGAAGCCAAAACGTGTGCTAAAGTGCTCTCCTCGGAGCCAAAACGTGTGCTAAAGTGCTTTCTTAGGAGCCCAAACACGTGCTAAAGTGCCCTCTAGGAGCCAAAACGTGATCTAAAGTGCCGTCATGGAAGCCAAAACTTGGGCTAAAGTGCCCTCTAGAAACCAAAACTTGTGCTAAAGTGCCCTCTAGGAGCCCAAACACGGGTTAATGTTTCCTCTATGAGCCAAACACCTTGCTAAAGTGCCCCCTAGAAGCCAACACCTGTGCTTAAATGCCAACTTGGAAGCCAAAACGTGTGCTAAAGTGCTCTCTTCGGGAGCCAAAATGTGTGCTAAAGTATCCTCTTGGGAGCCAAAACGTGTCCTAAAGTGCCCTCTAGGAGCCAAAAATGCTAGATCACCTCTAGAAACAAAAACTTGTGCTAAAGTTCCCTCTAGGAGCCTAAAAACTTCGTAAAGTGTCCTCTAGAAACCAAAACTTGTGCTTAAGTGTCCTCTAGGAGCCCAAACACGTGTTAAAGTGTCCTCTAGGGGACAAAACTTGCGCTAAAGTGTCCTCTATGAGCCTAAACACGTGCTGAAGTGCCGTCTAGGAGCCAAAACGTGTGCTAAAGTGCTCTCTTGGGAGCCCAAACACGTGGTAAAGTGCCCTCTAGAAACCAAAACTTGTGCTAAAGTGTCCTCTAGGAGCCCAAACACATGTTAAAGTGTCCTCTAGGGGACAAAACTTGTGCTAAAGTGCCCTCTAGGAGTCTAAACACATGCTAAAGTGCCCTCTAGGAGCCAAAACTTGTGCTAAAGTGCCGTCATGGAAGCCAAAACGTGGGCTAAAGTGCCCTCTAGAAACCAAAACTTGTGCTAAAGTGCCCTCTAGGAGCCCAAACACTGGTTAATGTTTCCTCTACAAGCCAAACACCTTGCTAAATTGCCCTCTAGGAGCCTAAACACGTGCTTAAGTGCCGTCTAGGAGCCAAAACGTGTGCTAAAGTTCCCTCTAGGAGCCAAAACAAGTGGTAAAGTGCCCTCTAGAAACCAAAGGTTGTGCTAAAGTGTCCTCTAGGAGCCCAAACACGTGTTAAAGTGTCATCTAGGGATCAAAACTTGCGCTAAAGTGCCCTCTAGGAGCCCAAACATGTGCTAACGTGCCCTTAAGGAGCCTAAACACGTGCTTAAGTGCCGTCTAGGAGCCAAAAGTGTGCTAAAGTGCTCTCTTAGGAGCCCAAACATGTGCTAAAGTGCTGTCTAGGAGCCCAAACACGTGCTAAAGTACACGCTTGGGAGCCAAAACGTGTGCTAAAGTATCCTCTTGGGAGCCAAAACCTGTGCTAAAGTGCCCTCTAGGAGCCTAAACACATGCTAAAGTGCCCTCTGGGAGCGAAAATGTGTGCTAAAGTGCCCTCTAGAAACCAAAACTTGTGCTAAAGTACCCTCTTGGAGCCCATACGTGTAAAAGTGTCCTCAAAGAACCAAACCCTGTGCTAAAGTGCACTCTAGGATCCTAAACACGTGCTTAAGTGCCCTATAGGAACCAAAACGTGTGGTAAAGTGCCATCTTGGAAGCCAAAATGTGTGCTAAAATGCTTTGTTGGAAGCCAAAATGTGTGCTAAAGTGCTCTCTTAGCAGCCCAAACATGTGCTAAAGTGCCCTCTAGGAGCCCAAACACGTTCTAAAGTGCACTCTTGGGAGCCAAAACGTGTGCTAAAGTATCGTCTTGGGAGCCAAAACATGTTCGTAAGTGCCCTCTAGGAGCTAAACATGCTAGAGTACCCTCTAGAAACCAAAACATGTGCCAAAGTTCCCTCTAGGAGCCCAAACAGGGGTTAATGTTTTCTCTACGAGCCAAACACCTTGCTAAAGTGCCCACTAGGAGCCTAAACACGTGCTTAAGTGCCGTCTAGGAGCCAAAACGTGTGCTAAAGTGCTCTCTTAGGAGCCCAAACACGTGCTAAAGTGCTCTCTAGGAGCCCAAACACATGCTAAAGTGCACTCTTGGGGGCCAAAACGTGTGCTAAAGTATCCTCTTGGGAGCCAAAACGTGTGCCAAAGTGCCCTCTAGGAGCCTAAACACGTGCTAAAGTGCCCTCTAGGGGCGAAAATGTGTGCTAAAGTGCCCTCTAGAAACCAAAGGTTGTGCTAAAGTGTCCTCTAGGAGCCCAAACACGTGTTAAAGTGTCATCTAGGGATCAAAACTTGCGCTAAAGTGCCCTCTAGGAGCCCAAACATGTGCTAACGTGCCCTCTAGGAGCCTAAACACGTGCTTAAGTGCCGTCTAGGAGCCAAAAGTGTGCTAAAGTGCTCTCTTAGGAGCCCAAACATGTGCTAAAGTGCTGTCTAGGAGCCCAAACACGTGCTAAAGTACACGCTTGGGAGCCAAAACGTGTGCTAAAGTATCCTCTTGGGAGCCAAAACCTGTGCTAAAGTGCCCTCTAGGAGCCTAAACACATGCTAAAGTGCCCTCTGGGAGCGAAAATGTGTGCTAAAGTGCCCTCTAGAAACCAAAACTTGTGCTAAAGTAC
Organism: Echiichthys vipera; assembly: GCF_963691815.1. Taxonomy (NCBI): domain Eukaryota; kingdom Metazoa; phylum Chordata; class Actinopteri; order Perciformes; family Trachinidae; genus Echiichthys; species Echiichthys vipera. The sequence goes on from NC_139846.1 coordinate 691,711, forward strand.
CCTCTTGGAGCCCATACGTGTAAAAGTGTCCTCAAAGAACCAAACCCTGTGCTAAATTGCACTCTAGGATCCTAAACACGTGCTTAAGTGCCCTATAGGAACCAAAACGTGTGGTAAAGTGCCATCTTGGAAGCCAAAATGTGTGCTAAAATGCTTTGTTGGAAGCCAAAATGTGTGCTAAAGTGCTCTCTTAGCAGCCCAAACATGTGCTAAAGTGCCCTCTAGGAGCCCAAACACGTTCTAAAGTGCACTCTTGGGAGCCAAAACGTGTGCTAAAGTATCGTCTTGGGAGCCAAAACATGTTCGTAAGTGCCCTCTAGGAGCTAAACATGCTAGAGTACCCTCTAGAAACCAAAACATGTGCCAAAGTTCCCTCTAGGAGCCCAAACACGGGTTAATGTTTTCTCTACGAGCCAAACACCTTGCTAAAGTGCCCACTAGGAGCCTAAACACGTGCTTAAGTGCCGTCTAGGAGCCAAAACGTGTGCTAAAGTGCTCTCTTAGGAGCCCAAACACGTGCTAAAGTGCTCTCTAGGAGCCCAAACACATGCTAAAGTGCACTCTTGGGGGCCAAAACGTTTGCTAAAGTATCCTCTTGGGAGCCAAAACGTGTGCCAAAGTGCCCTCTAGGAGCCTAAACACGTGCTAAAGTGCCCTCTAGGGGTGAAAATGTGTGCTAAAGTGCCGTCTTGGAAGCCAAAACGTGTGCTAAAGTGCCCTCTAGAAACCAAAACTTGTGCTAAAGTACCCTATAGGAGCCCATACGTGTAAAAGTGTCCTCAAAGAACCAAACCCTGTGCTAAAGTGCACTCTAGGATCCTAAACACGTGCTTAAGTGCCCTCTAGGAACCAAAACGTGTGCTAAAGTGCCGTCTTGGAAGCCAAAACGTGTGCTAAAATGCTTTCTTGGAAGCCAAAATGTGTGCTAAAGTGCTCTCTTAGCAGCCCAAACATGTGCTAAAGTGTCCTCTAGGAGCCCAAACATGTGTTAAAGTGTCCTCTAGGGGTCAAAACTTGCGCTAAAGTGCCCTCTAGGAGACCAAACGTGCTAACATGCCCTCTTGGAGCCTAAACACGTGCTTAAGTGCCGTCTAGGAGCCAAAAAGTGTGATAAAGTGCTGTCTTAGGAGCCCAAACACCTGTACAGTGCCCTCTAGGAGTCCAAACACGTGCTAAAGTGCTCTCTTGGGAGTCAAACGTGTGCTAAAGTGCTTTCTTAGGAGCCGAAGCACGTGCTAAAGTTCCCTCTTGGAGCCCAAACACATTCTAAAGTGCCCTCTAGGAGCCGAAACACGTGCTAAAATGCCCTCTTAGAGCCCAAACACGTGCTAAAGAGCACTCTTGGAAGCCAAAATGTGTGCTAAAGTATCCTCTTAGAAGCCAGAACTTGTGCTAAAGTGCCCTCTAGTTGAAAAATATGCAAAGGTACCCTCTAGAAACCCAAACTTGCGCTAAAGTTCCCTCTGGGAGCCTAAACATGTGGTAAAGTGCCCTCCAGAAACCAAAACTTGTCCTGAAGTGCCCTCTAAGAGTCCAAACACGTGTTAAAGTGTCGTCTAGGGGACAAAACATGTCGTAAAGTGACCTCTAGGAGCCTAAACACTTTCTAAAGTGCCATTTAGCAGCACAAACGTCATCTAAAGTGCCGTCTTGGAAGCCAAAAAACTTGGTAAAGTGCCCTCTAGAAACCAAAACTTGTGCTCAAGTAACCTCTAGGAGCCCAAACACGTGTTAATGTGTCCTCTTCGAGCCAAACCCCGTGGTAAAGTGCCCTCTAGGAGCCAAAACATGAGCTAAAGTGTCGTCTTCGAAGCCAAAAAGCGTGTTAAAGTGCTCTCTTCGGAGCCAAAACGTGTGCTTAAGTACTCTCTTAGAAGCCCAAACATGTGCTAAAGTGCCCTCTAGGAGCCCAAACACGTGCTACATTGCACTCTTGGGAGCCAAAACGTGTGCTAAAGTATCCTCTTGGGAGCCAAAACGTATGCTAAAGTGCCCTCTAGGAGCCAAACATACTAGAGTACCCTCTAGAAACCAAAACTTGTGCTAAAGTGCCCTCTAGGAGCCCAAACAAGTTTTACAGTGTCCTCTAGGGACAAAACCTGTGCGAAAGTGCCCTCTAGGAGCCTAAACACGTGCTTAAGTTCCCCCTAGGAGCCAAAACGTGTGTTAAAGTTCTCTCTTGGACCCAAAACACGTGCTAAAGTGCCCTCTAGGAGCCCAAACACGGGCTAAAGTGTATTCTTGGAAGCCAAAACGTGTGCTAAAGTGCTCTCTTAGGAGCCAAAGCACGTGCTAAATTGCCCTCTAGGAGCCCGAACAAGTGCTAAAGTGCCCTCCAGGAGCCCAAAAACGTGCTAAAGTGCACTCTTGGGAGCCAAAACGTGCGCTAAAGTGTCCTCTAGGGTACAAAACTTGTGCTAAAGTGACCTCTAGGAGCCTAAACACTTGCTAAAGTGCCCTTTAGCAGCCAAAATGTGATCTAAAGTGTTGTCTTGGAAGCCAAAACGTGTGTTAAAGTGACTTTCTCCGGACACCAATGTCCCATGATGACCTCCCAAGATCAGATTTATATGAACTCTAGTGAATAGCATGATGCAGGATCAAAGAATGATATGTTTTTGTAACTGAATTGTTACTTAACATTTTAGAATTTTTACTTGACATTCTTGAATTGTGATTTAACATTCTAGAATTGTAACTTAAAAACCTGGAACTGTTACTTAACATTGTAAAACAGTGACTTCATATTCTAAAACTGCGACTTAACAATGTGCCATTGTGACTTCACATTCTAGGACTTAACCATAACAAAATATAACTGTATGTTAACATTCTATAACTTTAACTTAAAATGCTAGAATTGAGAATTAACATTCGCTGACTGACTTTCTCTTGGAACCAATGTCATATGATGACTTCCCAAGATCAGATTAATATGAACTCTAGTAAATAGCATAATGCAGGATCAAAACAATGATATGTTCGTGTGTCTTAACATACCAGGTATGTCACTTAACATTTGAGAATTGGAACTTACCAATCTAGAACTTTGACTTAATTAAATTCAATTCAATTCAATTCAATTTTATTTATAGTGTCGAATCATAACAAAAGTTATCTCAGGACACTTTAAAGAGTAGGCAAAGACCACACTCAATGACTTATTTATGATTTACATATACCCAACAATTCCTCTGTAGAGAACGAAAACCTTCCTTTTAACAGGCAGGAACGTCAGACAGACCCAGCTCTGTGGAGGACGGCCATCTGTCTTGACCGGTTGGGGAGGAAGAAAAGGAGAGAGAAAGAGAGAAAAGACATACAGATGGACAGAGAGAGACAGACAGATACACTTCCAGAGATGCAACCAAAGCGTAACAGTAACTATAATAATATTTATAGTAATGTGAATTTAACGTATATGTTAAGACAGTTAATACAACAGAATAGTAGAAACAAGCACAGCTAAGGAGACAGAAAATGAAAATGATAATAATTATGGTGGCAAACATGATCAATGATGAGTAGTGGCAATAGCAGCTATGATATAGCTACAAATTTTATAGTTTATTTAACTAGTGATAGTCTCATCTCATCTTCATCCGGTTATCCGGGGTCGGGTTGCGGGGGCAGCAGCTTTAGCAGGGGACCCCAAACTTCCCTTTCCCGGGCCACATTAACCAGCTCTAACTGGGGGATCCCGAGGCGTTCCCAGGCCAGTGTGGAGATATAATCTCTCCACCTAGTCCTGGGTCTTCCCCGAGGCCTCCTCCCAGCTGGACGTGCCTGGAACACCTCCCTAGGGAGGCGCCCAGGGGGAATCCTTACTAGATGCCCGGACCACCTCAACTGGCTCCTTTCAACGCTAAGGAGCAGCAGCTCTACTCCGAGTTCCTCACGGATGGCTGAACTTCTCACCCTATCTCTAAGGGAGACTCCAGCCACCCTCCTGAGAAAACCCATTTCGGCCGCTTGTACCCGCGACCTTGTTCTTTCGGTCATGACCCAGCTTTCATGACCATAGGTGAGGGTAGGAACGCAGATTGACCGGTAGATCGAGAGCTTTGCCTTCAGGCTCAGCTCTCTTTTCGTCACAACGGTGCGGTAGAGCGACTGCAACACCGCCCCCGCTGCTCCGATTCTCCGGCCAAACTCACGCTCCATCGTCCCCTCACTCATGAACATGATCCCGAGGTACTTGAACTCCTTCACTTGGGGTAGGATTCCCTACCTGGAGAAAGCAATCCACCGGTTTCCTGCTAAGAGCCATGGCCTCAGATTTAGAGAAGCTGATCCTCATCCCAGCCGTTTCACACTCGGCTGCGAACCGATCCAGTAAGTGCTGAAGGTCACTGACCGACGATGCAACCAGGACCACATCATCTGCGAATATCAGAGACGAGATCATCAGCCCACCGAACTGCAACCCCTCCCCACCACGACTACGCCTTGATATCCTGTCCATGAAAATCACGAACAGGATTGGTGACAAAGCGCACCCCTGGCGGAGGCCAACCCCCACCGGAAACGAATCCGACATACTGCCGAGGATCCGGACACAGCTCTCGCTTTGGGTGTACAGAGATTGGATGGCTCACAGAAGTGACCCCCTCACCCCATACTCCTGCAGCACCTCCCACAGTATCTGCCGAGGAACCCGGTCATATGCCTTCTCCAGATCCACAAAACACATGTAGACTGGATGAGCATACTCACAGGCCCCCTCAAGGATCCTTGCGAGAATGAAGAGCTGGTCCGTTGTTCCACGTCCAGGACGGAATCCACATTGTTCCTCTTCAATCTGAGGTTCGACTACAGGACGAACCCTCCTTTCCAGCATCTTGGAGTAGATTTTACCAGGGAGGCTGAGTAGTGTGATACCCCTGTAGTTGGCACACACCCTCTGGTCCCCCTTTTTAAAAAGAGGAACCACCACCCCGGTCTGCCATTCCCTTGGCACTGTCCCAGACTTCCACGCAATGTTGAAGAGGCGTGTCAACCAAGACCGCCCCTCCAAACCCAAAGCTTTCAGCATTTCTGGACGAATCTCATCAACCCCTGGGGCTTTGCCACTGTGGAGTTGTTTGACTACCTCAGTGACTTCCGCCAGGGATATTGACAATGATTCCCCATCAGCCTCCAGCTCTGCCTCTACAAAAGAGGGCGTGTTAGTTGGATTAAGGAGTTCCTCAAAGTGCTCCTTCCACCGGCCGATTACCTCATCTGCTGAGGTCACCAGCGTCCCGTCCTTACTGTAAACAGCTTGGACAGTTCCCCGTTTCCCCCTCCTGAGATGTTGAATGGTTTTCCAGAAGCACCTTGGTGCCGCCCGAAAGTCCTTCTCCATGGCTTCTCCGAACTCCTCCCACACCCGCTGCTTTGCCTCTGACACAGCAGAGGCTGCAGCCCTTCTGGCCTGTCGGTACCTTGCAACTGCCTCCGGAGTCTTCTGGGATAGCATATCCTGGAAGGCCTCCTTCTTCAGTTGGACAGCTTCCCTGACCACCGGTTTCCACCACGGTGTTCGAGGGTTACCGCCCCTTGAGGCACCTAAGACCTTGAGGCCACTGCTCACCGCTGCAGCTTCAGCAATGGAAGCTTTGAACATTGCCCACTCCCGTTCAATGCCCCCAACCTCCACAGGAATGCCAGAAAAGCTCCGCCGTAGGTGTGAGTTGAAGATCTCTCGGACAGGGGCCTCCTCCAGACGTTCCCAGTTCACCCGCACTACTCGTTTGGGTTTACCTGGTCTGTCCAGAATTTTCCCCCCCATCCTCTAATCCAACTCATCACCAGATGGTGATCAGTTGACAGCTCTGCCCCTCTCTTCACCCGACTGTCCAAAACATACCGCCTCAGATCAGATGATACGATCACAAAATCGATCATCGACCTTTGGCCTAGGGTGCTCTGGTACCACGTACACTTATGAGCATCCTTATGTTCAAACATGGTGTTAGTTATAGATAATCCGTGACTAGCACAGAAGTCTAATAACTGATGACCACTCGGATTTAGATCAGGGAGGCCGTTCCTCCCAATCACGCCTCTCCAGGTGTCTCCATCATTGCCCACGTGGGCGTTGAAGACTCCCAGCAGAACTATGGAGTCCCCTACCGGAGCCCCATGCAGGACTCCATTCAGGGTCTCCAAGAAGGCCGAATACTCTGAACTGCTGTTTGGCGCATATGCACAAACAACAGTCAGAGTTTTCCCCCCTACCACCCACAGGCGTAAGGAGGCGACCCTCTCGTCCACTGGGGTGAACTCCAACACCGCGGCGCTCAGCCTCAGGGTTTGTGAGTATCCCCACACCCGCCCGGTGCCTCACACCCTGGGCAACTCCAGAGAAGAATAGTGTCCAACCCCTATCCAGGAGTACGGTTCCAGAACCGAGACTGTGTGTGGAGGTAAGCCCCACCAGATCTAACTGGTAGCGCTCCACCTCCCGCACAAGCTCCTGCTCCTTCCCCGACAGAGAGGTGACATTCCACGTCCCAAGAGTCAGCTTCTGCTGCCCGTGTCTGGTCCGTCGAGGCCCCTCACCTTCACTGCCACCCGTGCAGCAGCGCACCCGACCCAAGTGGTTCCTCCTGCGAGTGGTGGGCCCACAGGATGGAGAGGAGGGAGGTGCCACGTCACTTTGTCGGGCTGTGCCCGGCCGGGCTCCGTGGCAAACCCGGCCACCAGGCGCTCGCCGGCAAGCCCTCTGTCTGGGCCTGGCCCCAGATGGGGGCCCCGGGCTTCCTCCGGGCAGGGTCTCTCTTCCTCTTTGTTGTTTGTCCATTGAGTCTTTGTGAACCATTCTTAGTCCGGCCCCTCGCCTGAGACCACTTTGCAATGGGAGACCCTACCAGGAGCACTAGGCTCCAGACAACACAGCCCTCAGGTTCACAGGGACACACAAACCTCTCCAACATGATAAGGTGATGGTTCCCGGAGAGAAGACTAGTGATAGTATATATGAGTAACAGTGATAATAGCAGCAGGAAGCGTCATGTAGGACCACGGCAGCAGGCACCACCACGATCAGCAGAGACCTGCGAGGCGACAAAGCACAAACAGCTCCGGGGAAGAAGCTGAATTAGTAACATGCATTGATGAGACATGAATGGTACAGACAGAGAGGAGAGAAGCTCAGAGTATCAGGAAAAGTATTATCCCCCGGCAGACTAGGCCTATAGCAGCATCATTAAGCAGAATAAAGTCTTATCGTAAGCCCTAGCTGTAAGCTTTATCAAAAAGGAAAGTTTTAAGTTTACTCTTAAATAAGGGGACAGTGTCTGCCTCCCGAATAACGTTAGGGAGTTTGTTACACAGGAGAGGAGCTTGGTTAACATTTAAGAATTGTAACCTAACATTCTAGAACTTCAACTTAACATTCTTGATCGGTGATTTAACATTCTAGAATTGTTACTTAACATTCTAGAACTGTGCCTCTGACACATTCTAGAATTAAGAATTAACATTCTCTAACTTACTTTCTCTTGAAACTAATGTCCAATGATGACCTCCCAAGATCAGATTAATATGAACTCGGCAATTGAGAATTGTAACTTAATATTCTAAAACTTTGACCTTACATTCTGGAATTGTTACTTAACATTCTAGAACTTTGACTTAACATTCTAGAACTGTGACTTAATGTTCTAGAATTGTTACTTAACATTTTAAAACGTTGACTTAACATTCTAGAACTGTGATTTAACATCCTAGAATTGTTACTCAACATTCTAGAACTTTAACTTAAAATTCTAGAACTTTGACTCAACAATCTAGAATTGTGTATATACTTTCTTGAACTGACTTTCTCTGGAAAACAATGTCCCATGATGACCTACCAAGATTAGAATAATGTGAACTCTAGTGAATAGCTTAATGCAGGATCAAAGCAATGATATGTTCGTGTGCACATAACATACCAGGTATTTCACTTAACATTTGAGAGATGTAAGTTAACATTCTAGAACTTTGACTTAACATTCTAGAAGTGTGAATTTACATTATTAAACTGACTTTCTTTGGAAACAAGTGTCCCATGATGACCTCACAAGATCAGATTTATATGAACTCTAGTGAAAAGCATAATGCCGGATCAAAGCATGATATGTTTGTGTAACTGAATTGTTACTTAACATTCTAGAACTTTGACTTGACATTCTAGAACTGTGATTTAACATTCTAGAATTGTAACTTAAGATCCTGGAACTGTTACCTTACATTGTAAAACAGTGACATCATATTCTAGGACTTAACAATAACAATATAGAACTGTAATTTAACATTCTAGAACTTTGACTTAACATTCTAGAATTGAGATTTTACATTCTTGAACTGACCTTCTCTGGAAACCAATGTCCCATGATGTCATTCCAAGATCATGTTAATATAAACTCTAGTGAATAGCATAATGCAGAATCTAAGCAATGATATGTCCATGTGCACTCAAAATACCAGGTGTGTGACTTCATTTTGGAGAATGGTAACTTAACATTCTAGAATTGTTACTTAACATTCTATAACTGTAACTTAACATTCTAGGATTTTTACTTAACATTCTACAACTTTGACTTGACATTCTAGAACTGGGATTTAACATTCTAGAACTGTAACTTAAAAACCTGGAACGGTTACTTAACATTGTAAAACAGTGACTTCATATTCTAAAACTGCGACTTAACATTGTGCCATTGTGACTTCACGTTCTAGGACTTAACCATCACAAAATATAACTGTAAGTTAACATTCTATAACTTTAACTCAACATGCTAGAATTGTGATTTAACATTCATGAACTAAAATTCTCTGGAAACCAATGTCCCATGATGTTCTCCCAAGATCAGATAAATATGAACTCCAGTGAAAAGAATAATGCAGGATCAATAGAACTTTGACTTAACATTCTAGAACTTTGACTTAACCTTCTAGAACTTTTACTTAACATTCTAGAACTTTGACTTAACATTCTAGAACTGTCAATTAAAATTCTAGAATTGTAAATTAACATTCTTGAACTGACTTTCTCTAGAAATTATTGTCCCATGATGACGTCCCAAGATTAGATTAATATGAACTCTAGTGAATAGCATAATACATGATCAATAGAATATGATAATGTGCACTTAACATACCAGGTATGTGACTTAACATTTGAGAATTGTAACTTAACATTCTAGAACTTCAACTTAACATTCTTGATTTGTGATTTAACATTCTAGAAATGTTACTAAACATTCTAGATCTGTAAATTAACATTCTAGAATTAAGAATTAACATTCTCTAACTTACTTTCTCTTGAAACCAATGTCCCATGATGACCTCCCAAGATCAGATTAATATGAACTCAGCAAATGAGAATTGTACCTTAATATACTCAAACTTTGACCTTACATTCTGGAATTGTTACTTAACATTTTAGAATGTTCACTTAACATTCTAGAACTGTGATTTAACATCCTAGAATTGTTACTCAACATTCTAGAACTTTAACTTGAAATTCTAGAACTTTGACTCAACAATCTAGAATTGTGTATACACTTTCTTGAACTGACCTTCTCTGGAAAACAATGTCCTATTATGACCTCCCAAGATTAGATTAATATGAACTCTAGTGAATAGCTTAATGCAGGATCAAAGCAATGATATGGTCGTGTGCACTTAACATACCAGGTATGTCACTTAACATTTGAGAATTGTAAGTTAACATTCTAGAACTTTGACTTAACATTCTAGATGTGTGAATTTACATTCTAGAATTGTTACTTAACATTCTAGAACTTTGACTTAACATTGTAGAACTGTGACATAACATCCTAGAATTGTTACTTGACATTCTAGAATTGTCATTTAACATTCTTAAACTGACTTTCTTTGGAAACCAATGTCCCATGATGACCTCCCAAGAACAGATATATGTTTGTGTAACTGAAGTGTTACTTAACATTCTAGAACTTTGACTTGACATTCTAGAACTGTGATTTAACATGCTAGAATTGTAACTTAAGATCCTGGAACTGTTACCTTACTTTGTAAAACAGTGACATCATATTCTAGGACTTAACAATAACAATATAGAACTGTAATTTAACATTATAGAACTTTGACTTAGCATTCTAGAATAAAGATTTTACATTCTTGAACTGACCTTCTCTGGAAACCAATGTCCCATGATGTCATCCCAAGATCATATTAATATAAACTCTAGTAAATAGCATAATGCAGAATCTAAGCAATGATATGTTCATGTGCATGAATTTGCACATGAACAAATGCACTTAATTTTGGAGAATTGTAACTTAACATTCTAAAATTGTTACTAAACATTCTATAACTGTAACTTAACATTCTAGGATATTTACTTAACATTCTACAACTTTGATTTAACATTAAAGAACTTTGACTTGACATTCTAGAACTGTGATTTAACATTCTAGAATTGTAACTTAAGATCCTGGAACTGTTACTTAACATTGTAAAATAGTGTTTTCATATTCTATAACTGCGACTTAACATTGTGCCATTGTGACGCTACATTCTAGGACTTAACCAGAACAAAATAGAACTGTAACTTAACATTCTAGAACTTTGACTTAACATGCTAGAATTGTGATTTGTGATTTGAACTCAACTTCTCTGGAAACCAATGTCAAATGATGTCTTTTACCAAGATCGGATTAATATGAACTCTAGCGAATAGCATAATGCAGGATTAAAGCAACTATATGTCTGTGTGCACTCAACATACTCGGTGTGTGACTTGACATTTGAGACTTGTAACTTAACATTCTAGAACTTTGACTTAACATTCTAGAACTGTGATTTAACATAATAGAATTGTGATTCAACATTATTGAACTAAACCTCTCTGGAAACCAATGTCCCATGATGTCTTTACCAAGATCAGATTAATATGAACTCTAGTGAAAAGCATAATGCAGGATCAATAGAATATCTTAAGGTACACTTAACATACCAGATATGCGAATAAACATTTGACTTGAGAACTTTGACTTAACATTCTAGAATTATTACTCAACATTCAAGAACTGTGATTTAACATTCTAGAATTGTGAATTAACATTCTTGAACTGACTTTCTCTGGAAATCAATGTCCCATGATGTCCTCCCAAGATCAGATTAATACGAACTCTAGTGAAGAGCATAATGCAGGATCAATAGAATATATTAATGTGTACTTAATATACCAGGTATGTGACTTAACATTTGAGAATTGTATCTTACCATTCTAGAACTGTGATTCAACATTCTAGAATTGCTACTTAACATTCTATAACTTTGACTTAACATTCTAGAACTGTCAATTAACATTCTAGAATTGTGACTTAACATTCTAGAACTTCAACTTAAAATTCTAGAACTTTGACTTAACATTCTAGTATTGTGTATAAACATTCTTGAACAGAAGTTTTCTGGAAACCAATGTCCCATAATGACCTACCAACAACATATTAATATAAACTCTGGTGAATAGCATAATGCAGGATCATAGCAATGATTTGTTTGTGTGCACTAAACATACCAGGTATGTGACTAAACATTTGAGAATTGTATGTTAACATTCTAGAACTGTGATTTAATATTCTAGAATTTTTACTTTACATTCTAGAACTTTGACTAAACACTCTAGAGCTGTGATTTAACATTCTAGAATTAGGATTTAACATTTGTAGGTGCAACCGGCACCCAAAGATGATTGTTCATTTTCTGGATTAACTTGAACTTTGAGTTTGATTAAAAGAAGGCCCAAAGCCTGCTGAAACAAAGGCCTCAGCGACTAGGCCCAAAGCCTGGCTGCCTTTTGTCTGTGAAACAAAGGTCTGCCATGTCTTCTTCCCAACAGGTCACACCCAGGTGTGAATTATTCAAGTTACCCCCAAACTGTTCTTTGGCTGACTTTACCCCATGGAGATGACATCACCCGGGCCTATATAAAGTGAAGCACCCAACCGGCGCTCTCTCTCTTCCTCCCACTCTTTCTCCCAGCTCTTCCTTCGCACTCAATTCGACGCGATCCTGCGGATCCAGGAGACCAGCTTCCCGCTGTCCCCTCGGCCCAGGACCTGGCCTATGGCGTGGGATCACCAAGAAGTTTAACCAACCGGTTATCCTCAACTGAGCACAGCACAGAGCGATCTGTTTCCTCTTTTGCCTAAGTGCCACAGTAAGACAAGATCTTCTACCACAGAGCTTCTTTTCTTCAACCAGCCTTGGCATCAAGCAACGCAAAACATCTCCCATCTCATGGACTGGTAACTAATCACCAACTGGGCATTACCACATGTTATAGGACTTTATAATGGCTAGATACCATTGTAACTTTGTCATAAGAACTGAGAGGACATGCTTTTGGTGCTTTGTCTAACTTAAATGTCACACCTTCTCTGCAGGGGTCCCAAGCCCCCACCTCTCCTCTTTGTCTCTCTCTCACACACACACACACACACACTCACACATACACACACCCACACACACAAACACACACATTTGCTGTTAGCTTTAGTTAGTTTATTGTGTTTTGTTTGTTGCATTTATTAATTTGTTAATAAATGTTTGTGTTAACCATATGTCTGTTTATTTAATATTACCCAAAGATGAATGAGCCAGCTTCTACTAAGAAGAGAACTTTCAAATCCTTCAACTAATTAAACTATTACATTTATCAGTGTTCAACCCTTAATTAGTAGTTTAATATATTTAATGAGACTTTAATATTAGTTATCACTCCGTCTATGACGGTGGTGCCCCGAGGAACTCTGGTTAGACTAGAGTCATTTTTATTATTACCTTTGATAATTATTGGTGAAAACTAATATTTACTTGATTAACGATAAGTTTATTGAGAATAGTCAATCTCATAATCTGAACGTGAGTCAAGGCCCTACATTTTGATTGGTTCTCCGTGTGACGTTTTTAATAAATTAAATTAATTATAAATAATTTTTCTTTATTCATTTTCCTGATCAAATATTTCATTTGATAGTCCCACTATTGATCCAATTAAACCCAAAGTACCTGCACATTCTTGAACTGAATTTCACTGGAAATCAATGTCCCATGATGTCCTCCCAAGATCAGATTAATATGAACTCTAATGAATAGCTTAATGCAGGATCAATAGAATGTTAATATGCAATTAACATACCAGGTATGTGACTTAACATTTGAGAATTGTAACTAAACATTCTAGAACTTTGACTTAACATTCTAGAAGTGTTATTTAACACTCTAGAATTGTTACTTAACATTCTAGAACTTTGACTTAACATTCTAAAACTTTGACTTAACACTCTAGAATTGTTAATTAACATTCTAGAACTTTGACTTAACATTCTAAATCTTTGACTTAACATTCTAGAACTGTTTGTAAACTTTCTTGAACTGACTTTCTATGGAAAACAATGTCCCATTCTGAAGATCAGAATAATATGAACTCTAGTGAACAGCATAATGCAGGATCAAAGCAAGGATATGTTTGTGTGAACTTAACATACCATGTATGTGACTAAACATTTGATAATTGTAAGTTAACGTTCTAGAACTTTGACTTAACATTCTAGAACTTTGACTTTTCATACTAGAATTGTAATTTAACATTCTTCAACTCAACCTGGAAACCAATGTCCCATGATGTCTTTTACCAAGATCAGATTAATATGAACTATAGTGAATAGCATAATGAAGGATCAAAATAATATGTTAATGTGCACTTAACATACTAGGTATGTGACTTAACATTTGAGAATTGTAAATTAATATTCAAGAACTTTGACTTAACATTCTAGAACTGTGACATAACCTCCAAGAATTGTTACTTAACATTTTAGAACTTTGACTTTCTAGAACTGTGATTTAACATTCTAGAATTGTAACTTAAGATCCTGGAACTGTTATTTTACATTGTAAAACATTGACATCATATTCTAGGACTTAACCATAACATTATAGAACTGTAACTTAACAGTCTAAAACTTTGACTGAACATTCTAGAACTGTGATTTAACATTCTAAAATGTTTACTTAACATTCTAGAACATTGACTTTACATTCAAGAACTGTGATTTAACATTCTAGAATTGTTAATTAACATTCTTGAACTGACTTTCTCTGGAAATTAATGTCTCATGATGTCCTCCCAAGATCAGATTAATATGAACTCTAGTGAATAGCATAATGCAGGATCAATAGAATATGTTAATATGCACTTAACTTACCAAGTATGTGACTTAACATTTGAGAATTGTAACTAAACATTCTAGAACTTTGACTTAACATTCTAAAACTTTGACTTAACATTCTGGAACTGTGATGTAACATTCTAGAATTGTTACTTAACATTCTAGAACTTTAACTTAAAATTCTAGAACTTAAACTTAACATTCTAGAATTGTTTATAAACTTTCTTGAACTGACTTTCTCTGGAAAACAAGATCTTTTACCAAGATCAGATTATTGTGAACTCTAATAAATAGCATAATGCAGGATCAAATCAATGATATGTGTGAAATATTCTCTGGAGTCCTCAGTGTTTCTCAAATCATGTCTTTACTAAATACTGCATGCATACAGGAGAGTCTACCAACAACCAGGTCTCAAATGATCTCTCCCTGTCTCCAGGTCACTTCAACATTTATACAGTAACATCAAAGCTCCTTACAGACACAGGGACATCAAAGTAACCGAAACACACTACCCAATGTTTATGACCCCAGTGGATGTTAATAGTGTTCACGACCACCCCAAATGTCACCATTTGCAAACCCCCTGTGACTCCTATCCACAATCCCCCCAGCACTCATTCTCAGCTTGAGTGTTATGTTAATCAAGGATTTACATTATAAACTGGAAAAAAAACACTTACAGAGAAAGGAAAAAACCTGGTTAATTTCCACATATGTCAGTGTGCACTCAACATACAAGGTGTATGACTTAACCATGGAGAATTGTAAATTAAAGTTCTAGAATTGTTACTTAACTTTCTACAACTTTGACTTAACATTCTAGACCTGTGAATAGCTTAATGCAGGATCAAAGCAATGATATGTTCGTGTGCACTTAAGATACCAGGTATGTCACTTAACATTTGAGAATTGTAAGTTAACATTCTAGAACTTTGACTTAACATTCTAGAAGATTGAATTTAAATTCTAGAATTGCCACTAAACATTCTAGAACTTTGACTTAACATTCTAGAACTTTGACTTAACATTCTAGAACTGTCAATTAACATTCTAGAATTGTAAATTAACATTCTTGAACTGACTTTCTCTAGAAATCAATGTCCCATGATGTCCTTTCAAGATTAGATTAATATGAACTCTAGTGAATAGCATAATATATGATCAATAGAATATGTTAATGTGCACCTAACATACCAGGTATGTGACTTAACATTTGAGAATTGTAACTTAACATTCTAGAACTTTGACTTAACATTCTTGAACTGTGATTTAACATTCTAGAATTGTTACTTAACATTCTAGAACTTTAACTTAACATTCTAGAACGGTGACTTAACATTCTTGAACTGTGATTTAACATTCTAGAATTGTTACTTAACATTCTAGAACTTTAACTTAACATTCTAGAATGGTGACTTAACATTCTAGAATTGTTACTTAACATTCTAGAACTGTCAATTAACATTCTAGAATTGAGAATTAACATTCTCTAACTTACGTTCTCTTGAAACCAATGTCCCATGATGACCTCTCAAGATCAGATTAATATGAACTCTAGTAAATAGCATAATTTAAGATCAAAGCAATTTTATGTTTGTGTGCACTTAACATACCAGGTATGTGACTTAAAATTTGAGAACTGTAACTTAATATTCTAGAACTTTGACCTTCCATTCTGGAAAATTTACTTAACATTCTAGAACTTTGACTAAACGTTCTAGAACTGTGACTTAATGTTCTAGAATTGTTACTTAACATTTTAGAACTTTGACGTAACATTCTAGAACTGTGATTTAACATCCTAGAATTGTTACTCAACATTATAGAACTTAAACTTAGAATTCTAGAACTTTGACTTAACATTATAGAATTGTGTATATACTTTCTTGAACTGACTTTCTCTGGAAAAAAATTTCCTCCCAATATTAGATCAATATGAACTCTAGTGAATAGCTTAATGCAGGATCAAAGCAATGATATGTTCGTGTGCACTTAACATACCAGGTATGTCACTTAACATTTGAGAATTGTCAGTTAACATT
The DNA here is from genome assembly GCF_963691815.1 of Echiichthys vipera. NCBI lineage: Eukaryota > Metazoa > Chordata > Actinopteri > Perciformes > Trachinidae > Echiichthys > Echiichthys vipera. The sequence goes on from NC_139846.1 coordinate 707,951, forward strand.
CTAGAACTTTGACTTAAAATTCTAGAAGTGTGAATTCACATTCTAGAATTGCTACTTAACATTCTAGAACTTTCACTTAACATTCTAGAACTTTGACTCAACATTATAGAATTGCTGTGCTGGATCTCTATAGAGTTGTTGTCATAGGATTATAGAATGGATCTGGATCCAGTCACCCATGTGCTCCATTCTGGCCTTCAGTATTGAGGTTTTTTGCTGTTCCTTCCTTGTTCTTTCATTTGCTCTGAGTCAGTTTATGATGTGGAATATTACATTCTTCATTTAGGCTTGTGTGATTATTTGCTACAATGCATGGATGTGTGACAAACACATCAGTAACAAGAGAAAGCACTGTAGTTTTTCTGGTGTGAGCCTTTCTATGAAATGGTTCTATCTATCTATCTATCTATCTCATCAAATGTTACCTTAACACTATGAATGTTCCAAACATTCTTAATGGGGACACGGAAGGGGCGGTACTTACCATATTTGGAAGATGTGTGTGTGAGGACAACTGGGTGCAGTTAGAGGGGGATAGTGGGCAGGTGTGTGTGTGTGTCCCGATGGAAAAACATCATTTATGGGCCAAAGCTAAAAACTTCACAGGCACCTTCAGAATGGCTCCTGCATTTATTTTACCTCGTGGGGACCTCAATTTTTGTCCCCATGGTGTCAGAGGTCCCCATGACGTGACTGTGTAAACAGATTGATGTCCCCATAATGTTAGCAATCAAGCACACACACACACACACACACACACACACACACACACACACACACACACACACACACAAAATGTTAGAGCGTTATCTTTTCTTCACCAGTTGAATCAGGATCTCGTACCTTCTCTTTCCTGGAAAAGTTTCTCCTACTCTGGACCTTCTGGACTCAGAGGATTTACAAACGCTGCCCTGAAATAAAGAAAAAGTGAAGTTCCTTTACTAATTAAAACAAAAGAGTTTGGCACATTACATTTTTTTTCCCCCACAAATTCAAACCACATTGAATTTGGCAGATGATCAAAGCAAAAAAAGTATAACAGTTATACAGCATATCAATGCATCTACCTCAAAGTGAAGTAACAGGAACAAAAATAAATCAGGTAATTCAGGAAAAAGAAAAAGGAGAAAAGAGAGAGAAAAAAAAGGACTGTCCTCAGGATCATCAGGAGTAACAGTAAAGCTATTACTAATAAAAGCCAGCAGTGGGTCCCAGGTTTTGTGGAATGCTGTCAAAGATCCCCTCTGTGAAAACCTTAACCTCTCCAACCGGAGACATTGTAAAATTTCACGTATCCATCTATTGTGAGTCGGTGGAGAAAAGTGTTTCCATTTAAAGAGAATGTTACATCAAGTGAGCAGGGTGGTAAAGGCCACGCAACGTTGTGTAGTAATGGGCAGAGTTTTAGACGGTGGGAGCCCAAAAAGAGCAGTCAGGGGATTGGGTTCCACATTTGTGCTAAGAGCCTGTTTGAGGGTTTGAAATATATCGGACCAAAATTCAGCAAGCTTCGGGCACGTCCAAAAGATGTGTGTGTGGTCGGCTGGGGACTGCTTACAGAGGTTACAAGCATCACTGTGACTAGGGTATATCTTAGCCAATTTAGCGTTGGTGAAATGGGATCTATGAAGCACCTTCCACTGTAGTGTACTGTAGGCCGTGCCTGGCACAAAGATGAGTTTGGCACATTAAATTCACTGAAAATATTACGCCGACATTTATATTTGTGGTGAAACAGAAATTCTGATAAAACTTCAGCCAAAAAATCAGAATCAGAATCAGAATCAGAATCAGAATCAGAATCAGGTTTATTGCCAGACAATTTTCATTGCAAGGAATTTGACTTGATTTGACAGTGCCTACATAAATATAAACATGAACACAAGCAAAACTAAACATATGGCATTGAATTATATACATGAAATATAAGTGACTGTATTTGTATGACGAGTGCAGGTGGTAATGTGCAAGTTAAAGTGTCCAGTGAAAAAGGGGGGAAGGGGGGTGTTAATATAACACCTGTGATTTGGGTACGTTAATATAACGTATGAGTTCCAGATGCCGTTAATATAACGAATGACAGTTAAGTGTCTTTTACAGAATTCCAAAGCCTGATGGCAGAGGGGAAGAAACTGTTCTTGTGGCTATCTATCTATCTAAATGTCACTTTAAATCCAGAATGAACAATTTTCAGAAGCAGATTCACGAAGATGTCATGTTTTTACCATTCATTAATTTTATATATATATATATATATATTATATATATTCATAATAATTAATGATTATGAATACAAATATATATAACAGAAAAATAAATAAACATGTATAGTATATAAAAGGAATAAAACATGTTTTGAAAAATTATTTAATTTTAACCGTGAAATTAAATTATATATATATATATATATATATATATATATATATATATATATATAAACAATAAAATAAAATAAAATAAATTAAATAAATATATATAACAGAAAAATAAATTAACGTGTATAGTATATAATAATAACAAATAAAATAATAAATTTGTGTTTTCTGTCACTATGTTTGTTTTGATGCTGCTTAATCTCAACTGGTTAAATAAAAGTAAAAAAAACTTTGTGATCATGAAACACTGCGTCTCATGGTTCACTAAATGAAACTAAGACTTCGTGAAAAGTGTCATACCTCTTGTTTTCTGGATCCCGGGCCACCATGACGAATGTTGCGTCCAGAACCGGAGCATAAGCTCCACCATGGAACTGAGATCAAGAGATTATTATTACATCATGAGATTCATTCAGGTGCTTATATGAAACTTTATCTTTGTTGATATTTCTGCGCTGACCAGTATTAATTAATGACTAGTATTAAATGTTTTATCTGCTGTCAAATTACTTCAGAATGTAACTTTGTTGATATTTCTGCGCTGCACTTACAAACTATCGCAATTCAATGACAACACTCTGGGAGGTTAGCTTTGATTTTATTTCTTTATTTCTGCAGCTTCAATGTTAATTAATGACCAGAGTTAAATGTTTTATCGGCCGTCAAATTACTTCAGAATGTGACTTTGTGGCTGCAACCTTTGTCTTGTCATTGTTGTCTATCTTGTATTTCCTTTGTTGTTATTGTCTTTTGAAAAAAAGTGTTACGAGGATTTTTATTTTTATTTTATTGTTTTCTATTCTCTCTTGTACCCTATTTTTCGGATTATAAGTCGCAGTTTTTTTCATAGTTTGGCCAGGGGTGCGACTTATACTCTGGAGCGACTTATGTGTGAAATTATTAACACATTACTGTAAAATATCAAATAATAGCCCGGGCTATTATTTATCTCAGTCACGTAAGAGACTAGGCGTATATCAGCAATCGTCTCACACACACACGTCAACCAGTCAAAATTCGGGGGCGGGTCATGGCAGAAGTGCACTGTGAAAAAAAGAGCAGCTGTCAGTAATCATCAATGATACACATGCTATTTTAAACCACATAATTCACCATTACTTATTAATACAACATAAATAAACATTGCCTTATTGTTGCTTTAGTAAAATATAGTCTGGTTCATAATGAAACCTCCCTGGAAAATACTATGATAATATAATAATAATATATTTTTTCCTCTGTCCGCCTGCACGTTTTTTCCATCCCAGCTGCAGAAAAAACCCTGCAGAAATGAATTATTAATCTAAACCTAAACCATAATGGAATCTATTAGCAAATGTTGGAGTGAATTTTCTTGCTATGTCAGGACCTGCACATAAATCATAATGCCAGAAAAACAGGGAGAAGAAGCTTAAAACCCAAATAATAACGTTCCGTAATGTGTGAACTCTCTCTCTCTGTATTCAGTGAGTTTAAGACTCATTTTCAGATATTAGAAGAAGAAGAAGAATTCCTTTATTTATCTCGCAAGGGGAAATTCCAGTGACCCCACTGGTGCACCTGGGAGCGAACGCCGGCAGGAACAAACAGATGCCCTGGTGGACCACACAAGATGAGGGAATGATGTTATCCACACCGGACTCTTCCTCCTTGGCTGGTCCAAACTGCCGAGAAAGGGCATCTGGCTTGATGTTTTTACTGCCAGGAATGTAAGTCAGAGTAAAGTTAAAATGCCCAAAAAAACAAAGCCCACCGGGCTTGACGAGAATGAAGTCTCTTGGCGGTCTGAATATACGCCAAGTTTTTGTGGTCAGTCCAGACCACGAATGGAACTTCCGCCCCCTCTAACCAATGTCGCCACTCCTCTAACGCTAGCTTAACCGCTAGTAGCTCCCGGTTCCCAACATCTTAGTTCCTCTCAGCAGGCGACAGCTTCTTAGAAAAGAATACACATGGGTGAACCTTATTATCAGATACTGCCCGCTGGGACAGAACCGCCCCTACTCCCAGATACGAGGCATCTACCTTGACAATGAACTGAAGGGCAGTATCAGGTTGGACTAGCACGAGAGCGGACGACAAACGCTTCTTGAGAGTCAGAAAGGCGTTGTTGGCGGCAGGAGACCAGTCAAAAGGAGTAGACGGGGACGTCAACCTGGTCGTAGGATCAACCCTAACTTGTCCACTCTCCACGATCTCATCTCATCTCATCTCATCTTCATCCGCTTATCCGGGGTCGGGTCACAGGGGCAGCAGCTTTAGCAGGGGACCCCAAACTTCCCTTTCCCGGGCCACATTAACCAGCTCTAACTGGGGGATCCCGAGGCGTTCCCGGGCCAGTGTGGAGATATGATCTCTCCACCTAGTCCTGGGTCTTCCCCGAGGCTTCCTCCCAGCTGGACGTGCCTGGAACACCTCCCTAGGGAGGCGCCCAGGGGGCATCCTTACTAGATGCCCGAACCACCTCAACTGGCTCCTTTCAACGCTAAGGAGCAGTGGCTCTACTCCGAGTTCCTCACGGATGGCTGAACTTCTCACCCTATCTCTAAAGGAGACTCCAGCCACCCTCCTGAGAAAACCCATTTCGGCCGCTTGTACCCGCGACCTTGTTCTTTCGGTCATGACTCAGCTTTCATGACCATAGGTGAGGGTAGGAACGAAGATTGACCGGTAGATTGAGAGCTTTGCCTTCTGGCTCAGCTCTCTTTTCGTCACAACGGTGCGGTAGAGCGACTGCAACACCGCCCCCGCTGCTCCGATTCTCCGGCCAAACTCACGCTCCATCGTCCCCTCACTCGTGAACATGATCCTGAGGTACTTGAACTCCTTCACTTGGGGTAAGGACTCATTCCTGCATTTAGAGGTGCTGATCCTCATCCCAGTCGTTTCACACTCGGCTGCGAACCGATTCAATGAGTGCTGAAGGTCACTGACCGACGATGCCATCAGGACCACATCATCTGCGAAAAGCAGAGACGAGATCCTCAGCCCACCGAACTGCAACCCCTCCCCACCACGACTACGCCTCAATATCCTGTCCATGAAAATCACGAACAGGATTGGTGACAAAGCGCACCCCTGGCGGAGGCCAACCCCCACCGGGAACGAATCTGACTTACTGCCGAGGATCCGGACACAGCTCTCGCTTTGGGTGTACAGAGATTGGATGGCCCACAGAAGTGACCCCCTCACCCCATACTCCAACAGCACCTCCCACAGTAGGTCATATGCCTTCTCCAGATCCACAAAACACATGTAGACTGGATGAGCATACTCCCAGGACCCCTCCAGGATCCTTGCGAGAATGAAGAGCTGGTCCGTTGTTCCACGTCCAGGACGGAATCCACATTGTTCCTCTTCAATCTGAGGTTAGTTGAAGGCATAATGTGGAAGGCAATTGACTCCGAGTGGTTACCAGCAAGAGACATAGTTAAAGGCAAAGTCTCCACAGAGATCTGAGCGAGTTCGCTCCCACTGAGACTATTAACCATTAATGGAGTCTCGAGCTGGTTCACAGGGATAGCATTGGATTTCACAAATTCAGAGTCAATAATATTAGTGTCAGCCCCAGAGTCAATTAATGCTTGAAGGGAAAATTCCCTGCCCTCACAACTCAATACTACGACCAGGTTAATACGTTGACGGAAACTATTAGAAACAACCGAATGACTCACCAGAACCCCGTCTGTGACTGGTGAGTCTGACAGTTTAACCGTCTAGGACAGTTGATTAATCGATGATTGGAAGCCCCAGTTAAAACTCACAATGATGAGATAAAAAGTTGAAATGAGAGAAAATGTCAAAATAATGAGAGAAAAGTCAAAATAATGCGATAAAAAGTCAGAATAATGCGATAAAAAGTCATAATAATGAGATAAAAAGTCATAATTATGAGAGGAAAAGTCAGAATAATACAATAAAAAGTCATAATAATCAGATAAAGTCATAATTATGAGATATAAAGTAGAAATATTGAGATAACAAGTCATAATAATAAGATCAAAAGTTTAAATAATAAGATAAAAAGTCATAATAAAGAGATAGATGGTCGAAATAATGAGAGAAAATGTCATAATAATGAGATAAAAAGTCATAATTATGAGATAATGGTCACAATTATGAGATAAAAAATAAAATAATGAGATAAAAAGTCATAAATATGAGATAAAAGGCGAAATAATGAGATAAAATGTCGAAAAAATAAGATAAAAAGTAAAAAATAATAAGATAAAAAATCATAATGATGCGATAAAAAGTCAAAAATAATGTGATAAAAAGTTGAAATAATATCAAAAGTTATAGTGAGTTAAATAATGAGATAAAAAGTCCTAGTGAGATAAAAAGTAATGAAAATGAGATAAAAAGCCATAGTACTGAAGTCAAGATAATAAGGTAAAAAGTCATAATAATGAGATAAAATGTCATAATAATGAAATAAGAAGTAGAAATGAGTGAAAAAGTCGAAATAATAACATAAAAAGTCACAATGATAAAACAAATTCTAAATAATGAGATAAAAAGTCATAATGAGATAAAAAGTCATAATTATGAGAGGAAAAGTCAGAATAATACAATAAAAAGTCATAATAATCAGATAAAGTCATAATTATGAGATATAAAGTAGAAATATTGAGATAACAAGTCATAATAATAAGATCAAAAGTTTAAATAATAAGATAAAAAGTCATAATAAAGAGATAGATGGTCGAAATAATGAGAGAAAATGTCATAATAATGAGATAAAGTCATAATAATGAGATAAAAAGTCATAATTATGAGATAATGGTCACAATGATGAGATAAAAAAGAAAATAATGAGATAAAAAGTCATAAATATGAGATAAAAGGCGAAATAATGAGATAAAATGTCGAAAAAATAAGATAAAAAGTAAAAAATAATAAGATAAAAAATCATAATGATGCGATAAAAAGTCAAAAATAATGTGATAAAAAGTTGAATTAATATCAAAAGTTATAGTGAGTTAAATAATGAGATAAAAAGTCCTAGTGAGATAAAAAGTAATGAAAATGAGATAAAAAGCCATAGTACTGAAGTCAAGATAATAAGGTAAAAAGTCATAATAATGAGATAAAATGTCATAATAATGAAATAAGAAGTAGAAATGAGTGAAAAAGTCGAAATAATAACATAAAAAGTCACAATGATAAAACAAATTCTAAATAATGAGATAAAAAGTCATAATGAGATAGAAAGTCATGAATTTGAGATAAAAAGTCAAAATAATGAAATAATGAGACAGAAAGTCGAGATAATGACATAAAAAGTCATTCTTAGATCAAAAGTCATAATTATCAGTTAAAAAGTCATAATAACAAGATAAGTGGTCAAAATAATGCATAATTAAGAGATAAATCTAAGAAGTCATAATTATGAGATAAAAAGTCATAAATATGAGATAAAAAGTCACAGTACTAAAATAAAAAGTCAAAATATTGACATAAAAAGCCATAATAATGCGATTAAGTCATAATAATGAGATAAAATGTCATAATTATGAGATAAAAAGTCATAAAAATGATATAAACGTCAAAATAATGAGATAAAAAGTCATAATAATGAGATAAAATGTCATAATTATGAGATAAAAGTCATAATAACGAGATAAATGGTTATAATAATGAAAATTAAAGTTATAATAATGAGATGAAAAGTCAATATGAGATAAAATGTCATAAAAACGAGATAAAAAGTAAAAAATAATGAGATATAAAATCATAATAATGAGATAAAAAGTTCAAATAATATAAAAAGTCAAAATAATGAGATAAAATTCATAGTACTAAAATAAAAAATAAAAATATTGAGATAAAAAGTCATGAATTTGAGATAAAAAGTCAAAATAATGAGATAAAAAGTTATAATAATGAGACAAAAAGTCGAAATAATAAGATAAAAAGTCATAATTAGATAAAAAGTCAGAATTATTAGTTAAAAAGTCATAATAAAAAGAAAAATAGTCAAAGTAATTAGATAAAAAGTCATAATAATGAGATAAATGGTTGAAATAATGAGATAAAAGTTATTATAATGAGATGAAAAGTCAATACTAGATAAAAAGTCATAATAACGAGATAAAAAGTTCAAATAATATAAAAAGTCGAAATAATGAGATAAAAAGTCATAATTAGATAAAAAGTCATAATTATGAGTTAAAAAGTCATAATAAAAAGAAAAACGGTCGAAATAATGAGATAAAAAGTCATAATAATGAGCTAAAATGACATAATTATGAGATAAAAAGTCATAATAATGAGATAAATGGTTGAAATAATGAGATAAAAAGTTATTGTAATGAGATAAAAAGTCATAATAATGAGATAAAAAGTTATAATAATGAGACAAAAAGTCGAAATAATAAGATAAAAAGTCATAATTAGATAAAAAGTCAGAATTATTAGTTAAAAAGTCATAATAAAAAGAAAAATAGTCAAAGTAATTAGATAAAAAGTCATAATAATGAGATAAATGGTTGAAATAATGAGATAAAAGTTATTATAATGAGATGAAAAGTCAATACTAGATAAAAAGTCATAATAACGAGATAAAAAGTTCAAATAATATAAAAAGTCGAAATAATGAGATAAAAGTCATAATTAGATAAAAAGTCATAATTATGAGTTAAAAAGTCATAATAAAAAGAAAAACGGTCGAAATAATGAGATAAAAAGTCATAATAATGAGCTAAAATGACATAATTATGAGATAAAAAGTCATAATAATGAGATAAATGGTTGAAATAATGAGATAAAAAGTTATTATAATGAGATAAAAAGTCATAATAATGAGATAAAAAGTCAAAATAATGAGATATAAAGTCATAATAATGAGATAAAAAGTTATAATAATGAGATGATTATAAATATAAAGTTCCCTGTAGTCCCCTGAAGACATGTGCCAGCCAATTTGTCTCCTGTCCTACAACACCTCTACACCCTGAGCCTTGGTCAGGAGAGAATAACAGTGCTTTGGAAGACTTCCTGCCTGATTCCTGTTCCAAAGAAGTCGACACCATCAGATCTCAATGCCTATCGACCAGTGGCCCTCACATCTTACGTCATGAAGGTGCTGGAGAGACTGGTTTTGGTCAACCTGAGGCCGCAGGTGAGAGCCCTGCTAGACCCTCTGCAATTTGCATACCAGCCCCACTTGGGAGTGCCTGGTGGCCAGGTTTGCCACGGAGCCCGGCCGGGCACAGCCCAAAAAATTGACGTGGCACCTTCCTCCTCTCCATCCTTTGGGCCCACCACTCGCAGGAGGAACCACTTGGGTCGGGTGCGCTGCTGCACGGTGGAAGGAGCACTTTGAGGAACTCCTTTGTAGGAGAACAGGAAACAGGAACAGGAAACAGGAACAGGAACAACAATGTTGTCAACTCAGACAGTAGGAGCGAAGTAAAAGGAAGACGTCACATAAAAGCAAGCCTATAAAAATGTGTTTTAAGAAGAGATTTAAACGAGGTTACTGATCCTGCAAGCCTTATCTCCTCAGGCAGGGCGTTCCAAAGCCGAGGGGCCCTGATGGCAAAGGCACGATCACCTTTGGTTTTTAACCTCGACTTTGGAACGGTTAGAAGGGCCCTGCCCGAGGATCTAAGGCTGCGCGCTGGCTCATAAGGAGTTAAAATGTCTGTAATGTAACTCGGGGCCAGCCCGACAAGTGCTTTAAAAGTGATCAGTAAAATCTTAAATTCAATTCTAAAACGGACGGGGAGCCAATGAAGGGAGGCTAGAATAGGGGTAATGTGGTGTCGTCTGTTAAAACCGGTTAGAAGCCTAGCTGCAGAGTTTTGTATTTATTGGAGGCGAGAGAGTGATTTGTGGTTGATACCGGAGAGAAGGGAGTTACAGTAATCAGTAAATTTAAAGATGGCGCCGTGCTAGTGGCAGCCTATCGTAGCAGCTCCTGGTACTTTGTACTTTTTACTAGGTTTTTGTTGTGTTTTTAGTGTGTTTTTTTATTTATTATCTGTACCCTGCGCTGTGGATACACACTGTCCACACATCAAGATGTCTATCATACGGTTTGGATATCTCTTAGTTAGCTTTTTCATGCTTTGGTCTCTCCTGGTGACTGGAAGCCGTGCCTGCCCTACAGCCGGCATTGTTTACAGTCGCGACCAGCTGATCACCCTGGGGCCCCCAAACCCCTTCGTCGGGGAGAGACCCACAGTACCGAAGGAGCTACTGGCGAAGCTGCAGAGCAGGAGCTAAACGGAGGAGGAAGTTTAAACCCTGCATCCCTGCAGTTATTACTGGAAACGTAAGGTCCCTGGTAAATAAGATGGACGAACTGGAAGCGCTCGTCAGGACGCAGCGGGAATACAGAGAGTCCAGTATCATGTGTTTCACGGAAACGTGGCTACACGACCAGATACCGGACTCAAACGCCACCATCCCCGGCTTCCATACGGTCCGAGCCGACAGAGACACCACCGCGAGCGGCAAGAAGAAAGGAGGAGGACTTGCCGTGCTCGTTAACAACAGGTGGTGTCATCCCGGGCACATCTCCGTGAAAGACCGGTTTTGCTGCCCGGACATCGAGCTCATTGCCATCGGACTGCGTCCTTATTATCTGCCACGGAAGTTTACCAGCGTCATCGCCATTACTGTTTACATTCCGCCGTCTGGAAATGCCGACGCAGCGTGTGACGTAATCAGCGCTGCGACCGCTGCATTACAGACGAAACACCCCGGAGCATTCGTCATCATCACAGGTGACTTCAACCACGTCTCTCTCTCATCCACTCTCCCAACGTTTCAGCAGTTTGTCAAATGCACAACAAGGGACAATAAAACAATAGATCTGCTGTATGCAAACGTTAAAGAGGCATACAGCTCCACTGCCCTCCCTCCCCTGGGAAGGTCAGACCACAACCTCGTCCTGCTCTCCCCATCATACACGCCTGTGGTTCAGCAGCAACCAGTGACACTAAGAACTGTGAGGAAATGGTCTCCTGAGGCCATGGAGTCACTGCAGGGTGGTCTAGAAGCCACTGACTGGTACGCACTGTACAAACCACACGGTGAGGACATTGATGGCATTACTGATTGCGTCTCTGATTACATTGGGTTCTGCATTGACAACACCATCCCCAGTAAAGAGGTCCGCTGTTACCCAAACAACAAACCATGGGTTACCAGCGACCTGAAGGCCCTACTCAACGAGAAAAAGAGGGCCTTCAGGTCAGGGGACCGTGCAGAGCTCAAGCGTGTTCAGAGAGAACTCAAACACAGCATCAAGGAGAGTAAGGAAAACTACGGACGGGGGAGCCAATGAAGGGAGGCTAGAATAGGGGTAATGTGGTGTCGTCTGTTAAAACCGGTTAGAAGCCTAGCTGCAGAGTTTTGTATTTATTGGAGGCGAGAGAGTGATTTGTGGTTGATACCGGAGAGAAGGGAGTTACAGTAATCAGTAAATTTAAAGATGGCGCCGTGCTAGTGGCAGCCTATCGTAGCAGCTCCTGGTACTTTGTACTTTTTACTAGGTTTTTGTTGTGTTTTTAGTGTGTTTTTTTATTTATTATCTGTACCCTGCGCTGTGGATACACACTGTCCACACATCAAGATGTCTATCATACGGTTTGGATATCTCTTAGTTAGCTTTTTCATGCTTTGGTCTCTCCTGGTGACTGGAAGCCGTGCCTGCCCTACAGCCGGCATTGTTTACAGTCGCGACCAGCTGATCACCCTGGGGCCCCCAAACCCCTTCGTCGGGGAGAGACCCACAGTACCGAAGGAGCTAAGGAGGAGACGGCGAAGCTGCAGAGCAGGAGCTAAACGGAGGAGGAAGTTTAAACCCTGCATCCCTGCAGTTATTACTGGAAACGTAAGGTCCCTGGTAAATAAGATGGACGAACTGGAAGCGCTCGTCAGGACGCAGCGGGAATACAGAGAGTCCAGTATCATGTGTTTCACGGAAACGTGGCTACACGACCAGATACCGGACTCAAACGCCACCATCCCCGGCTTCCATACGGTCCGAGCCGACAGAGACACCACCGCGAGCGGCAAGAAGAAAGGAGGAGGACTTGCCGTGCTCGTTAACAACAGGTGGTGTCATCCCGGGCACATCTCCGTGAAAGACCGGTTTTGCTGCCCGGACATCGAGCTCATTGCCATCGGACTGCGTCCTTATTATCTGCCACGGAAGTTTACCAGCGTCATCGCCATTACTGTTTACATTCCGCCGTCTGGAAATGCCGACGCAGCGTGTGACGTAATCAGCGCTGCGACCGCTGCATTACAGACGAAACACCCCGGAGCATTCGTCATCATCACAGGTGACTTCAACCACGTCTCTCTCTCATCCACTCTCCCAACGTTTCAGCAGTTTGTCAAATGCACAACAAGGGACAATAAAACAATAGATCTGCTGTATGCAAACGTTAAAGAGGCATACAGCTCCACTGCCCTCCCTCCCCTGGGAAGGTCAGACCACAACCTCGTCCTGCTCTCCCCATCATACACGCCTGTGGTTCAGCAGCAACCAGTGACACTAAGAACTGTGAGGAAATGGTCTCCTGAGGCCATGGAGTCACTGCAGGGTGGTCTAGAAGCCACTGACTGGTACGCACTGTACAAACCACACGGTGAGGACATTGATGGCATTACTGATTGCGTCTCTGATTACATTGGGTTCTGCATTGACAACACCATCCCCAGTAAAGAGGTCCGCTGTTACCCAAACAACAAACCATGGGTTACCAGCGACCTGAAGGCCCTACTCAACGAGAAAAAGAGGGCCTTCAGGTCAGGGGACCGTGCAGAGCTCAAGCGTGTTCAGAGAGAACTCAAACACAGCATCAAGGAGAGTAAGGAAAACTACAGGAGGAAACTGGAATCCAAACTGGAAAACAACAACACCAGGGACGTATGGAGGGGGATGAGTGAGATCACCGGCTTCCAGAGGAGAGGAGGAGGAACAGCAGAGGGAAATGAACAACGTGCGAACGAGTTTAACCTGTTTTTCAACAGGTTTGACCCCAGCTCCCCCAACAGCCCCCCTGCTGCTCCTCCGAGCAACTACCTCTTCTCACAACCCCCCCCATAGCTTTACACCAGCCCCACAACCCCACCCCAACCCCCGCAGCAGACACCAGGTTCCACCACCCCCAGCCCCCCCTACCCCACCCCCCACCTCCCTTCTGGCCCCCACCACAGTCCGTCTCACACCCCCCTCCCCCATGACCCTCGCACATCCCCCACTGCTACCATCCACCCCGCAGTCCGGCCTCAACATCACAGCCAGCCAGGTGAGGAGAGAACTGGAGAAGCTCAGCCAGAGAAAAGCCGCCGGTCCGGACCGCATCAGCCCTCGCGTGCTGAAGGCCTGTGCCAGCCAGCTCTGCGGAGTTCTCCAGCACCTCTTCAACCTGAGCCTCCACCTTCAGAGAGTGCCAGTGCTGTGGAAAACATCCTGCCTTGTTCCAGTGCCCAAAAAAGGACATCATGTGGCACTGGATGACTACAGGCCGATTGCACTGACCTCTCACATTATGAAGGTCATGGAGAGGCTGGTTCTTGCACACCTCAGACCCCTAGTGTGCCCATCACAGGACCCCCTACAATTTGCATATCAGCCCCATGTTGGGGTTGATGATGCTCTCATCTACCTGCTGCAGGAAGCCTACTCCTCCCTGGATAGACCCAACACTGCTGTCCACGTCATGTTCTTTGACTTCTCCAGCGCCTTTAACACAATCCAGCGCAAGCTGTTGAAGGCCAAACTGGAGAACATGCGGGTGGATTCTCCTCTCGTCACATGGGTAAAGGACTATCTGACGGGCCGCAGTATGTGAGATTACGGAACTGTGTGTCTGACCGCCTGATCAGTAACATTGGTGCCCCCCAGGGAACCGTGCTGTCGCCCTTCCTCTTCACCACCTACACTGCAGATTTTAAGTACCGCACTGAGTTGTGTCATCTGCAGAAATTCTCTGATGACACGGCCATTGTGGGGCGTGTAGAGGGTGGAAGGGAGGACGAGTACAGGGACCTGGTCGGCAATTTTGTCAAGTGGTGTGAGGAGAACCACCTGCAGCTGAACGTGGCAAAGACAAAAGAGATGGTGGTGGACTTTAGGAGGAACAAGCCCCCGACCTCTCCAGTCTGCATTGGTGGGATGGACATAAACATTGTGGACTCCTACAAGTACCTGGGTGTGGTGCTGGATAATAAACTGGAGTGGACCACAAACACACAGGCAGTCTATAAGAAGGGCCTGAGCCGGCTTTACTTCCTGAGGAGGCTCAGGTCCTTTAATGTCTGCAACCGGATGCTTCAGATGTTTTATCAGTCTGTTGTCGCGAGCACCATTTTCTTCGCTGTGGTGTCCTGGGGTGCGGGCATCAAAGCAAAAGACGCGAACAAACTGAATAAACTGATAAAGAAGGCCGGGTCTGCTGTTGGCTCTAAGCTTGTCACCCTGGAGGAGGTTGTGGAGCACAGGATGCTGGCAAAACTGCTGGTGATCATGGACAATGTCTCCCATCCCCTCCATAAAACCCTGGACAAGCTTCAGAGCAGCTTCAGCTGCAGACTCATTCAACCCCGCTGCCTTAAAGAACGGCACAGGAAATCATTCCTACCTGCTGCCGTCAGACTTTACAACGCTGCACAACAACGCTGCACAACAACGCTGCACAACAACGCTGCACAACAACGCTGCACAACAACGCTGAGCAACGCTCAGGGAATAAACTCTCACTACTCATAGTGACCTATCACTGACATGCACCTTATCTCACTGGCACATTAAAATCCACATTGCACATTTTAATATAGTGTTTTATCTGCAATACTGTACTTCTATTTTATTCTATTTTATTGTTGTTCATATTTTGTATTTTATATTTTATCTTATTTTAGTACTTCTGATTGCTCTGTGGGGCTACACGGTGGTGTAGTGGTTAGCACTGTCGCCTCACAGCAAGAAGGTCACAGGTTTGCATCCCGACCTCGGCCTTTCTGTGCGGAGTTTGCATGTTTTCCCCGTGTCTGCTTGGGTTTTCTCCGGGTACTCCCACAGTCCAAAGACATGCACGTGTTAGGTTAATTGATGAGTCTAAAATTGCCCGTAGGTGTGAATGGTTGTCTGTCTCTGTACGTCTCTATGTGCCCTGTGATAGACTGGCGTCCTGTCTAGGGTGTACCCCGCCTCACGCCCGATGTCAGCTGGGATCGGCTCCAGCACCCCCGCGACCCCGACCCCGGGATAAGCGGTTGAAGATGAATGAATGAATGAATGAATGAATGAATGAATGAATGAATGAATGAATGAATGAATGAATGAATGAATGAGATGAATGATTGCTCTGTACCGCTGCTACGATGACCTAATTTCCCCCCGGGGATAGATAAAGTTATCTATCTATCTATCTAATCTAGTCTGGAGAAAATGAAGGCATGGATGATTTTTTCCAGATCGGGGGGTGAGACCATATGCTTGATTCTTGAGATTGATCCTAATTGGAGAAAACAGGACTGGACCAGTTTGCTTACATGCGGGATGAAAGTGAGTTCTGAATCGAATTGGACACCAAGATTTCGTGCAGTCGGTTTTATGTTTGCGGACAGTGGACCAAGGGCTTGGTGAAGAAGGCTGGTATGGTTTGGGGGGCCGAACAGTATTATTTCAGTTTTTGAGCTGTTGAGCTGTAAGAAATTTAGAGCCATCCAATGTTTGATGTCTGTGAGACAGTCTAAAACAGCAGCTAGGCTTCCAGGGTCACCAGGCCTCAGCGGGAAGTGTATTTGTGTGTCGTCAGCATAACAGTGGAATGAAACATTGTGGTTTTGTATGATCTGGCCGAGTGGGAGCATATAAATACCGCAAGGTGATCCGCCCCGAGCGTGGGAGACGGAGGAAAGGAGAGGGCGGATGGACAGGTGTGAGTAATGGCAAATAGTCAATCGTGTGCATAAAGCACCGCGTGCTGGAGTTTGGCAGCAAGCATGTTGCATCCCAACATGCTCAGGTGAAGTCCAACTTCTGTCTTTGCCCGTGAAGGGAACCCCTGTACTGTCACAACTGATAATCGGCCCCAGTTGGATCCCCTGCCTTTGATGATTTACTGAGTGAACGTGGCATTAAGCACATTAAAACTTTTCATGACTATTGACATTGTAGATTCACACCGAAGGCATCAAAACTATGAATTAACACATGTGGAAATATGTACTTAACAAAAAAGTGTAAAACAACTGAAAATACGCCTTATATTCTAGTTTCTTCAAAGTAGCCACCTTTTGCTCTGATTACTGCTTTGCACACATATTGCATTCTCTTGATGGGCTTCAAGAGGTAATCACCTGTAATGGTTTTTACTTCACAGGTGTGCCCTGTCAGGTTTAATAAGTTGAATTTCTTGCCTTATAAATGGGGTTCGGACCATCAGTTGTGTTGTGCAGAAGTCAGGTGTATACACAGCTGATAGTCCTACTGATTAGACTGTTAGAAGTTGTATTATGGCAAGAAAAAAGCAGCTAAGTAAAGAAAAAACGAGTGGCCAACATTATTTTAAGAAATGAAGGTCAGTCAGTCCGAAAAATTGGGAAAACTTTGAAAGTCACAAAAACCATCAAGCGCTACAAAAGAAACTGGCTCACATAAGGACCGCCCCAGGAAAGGAAGACCAAGAGTCACCTCTGCTGCGGAGGATGAGTTAATCCCAGTCACCAGCCTCAGAAATCGCAGGTAACAGCAGCTCAGATTAGAGACCAGGTCAATGCCACACAGAGTTCTAGCAGCAGACACATCTCTAAAACAACTGTTAAGAGGAGACTGTGTGAATCAGGCCTTCATGGTAGAATAGCTGCTAGGAAACCACTGCTAAGGACAGGCAACAAGCAGAAGAGACTTGTTTGGGCTAAAGAACACAAGGAATGGACATTAGACCAGTGGAAATCTGTGCTTTGGTCTGATGAGTCCAAATTTGATATCTTTGGTACCAACCACCGTGTCTTTGTGCGACGCAGAAAAGGTGAACGGATGGACTCTACATGCCTACATGCCCACCGTGAAGCATGGAGGAGGAGGTGTGATGGTGTGGGGGTGCTTTGCTGATGACACTGTTGGGGATTTATTCAAAATTGAAGGCATACTGAACCAGCATGGCTACCACAGCATCCTGCAGTGGAATGCTACTCCATCCGGTTTGCGTTTAGTTGGACCATCATTTATTTTTTAACAGGACAATGACCCCAAACACACCTCCAGGCTGTGTAAGGGCTATTTGACCAAGAAGGAGAGTGATGGGGTGCTGCGCCAGATGACCTGGCCTCCTAAGTCACCGGACCTGAACCCAATCGAGATGGTTTGAGGTGAGCTGGACCACAGAGTGAAGGCAAAAGGGCCAACAAGTGCTAAGCATCTCTGGGAACTCCTTCAAGACTGTTGGAAGACAATTTCAGGTGACTACCTCTTGAAGCTCATCAAGAGAATGCCGAGAGTGTGCGAAGCAGTGATCAAAGCAAAAAGGGGCTACTTGGTTCGTCTGCTTCTTGTTCCTGTACCTGCCTGCCTCTGTGTGTGTCTTGCATTTTGTGAAACAGCATCTGAAACGGCAAGCGTGTTGCATCATTGCGTCACTTCCTGTTGTTGTGTTACTGACTGATAGCGTAACTTTACTGCTCCGTCTCGTCCGAGCAGATTATTGTTGTATTCCTTTCTGCAGCAACTGAGATCCGGCTTGTGTGATCGGGCACATGCTGGTCCACTAAGGCTTTCAACAATACTCTGTGTTTATAGCTTGGTCGCCAAGCTTGCTGCTGTTTGTAGCTCTCCTAGCTCTGCTGGCTAATCTAGCGTGTCCTAGCTTAGCCACTATCAGCTAGCGATGGCTACTCTCTTTCCCTCTCTTCCCCACTCAGCGACACACCCGCTGAGAAACCAACTCTGGTCATTGGCAGCTCCATATTACGAAACGTGAAGTTAGAGGCACCAGCGGCCAAAGTGAAATGCATCCCAGGGGCCAGAGCGTTCGACATTGAATCAAATTTAAAACTGCTGGCTTAAGCTAAACGTAAATACAGTAAAATCGTACTACATGTCGACGGTAATGACTCCCAGCTACGCCAGTCGGAAGTCACTAAGATTAATGTTGAGTCGGTGTGTAACTATGCCAAAACAATGTCGGACTCCGTAGTTTTCTCTGGGCCCCTGCCAAACCTAACCAGTGATGACATGTTCAGCCGCATGTCATCATTCAACCGCTGGCTGTCAAGGTGGTGTCCAGCAAACGATGTGGGCTTTGTTGATAATTGGCGGACTTTCTGGGGAAAACCTGGTCTCATGAGGAGAGACGGCATCCATCCATGACCTGTAATTTTCTGCTGTTAAATTCAGATAAAAGGCCCATCCTGTCTCAAAAAGATGCAGAAAAGCTAGTCCATGCATTTGTTACTTCCAGACTGGACTATTGTAACTCTCTATTATAAGGCTGCCCTAACAAGTCTCTAAAGGGTCTCCAGCTGGTCCAGAATGCTGCAGCACGTGTACTGACAGGAACTAAGAAAAGAGATCATATGACTCCTGTATTGGCCTCTCTGCACTGGCTCCCTGTAAAATCTAGAATAGAGTTTAAAAACCTTCTCCTCACTTACAAAGTTGTTAATGGTCAGGCACCATCATATCTCCAGGAGCTCATACTATAACCCAACTAGAGCACTACGCTCCCAGAACGCAGGATTACTTGTAGTTCCTTAAGTCTCCAAAAGCAGAATGGGAGCCAGAGCCTTCAGTTATTAAGCCCCTCTTCTGTTGAACCACCTTCCTGTTTTGGTCCGGGAGGCGGACACTCTCTCTACCTTTAAGAGTAGACTTAATGTAGCACTGCTACATACTATCCTTACCGTTAATCACTGCTGCTGTTGTCACTGGTAGTCACATTTCCATGAGCATTTCATCATTATTGCTGTAATACCTCTTTATGTACTTTAATTCCTGTCAACCATCCATTATAATTGTATACATTGAGATCTCGTTGATCTGCTCTGTACATGCGACATCTATTGCACGTCTGTCCGTCCTGGGAGAGGATCCCTCCTCTGTGGCTCTTCCTGAGGTTTCTTCCGCATTTTTTTTATCCCTGTTAAAAGGGCTATTTTTTGGGGCAAGTTTTTCCTCACTTAAGTCGAGGGTCGAAGGACAAAGGGTGTCGTCTCTGTACAGATTGTAAAGCCCTCTGAGGCAAACTGTGATTTGTGATTTGTGTGGCTATACAAATAAAATTTGATTTGATTTGAAGAACCTAGAATATAAGACATATTTTCAGTTGTTTCACACTTTTTTGTTGAGTATATAATTCCACATGTGTTAATTCATAGTTTTGATGCCTTCAGTGTGAATCTACAGTTTTCATAGTCATGAAAATAAAACTCTTTGAATGAGAAGGTGTGTCCAAACTTTTGGTCTGTACTGTATATCACCCTCAGGCAAACAGGTGTGTGGAACACTGTGACAATGTTAAAATATATAATTCAAACAGCACAGGCTCCCTCGCAACCCTGGAGGCCTGTGGTGACTGAAATGCTTCACAGCTACTGAGCTACACCCCATGCCACAACTAGAGAATCCCCTTTCCAGCTGCTCAGAGGACGCCAATGAGGACAAAGCTAAACAGCCTATAAGTATATGTTTAATTCTGAGGGTGCAGTATTTACTAAATGTTATAATGATGACATTAATTCCAGTAAGACTGTTTACAATATTGCAGATATGCTGGAAGTCATATTGTGAGGTGAATATACAAGTTACAAGTTATTGTTACTACTTGCACTCAGTTGACTGAGAAAGGAATGTTATTTGAGGAAAAGGGGAAATGGTTTACACCTTACATTAACTTTTTACAGCATAAGTAAGGAAAAATAAATTGCAAAAATATCTAGGGCTGCAGCTATCAATTATTTTAGTAATTGAGTAAACGATCGATCATTCTGGTGATTAATCGAGTAATCACAAAAAAAATATTGCACGTTCTGCAATTTTTTCAATTTATTTAAGAACAATGGTATATACAAAAGACAAAATAAAATAGGTCACTTAAATGAACAACTATAAATTGATTAAACTAACTCTACTTTTACTGTACTGTTTTTTTTAAATAATTTATTCCAAATATGGATATAGTACAAGGCTTTCTGATTGCTACTAAACAATTTCTTTGCACAACATACTATAGAAATGAGACTTTGAGTATAAAAACACAGAAAAAGAAATACATGACATATTTGAAAAGGAGTGAGCAGAAGCATAGCTTGCTAGCTCTCACCCCTTTGTCTAAAATTATATATATACATACATATACTGTTTAGACTTTACTTTTGCCTTTAACTTGCCTTAAATCATAACTTCCGCTGGTGGACTTTTATTGTGAAATCGAAGAGGAAGTAGTCTCTACATTCAACCTGAGCTTGACGACTCTCTCCCTACACGACAGGACGAGTGGAAATCATTGATACCTGGCGTGTTTGGTAAGTATTAAACATTTTACTGAAACGTAGCTATTATATTTGTGTATTTATTCGAACTATGGTCTTTTAAGTTTGAATGCTATTAGCCAAGTAAAGCTAAAGATAGCATTAATTAGCAACTAAGCTTGCTAATTAGCTTGCTAAAAAAACATGCTCAAGTCAGTTAGCGACTTTAGCACGTTTTTTTAGCAAGCTAATTAGCAAGGCCCATTGTTTATGTGTAATGATTAACTTTAACTGTGCGTTCATTTTCATGTAAATCATCTTAATATCAAATAACCAAGCTATATGTTAAGTGCAGGGACCAGTGCTTGAGTTGTGTATTTCATCTTAAGTTTGTTCTTATTTATTTCACTAATTAATAGTGCTGTCAATTAAACGTGTTAATAACGGCGTTAAGGCAAACCCACTTTAACGCCGTCATTTTTTTTTATCGCGAGATTAATGCTGTGTAGTTTTTGTCACATGCCATTGCAACAACTAGTGACGTTAGAGAACTACAACACCCACCGGATCTAGCTAGACCGGAAACAAAACAATAGCCACGCTGTTTGGGAGCAGCCAGGTAGCAGCCTCCATAGACATATATACATAGACGCCTCATTGAGCGTTGGACCGTACGTCGACGTCGCCGCCATATTGGAGGAGGCAGATTCGCCCCATCAACTAATACGAGTCAATGGAGGGAACTTTATAAAGCTGCTTCTACAAAGTGCTGTAAGTTAATGTCTCTCATTAGCACATTCACACACTTACGGAACAGAGAGGAACAAAAAAACAACGTCTGTAACGTTCTCTGAAGATTATAAACGTGAACTACTCCTCATGTGTTCAGTATACAGGTCCGCACCAAACCATTTTATAATGTTTTTATGAGTGTTTACAGCTGCTAATGTATGTAACGCTTTTACTATGATGATATATTACAGTTAAATATTGAATCTGTGTCTACAATACCCATATCCTGACATGTAAACGTGACGTCTGTCTGCCACACTGTCAACTTGTTTCATTACGTTTAAGTTTAAATATGAAAAACTGACTTCGTTATATATGAATCAGAATCAGAAATACTTTATTGATGCCCGACGGGAAATTGCAGCATTACAGAAAATAGTACTACTACGACTAACGTTACTACTGCAGCTTCTGCTAATAATAATAATAATAATAATAATAATAATAATAATAATGATGAAAACTATATAGTGCATATTTATAATAGTAGCCTGCTGCAACTTTACTTTTTTTAAAACCATGAAATGTTATTGTATACATTATCATATGTTATAGTGTTCTGAAAAAAACTCACTGCTGATGCAGTTTCTTATCTTGATTTGCAGACTTTAAGTTTTTGTCACCATGATTGTTATTATTAGTACGTGGATCATCAAAAAATACTGTATTTATAAAAACGACGTTGGTGTTTTTTATTTACACATATGCCATTTACATGTCAGGATATGGTTATGATAGACACAGATTCAATATTTAACTGTCATGTATCATCATAGTAACAGCGTTACATACATTAGCAGCTGTAAACACTCATACAAACATTATAAAATGGTTTGGTGCGGACCTGTATACTGAACACATGAGGAGTAGTTCACGTTTATAATCTTCAGAGAACGTTACAGACGTTGTTTTTTGTTCCTCTCTGTTCCCTGAATATATCCGTACGTATGTGAATGTGCTAATGAGAGACATTAACTTACAGCACTTTGTAGAAGCAGCTTTATAAAGTTCCCTCCATTGACTTGTATTAGTTCACGGGGCGAATCTGCCTCCTCCAATATGGCGGCGACGTCGACGTACGGTCCAACGCTCAATGAGGCGTCTATGTATATATGTCTATGGCAGCCTCGACACCCGTTTGAGTGTGAAAAGAAAAGCGAACAAAAAACAAAAATGGATGGCAAAGACACGATTTTGAACGGAAAGTTTTAATCGTTTGACAGCACAAGTAATTAACAAAAGTCACCATTTTATATCTTCAGTTTAGGCTTGACTTAACAGAAATTGAGTTGGAATAGCGCAGTTTAAAAGTTTATGTATGTCCTTTTTTTTATTAATTTCTCTTCAGTTTGACATGCCGCCCAGGCTCAGTCCTCTCGAAGATGCCTGCCAATATGTTGGTTTAAGGACCGACAAAACACAAACACTGGAGGTGAAATTCATCAATGCAGTGAAAGGTAAGATGATGTCTTGTGTATGAATGAAAATACACTCTCACATGTCGCAGGTGGTGCTAAATTAATGCTTGAAGAGATGATTGGATTACTGGTAGGACATAATTTTGGGCTAAATGATGCGATGCAGTTAGGCTTTCTTTTGGTGTCTCTATTTTTATTACACACTAATTAAACTGATGAAATTTTGCAGTGGATAGCTTGAGTAAGTAAGGATGTACCATTTTTATAGAAGCATCTGGTGAGCTCTGCTTCTGTCACCTCCACACTGACTCCACTGAGCATGGGGGGGCGACGGATGAGTTTCTCTCACTTGTGAGCAATGAAGTCGCAGGTGATTAGAGTAATTTGTGGTAAGCAGTACAAGCAGTGCAAATCATTGAAGTAGCCGGCTGGACTTAATTGTGTAGTCAGCTACATGTCAGGCAGCTGGCACTTGTGGAAAGCCCTGCACTCTCTTTGGTCCTTGCTTGAACCTAGAAGTGGTTTGAGCTCCGCCATCTTTACAACTGTTTGATGTCTCGTATTTGTCCATAGAGGAGAGAGGAACAAAGATTGTAGTATATGATTTGCTTTCTTGTTTTGGTCTAAATGTCCTTTATTTTTCTGGCAGGACGTGGTTTGTTTGCAGTGGGTTCATTCTGCAAACGAGACTTTGTGGTTGAATACAGGGGTGATTTGATAGATGGTGCTGAAGCTGACAGGAGGAGAAGAGTTTTCCACCCGTCATGTGCTGCATTTTTCTTTCTCTTCAAGTGGAGAGGGAAAGCATGGTGGTAAGATTTAAAATTGCACCTCATCTCTGGTATATTCTTTTATATACTTTGTATGAATTGTTGAATTTGATATAAGATTGCACAATCAGTATCTACCATTTAATATTGTGACACTGCGAGCTAAAGGAAATACATTGAATGTTTAAATATGGCAAAATGAAAAGAAATGTTATTACTTTTTAAGTAAGATTGTTTTTATTTTCTTCTTTCTCTTGTCAAAGTATTGATGCATCGCTAGAAGATGGTTCATTTGGCCGCCTAGTGAATGATGAACACAGACATCCAAATTGTTGTATGAAAAAAATTGAGGTGGAGGGAAGCCCACACTTATGTCTTTTTGCTCTAAAAGACATAAAGGAAGGTGAAGAAATAACGTATGACTACGGAGGCAATGACTGCCCATGGAGAATGCAAGTATGTCTGATGACTACTATTTAAATGTGTTGAGTTTGAGAATGTCTCAGATTAACATTGTGTGTGAAGGTATCTGTATTTTGGACAGAATATTAGACTCAGACTCACTCATCCCCATTAAGCTTGTTGTATTGAAGATGTGTGACAGCAAACACAGGTTGACTAATTAGTCTGAAGTATTACATTACAATTTTGAGATTTGTTTTCCTCTGAAGTCTGGTGTTTTGGCAAGTGTTTAAGTTTAGAGATCCTTAAGAAGATGTATGTATCTACTTGAATATTATGCAGTGTTGACATTACATTGACCGAGAGATCTTCATATTTACATTGTTTTTTCCTCACAAATCATTGCAGATGACAGTGTGTGCCATGGATACCCATCCTTAAATTGTTTTTTCCTTACAAATCATTGCAGATGACAGTGTGTGCCATGGATAATCATCCTGCAAAGAGCTCCCATCCTGCTTGTCATGTCTGAGAAACTGATGAAAGAAGCTTCATGTTCACACGACACTCCTCAACAGGTACATTAACCTTCATCACTTGATGTTTACTTTTACAGCCTCTGTAAGTCTGGTTTTGGCCATTAAATAAAGCAAATGAGCTCATTGTGAGGTTACTGTATTGTCAATCAGGTCTTCTAACAGTTGAGTCCAATGCCTCAATGAGTCGAAAGATAAAGGAACTTTTAAGATGGATGTGAACCTGTCTGGATAGTTTCCCTTGGCCCAATTCTTACTGTATTCTGGCACATTTACGATGTCCCCACAATGCACTTTTTATGTTACTATTAGTGTTAAATATGATCCAGAGATGCTTTGTCCCCACAAAGGATGAAAACTTGGTGTGTTAAATGTCCCCATTAAGCTTGTTGTATTGAAGATGTGTGACAGCAAACACAGGATGACTCATTAGTCTGAAGTATTACAGTACAATTTTGAGATTTGTTTTCCTCTGAAGTCTGTTGTTTTGGCACGTGTTTAAGTTTAGAATCCTTAAGAACATGTATGTATCTACTTGAATATTATGCAGTGTTGACATACATTGACCGAGAAATCTTCATATTTACATTGTTTTTTCCTTACAAATCATTGCAGATGACATTGTGTGCCATGGATACCCATCCTTAAATTGTTTTTTCCTTACAAATCATTGCAGATGACAATGTGTGCCATGGATACTCATCCTGCAAAGAGCTCCCATCCTGCTGTCATGTCTGAGAAACTGATGGAAGAAGCTTCATGTTCACACGACACTCCTCAACAGGTACATTAACCTTCATCACTTGATGTTTACTTTTACAGCCTCCGTAAGTCTGGCTTTGGCCATTAAATAAAGCAAATGAGCTCATTGTGAGGTTACTGTATTGTCAATCAGGTCTTCTAACAGTTGAGTCCAATGCCTCAACGAGTCCAAAGATAAAGATTTTTTTTGCCAACATACATAAATACAATCACATGTATTGAACAAACATGTCAACCCCACCCCCTCCCATCCCAATTGTTCCAATTTTTGGTTGGGGAACTAAATAGTTATAGTCCATTATATAAGAGTAAACAACAACAAAAAACAAGAAACATTACTGTATAATTGAATAATTGAATATTGCAGAGGGCCACTGTTCACACGTCTCCAGGCTCTTCC
Source organism: Echiichthys vipera (assembly GCF_963691815.1). Taxonomy (NCBI): domain Eukaryota; kingdom Metazoa; phylum Chordata; class Actinopteri; order Perciformes; family Trachinidae; genus Echiichthys; species Echiichthys vipera. Next base: position 733,844 of record NC_139846.1, read on the forward strand.
ATCACATGTGGCAAATCCGTTCGTGATATATAAGAAATAAAAGGATCCCAGATGTGATGGAAATGATGCTCTTGTTGTTTTAGTGTGAAGGTGATTTTCTCTAAGGGCAGTGTGGTAGATAGCTCAGAAAACCACCTGCTAATTCCTGGTCTTCTGGTATTTTTCCAGGATAGAGCTATTATTCTTTTTGCAATTAATATACTCAAATCTATAAATAATCGTTGATTTTTTTTAATTTTCAAATTCTCTGAGTACAAACCTAATATAAACAGCTGTGGGATTAAAGGTAGTTGAATATGTAAAATATTTTGAATATATTGTTTTACTTCTTGCCAGAATTTTTGTATTTCTGTACATTGCCAAATACAATGGAAAAATGTCCCCTTTTCCCTCTCACACTTGATACAAGTATCAAGAATAGCACTATTATATTTATTTAGCTTTTCTGGAGTTACATACGATCGCATCAACCAATTATACTGCAGTAATTTTAGGCGGGTGTTAGTAGTTCTTGATTGTGCTTTAGCACATGCCTCTTCCCACTCAACCACCGAGATGTCTTCCTGTAGATCCTCTCTCCATGCCCCCAGCCTTTCCATAGACGTTTCTGTACATCCCTCCACCAGACATTTATACATTTTGGAAATTAGACCCTTCCCTAAACAATTCGTATTCATTAGTTTCTCTATAACAGACATTACAGGGATATCTAATGTTTGATTTTGTTGTGTTCTAATGAAATTTTTTAACTGTAGATATTTGAAAAAATGATTAGGGGGTATATGAAATCTATCAACTATTTCTTCAAATGACATCAGCACCTTTTGCTCATTGTACAGATCTCCTATTTTCCCCAGCCCCTTCATAACCCAAGATTTAAATCCCCCGTCTGCTTTTCCTGGTGGAAAGGAGTCATTCCTCCATATTGGGCTGAAGACAGAGAGAGAGGACGTTTCTCTAAGATATTTTTTAACTTGATGCCACACTACAATCATGTTTTTCACAATAGGATTTTTTGTAGTCTTTTTAAGGATTTTAGTGCTTGCTGAATACAGGTATGTAGGGAGGGGCAGACTTAGTTTGAGTTCCTCCATTTCTTTCCAGAGAGGAGCATCTTTTTCTGTGAAGTAGAGTAGCAATGTTCTCAGTTGTGCTGCCCAATAATACCAGATTGGGTTGGGACATTTCAGTCCCCCTCTGTCAAAAGGTAAGTACAGTAGTGATAGTTGTGTTCGGGGACGTCTATTATTCCACAAAAATCTGATAAACAATCTTTTTAGTTGAGTGAACAGGTTACTTGGAGGAGGAAGTGGAAGGTTTTGAAACAGATACAACAGTTTAGGCAGTATATTCATTTTAAGGACATTTATTTTACCTATTAGTGATATTGGTATATGTGTCCACCTATCCAGTGATTTTGAAATTTCTTGCATTAGTGGTTCATAATTACATGCTATAATATGTTTAAGTTGTGGGACAATTTGGATACCCAAGTATGTGAAGCAATCGACAATTTTAAATTGAGTGGCTATTTTAGGAGGGTTTTTACTTTCTAGTTGGTTTAGAAACATAATTGATGATTTTGATTTGTTTAATTTATATCCTGAGATTTTTCCAAATATATTGATGAGTTCTAATAATTCAGGGATGGATGTTTCCATCTTTTTCAGAAAAAGTATTATGTCATCCGCAAATAGAGCTAGACGGTGCTCCTGTTGCCCAACTAATATGCCTGTTATGTTTTGGTGCATTCGTATCGCTATTGCCAGTGGTTCTATAGACATTATAAACAGCAAAGGAGATAAGGGATCTCCTTGCCTACATCCTCTTTGTATTTTAAAAGATCTGGATATATTACGATTAGTTATGATTTCAGCATATGGTTCTGTATAAAGTAGTTTTATCCACTTATTAAAATTTTCTCCAAAACCAAAACGTTTAAGGATCTCAAATAAATATGACCATTCCACTCTGTCAAACGCTTTTTCTGCGTCTAATGACAGTAATGCTGTATCTGCTGCCCCCTTTTCTTCAATCAATATATTTAGTATTCTCCTAACATTATAAAAGCCTTGCCTATTTTTTACAAAGCCATTTTGATCTTTGTCAATAATATTTGGAATAATTTTCTCAAGTCTCCTGGCTATTATCTTACTCAAAATTTTTAAATCCACATTTAAAAGACTGATTGGCCTAAAATTTTCACAATTGTTATTTGGTTTGCCAGGTTTTGGCAACAAAGTGATTAGAGCTCCTCTTAAGGATATTGGGAGAATTCCATTTTGAAAAGATTCCATGAACATTTCTAATAGTGGCGGCATAAGTCTATGTTTAAACATTTTATAAATTTCAATAGGTATCCCATCTGGCCCTGGGGTTTTCCCTCCTTTGATATTGTCAATGGCAACAGATAATTCCATTAAAGTTATATCTTTTTCTAGTTCTTCTTTAATTTCTTCTGATATTCTGGGAATATGAATATGATCCAAAAAATTATTTAGTTCGAAAGTATTTAAACCTATTTCTGAGCTATAAAGATTTTCAAAAAAATTCTTGAAGGTTTCATTTATTTCAATTGGGTCCACAATAGTTTCATTATTACCATTTTTCAATGAAGTTATTAGCCTTTCATTCTGCATTTGTTTGATGCGCCATGCTAGCACCCTGCCAGGTTTTTCACCTTGGTCATAGAATGTCTGTTTAAGTCGTAGTAGACCTGATAAAGCTTTTGTTGAAGATATTTCATTATATTGCGTTCTAAGTAGAAGTAGTTCTTGGTGAGTACCTTGAGATCCTGATTGATAGTATTCTTCTTCTAATTTCTTTATTTTTGTTTCTAGTGATTTTGTCTTCTTATAAGTTTCCTTAGCTTTAGAGCTAGTGATATTAATTATTTGTCCTCTAATAAATGCCTTAAATGCTTCCCATCTGATACTTCTTGAGGTCTCTGTTGTATTTGTCTCAAAATAGAATTTAATCTGTTCGTCAAGAAAGGTAACAAAGCCTGTATCCGCAAGCCATTTCGTTTTAAATCTCCATTTAGGAGAATCACAAGTCAATTTTGGATCACAGTAGATTAGAGAGTTTGGGGCATGGTCTGACAGGAGTATTGCATCATAGGAAACCTTCTTAATTTTACATTTTAGTATTGTTGAAACCAGGAAGAAGTCTATACGGGAATATGACTGATGTGTACTAGAAAAGCATGAATATATTTTATCATTGGGATTGTCTTCCCTCCACACATCGATCAAATTCATTTCTTTCATGAAGTAATGAATGACACTCCTGCTTCCTGAATGTGATCGATCCATTCCTGAACTTGTACCGCCCTGCCTTGTCCCTAATAACTTTGTGAACCTGTAAAGGAATAGAATCATGAACCATGATCATTACACCCCTTGCCTGAGAGGTGAAGGGGGCTGACAAAATTTTTCCTTTCCACCTCCTCCTCACTTTGAGTTCATCTTCAAGTGTTAAGTGAGTTTCTTGAAGAAATACTATGTTAGATTGTAATACTTTAATCCTGTTCATAACTTGTTTGACCTTTTTTGTTTTTTGTAGCCCTCTGCAATTCCAGGATGTAATTTTAACCTTTAGTTCAACAGACATTGATATAAATGGCTTTGAATTTCCCCAACATTTTAAGTAATTTCAGCCCAAATACAGGGGAAAAGAACCCAAGAACAAAATACTTTCCCCTGGCCTTTAACATACACCTGAGAGTCATTGCTCCAGGTGCCCCCCCACCCCCTTCAGATATTGGACCTCCAGAAAGCAAAAAGCTGGTCCACACAATGTGAGGAACAGTATAGCTATGCTGATGCATAATAATAATAGTCAAAATAATTTAAGAGAGAAAAAAAAAACTGAATATACCTAACTGCTCTGCTACAATCATTCAGATAATTGTATTAGAGAAACCCAACGAATGAAAAGCATACCGATATGTGGTCTCCTGAATTAAGTTATATATATTAAATCAATCGTTTCTTATCGATAGACAGGTAAGGGAGGAAACTCAGAACAGTGTATTAAATTAAACAATTGTAACTTTGCCCTACACTTCTGTCTCTGCAAATACAGTATAACAGTAATGTATCAACAGGTTAATTTACATGACTTATGGTCCTCTGCTCCTCAGTACCTCAGTCGGCCTGTTCCTTATCCGATTGGATTTTCTTAATAAAATGTTCGGCTTCGTCCGCGTTGTTGAAGATGTGGGAGCGATCGTTGTAGGTCACTATAAGCCGGGCCGGAGGGATCATGCCGTACCGGAGCCCAAGTGATCGTAGTTGTCGCCTCGCCTCCTCAAACTCCTTCATCTTCTTGTGCGTCTCCGCTGTCATGTCATTGTAGAATCTCACCGGCTGGTATTTGTAGAGGATCTGCCGTTTTGCCCTGGCCGCTCTCATCACCGCTTCCTTGTCCTTATAATTCAAGAACTTCATTATAAGGGTTCTCGATACAGAATTAGACCCATGTTGTCGTTTTGGTCCAAGCCTGTGTGCTCTTTCCACCGTGATTGTCCCCTGGAGCTGAGTCAGCTCCAGCGCCTCCGGTATCCAGCTCTCCAGGAATCCACAGGTGTCTACGCCTTCTGCGCCCTCAGGTAAATTAACGAGCCTTACATTGGAGCGACGTGACAGGGTCTCCAGGTCCAGTACTTTCTCTTCGAGGTCTTTATTTTTCCTCTCTAGGTTTTTCACCTTCACTTGTAGCTCAGTTGTGTCATCTTCTGTGGTCGAAATCCTCGCCTCTGCCTGTGTGACTCTTTGTGAACAGTCTGTCAAGTCCTTCTTCACATTTTCGAGGGCGGTGAGAATACCATCAAATTTGGATGAGAACTCAGACTTCATGTTGTTAATAGCCGTTAGTATAGTTGTCAAAGTGGTACCGGACTCCTCGTTGGCAGTAATATCCGCCTCCGACTGCTTCTTGCGGTCAACGCTAGTGCTGACGCCAGTATCCGCGGTAGGATTCATGTTGCTAGCAGTTAACTTATCTTTAGCGGTTGACGTTGCAAAGTTGGTAAGGCTGGATTGATGTATCTGGCCACGATTCGTCTTCTTAGGTGGCATCGGCATTATTTTTTAGTACTGGTGTATTTGTCGGGCCGTTTGATTCGTATGAATTTTGCTTTTAGAAAGGATTTTAAAGATTTGAGTAGCAGAGCAGTCTTACACGCGTCTTATCAGCATGCCGCCATGACCGGAAGCCAGATAAAGGAACTTTTAAGATGGATGTGAACCTGTCTGGATAGTTTCCCTTGGCCCAATTCTTACTGTATTCTGGCACATTTACGATGTCCCCACTATGCACTTTTTATGTTACTATTAGTGTTAAATATGATCCAGAGATGCTTTGTCCCCATAAAGGATGGAAATTTAGTGTGTTTAATGTCCCCATTAAGCTTGTTGTATTGAAGATGTGTGACAGCAAACACAGGTTGACTCATTAGTCTGAAGTATTACAGTACAATTTTGAGATTTGTTTTCCTCTGAAGTCTGGTGTTTTGGCACGTGTTTAAGTTTAGAGATCCTTAAGAACATGTATGTATCTACTTGAATATTATGCAGTGTTGACATTACATTGAACTAGAGATCTTCATATTTACATTGTTTTTTTCCTCACAAATCATTGCAGATGACATTGTGTGCCATGGATACCCATCCTTAAATTGTTTTTTCCTTACAAATCATTGCAGATGACAGTGTGTGCCATGGATAATCATCCTGCAAAGAGCTCCCATCCTGCTGTCATGTCTGAGAAACTGATGGAAGAAGCTTCATGTTCACACGACACTCCTCAACAGGTACATTAACCTTCATCACTTGATGTTTACTTTTACAGCCTCTGTAAGTCTGGTTTTGGCCATTAAATAAAGCAAATGAGCTCATTGTGATGTTACTGTATTGTCAATCAGGTCTTCTATGTAGATAGAGTGTCTGCCTCTCTGATCCATGGAGAGAGCTGGTTCTAAAGTAAAGGAGCCTAGTGACTAAAGGTTCTACCTCCCAGTCTGTTTTACTGGATACTGGGAGTCACTAACAGACCTGCATTCTGGGAGCAAATTGCACTGACAGGACAGTAGGGAATGATGAAGTCTTTCAGATAAGGTACAGTATCTCAAAAACTAAAGCACTTTTGAGGGTCTTCCATCTGTCCTAGAATGTCATATGATCACAACTGGTGCCTCGGATGTAGGTTTATGTCAGCTGTAAACGGATAAACTGAGAGCTGAACACTGAACAAATCACTGAGGAAAGATGCCTATATCAGCTCTGATTAGCCTCATAATTTCACTTGTACTGTACTGATGCAGGACTTGGAACTTTAGCTTCTCCCTTATACTGTTACTTAAAACTTTATTTTTGTCTCCTTACAGGTAGAGCTCCACAGAAAAGAACACCATGGCAGGTGGCGGAGGTTAGGGCAGTAGAGAGGCAAATGAATCAGTTCATCCGATCTTGTACGGTACCATCAAAGAGAGACTGTGAGAAATGTTTGAGAGCTGAACCTGAAGCTCTCAGTAACAGAAACTGGCAGAACTTAAAATTTTATGTCTACAACAGGATTACAGCCTTAAAAAGGAAAATGTTAAGGAGAAATCTGGTGTTAAATGGACTTGGGGTGTATTAAACATGATAATGAGTACGTGTTTCAATACACCCAAGTCCATTTTACATTGGATTTCTCCTTTTAAAATGGAATTTCATGAAGCCAATTGTTCAGTCTGGCAGATAGTTTCTTAAAAGCTCAAGCCTTGAGGACACACACAGAACTTGCGTGTGAATGGTTTTTTTTTTTACACATAGTTTTACTGTCATTGCAGAATTATAATTTATGCAATGTAACCCATCGGTCTTTGACCTTGTGTCAATAAAAAAGTATGTTCAAAAAGTATGGTCAGTTGTGCAGATCATGTAACTTGGCAGTTATTTCAGGCTAACGAGACCAAACACTAACTAAATTTATCAGGGTAGAGCAAAAACTTCACTTCCAGTGATCACTGGGACATTAAAGCTGCATATATGGAATCCGTGGTCAATTCTGGTAGTGGAAATGGTGGTAGATGGTGGAAATGTCCAGTAGTTGTGTCCCAATCTTCCCTGCTGTCTTAACCATGTTCTGGAGAGCCTATATGCCATTGAAATATAAAATTATTTAAATATAAATATGTCCCCACTAGTAACATATTAATCTGTGTGAAGTATGCAAATGTATGTTAATGTGGTCCCCTGTAAACAGGTTAACTAGTTTTTCCGGAAGACCCCATAAAGCACACCAGGGACAGGTCTATATCCTTACTTCGACTTTTCTAAGATTTTAAGGCGTGTTTAGGCTCACTAACTAATGGCTACTTTACCTGATTTTTTTCACACTTGTAGAACCTCCAGAAAGGGTAGTCCCCACAAGTGATGATTGCAAAATTGGTCCCCACGAATTATGGAAGTGTGTGTGTGTGTGTGTGTGTGTGTGTGTGTGTGTGTGTGTGTGTGTGTGTGTGTGTGTGTGTGTGTGTGTGTGTGTGTGTGTGTGTGTGTGTGTGTGTGTGTGTGTGTGTGTGTGTGTGTGTGTGTGTGTGTGTGTGTGTGTGTGTGTGTGTGTGTGTGTGTGTGTGTGTGTGTGTGTGTACGACTGAGACGCTGTAAAATGAAACGCTTGTTAATCAAAAGTTCAAAGTCTGGTGAGGTGTTTGAGTCATTTTTAAATTTGAAACGACATTTAACTTTTGAGGGGTGGGCTCAGGCTATCGTTCACGTATAAAGTTGTGCTGTTGTTATATTAAATGTATAGTTCATATATTGTGATTGTTTGAGGTAATTACCTACAATAGTATTCCTGCACTAGAGTAGCAGCAGCTAAACGTGTCTTAAGATCTATTCAGAAAGGATTAGTATAATGTGAGGACGTTGTATAAAGTAATTTTACCTGAGGACATCTGTAATATAAATGGATGAAGAAATTCCTGTATTCTACCAGAGGTGGGACGGTTTAAGCCCTATTGGGACAGGATTAGTTTAATGTTGTGTGATAGACTGTATAAAAAATGGACGTAGCCTCTCCGTCGAGGTACGTTCTCTCAACTTGATCCAATTGTCAAGGTTAGGAACTAACAAAACTAGCAAACTATCTCACAGATGGAGGCAGCAGGGGATCAGAAACTCCTGTGTTTCTGTGATGTTAAATCACTGGTTATGTCACTGGCTTTGAAGAGAGCTTAAAACAGCTTTAGTTTCCCGTCATTAAGAGCTGTCTGACAACAAAGTAAAGTGGTGAAATGATTCTAAATATAGCGTCAGGTAGTGCAGTGCCTCACACAACCCCACTTTAAAAAATAATATATTATTGTGTCGTCTTCTTCGTCAGTTTCAGTAGCAGAATTCTGCCTCTGAACTCCGTGTGGATGGAAGATGCCAAATTGAAAGGTCTGGAGATCTGCCACCCTCAGGTGAGAGGAGGGAACAGCTGGAATATACCTGTATACAGTATATGTTATTATCCCATACATTATATTTACTTCAATGGTGTTTTATGTTTGGTTTGATGAAAAAACGTCTGTTCTTTAGTGTAGGTCTGGTGAAAATAGACCCCAGGGTTTTTTTCAGCACGAAAACCCATAAGCCATAGAGACAGTTTTTTTGGTTGATCAACCATGTATAGAGAATGCCCGGTGAGACGTTAACAGCCCCAAGCGGCTAATACTGATTAGCTGGGGGCGGTGCGCTAAACACATCCAAAACGGCATTTTTTAACCACTAATATGATCAAAATAACACCAAACCTCTGCAGTAGCATGATTGTTTTCACCAGACCTACACTTTAAATCTTTTAGTTTCAATCTTTTAGTTTCATGTCCGTCAATATTTGAAAGTGTTTATATCTGCTCCTCGGTGTGTGTTTGTGTGTGTGTGTTGACCAGGAGAGGAACATCTTCAACAGGATATTTGGAGGTTTTCTGATGAGGGAAGCGTATGAGCTGGGCTGGGACAATGCCTCCTCCTTCGAGTGAGAGCTTTTAAAGAGGAGAAGGTGCATCATGTTTCAAAGCAGAACGTTGCTTTTTTAATCTGTTAGATGTTAAAATGTGTGTTGTCTTCCCAGAGGATGTCGACCCAGTCTGGTGGCTGGTGACGATATCCTCTTCCAGAAGCCCGTGGACATTGGCTCCCTGCTCATGCTCTCCTCACAGGTTTGAGACTCAATTTTAAATTTTGCATTTTTAGCTCTCAGTGGAGGAATGCAATAACAAATTCTGTGTTTTCAGGTGTGTTTCACGCAGGGGAAGCACATCCAGGTCCGGGTTCACAGCGAGGTGTTCGACCCGTTGACGCGTCAGCACACCACCACCGACGTGTTTCAATTCACCTTTGTTTCTGACCGCAACGTCCCCAACGTCATCCCAAAGACATACGGAGGTGAGCGCACAATCTTGCTGCACACACACAGGAGGACGAAATATTCAGCATACAGTATGTACAATTTCAGTTTTTTAATTTTCTGCAGCCTTATACCTCTACTCCTCTACATCAGAGGCAAATATTGCATTTTCACTCCACTACATTCATCTTAAAGCTTCAGATACTGTGATATAAACTGTCTGTCGTATATATTTTTCTATATTGAACTGCATTATGGCAACGTTTACGTCATTTGGACGATACTTTACATTTTGCACTAAAGTTCTAAATAAAAGTGAGAAAATACTTTAAACTTGTCTAGTATTAAAAATCCCAAAGACATACGGAGGTGAGTGTGTAGCCGGTCTGCTATGCCCGGTCCCGACTACACTGCGTTGTGTTCTGGTGCACGAAAACAAGTGACGCAGGGGTGGTCACACACTGAACTTTTATATACTTTTATGATCGCGACATAAAACAATGTGGATGAGTGAGATGACTGTGAGTGAATGATAGTCATCCTCTCCAAAAAAAAAAAGAATCCTTTTAGCATGTAGGCTATTACATGAAGAACGCATTCGCAAGCACACGCGCGCACGCACATACACACACGGAGAATTCGCACGTAAATAACTCTATTTTGCTCAAAACTGCTTCCACAATCACTCTACATGACAGAAAACACCTTAAACACATCTCAGAGGAGTATCACATTTGTACATTAAATCAGCATTAAAAATCCAAAACATAACTTTTTAATCCCGGAGTCTGAGCTACATACCTCTTTCAGTCGGGAACATCACAGACTGATCCGGGAGGGGCGCTAACTGTGTCATATCTGCAGACTTTCAAAATGAATGTTTGGTTTTGTAAAAATGAAGGAAATCAAAGAAATTAAACCACAAAAAAATTGAATAATCTATGTAACAGGTAAAAAAAAAAAGAAACTACAACACATTATGTGATGGATTTTGGTGGAATGAATAATAATAAAACAAAATAAAATTCCAACATGTTTTATTTCATTTTCCTAACTGTTACATTCACCCCTTCTTAATTTCTCCAAAATCCTATACATATGAGAAGTGATGTATTCAAGGAATTAAAATGACGAAAGGGATACAATGTTCAAATTCACTCAAACCAAGATGTCCCCTGGAATCTGATTCCTTAAAACAGCATATGAGCTACTTATAAAATAAGATCGGAAAGAACAGAAGCTGATCAGGCTACTGTCTCTCCTAGTCTATATGATGCCTTGTACACCACATGAAGTCTTGGTACACAATCACACCAATGAGAACATTTCCCACATCAAATCAAAAGAATACACTTACAAAAAAAACACACGCACACACGCCACAGAGGAGCACTGCTTCAGGTTGACTGCCTCCGTTATTCTTTTCCATACAGCGTTTTTATGGGCCCCTTTTATTCCACTCTTAGGACTGCCAAAAAGCACATCTTTATTTTGCTCCATCTCGGATGTCAGGATGCCAATCTCTGTGTCGGAAAAGTTTCTTTTCGTACCAGTGTTTCTTCTCTACATGTTTGACCTCAGTGGGTGAGGCCTCCGAACCAGGAATATTTAAGGGCGTAACATGTTAATGACGATCAAATTCAGCCTTTATTTATCTAAGCCCGCTCATTTGTACGCTAAGATTGGTCAGATACAAATGTTTCATAAATCACACGTGTGTCCCGTCGTAGGACCAATTCTGCACTCAGATCTGCGCCCGTTTTCACGCAAGATTGATAAATGAGTGCCAGTACCCCTTGGTATTGGTTTCTGCGCCATATTGTCTATCAGTCGATCAACTGCTTTGATGACCCTGCCTACACATGTTCTGACAACATGTCTCTCAGGACCTGAATCTTGTGTTGGTGTCTGACTATCATTGACTGTTGTGGGCATGATGTCATTAGGTCCTGTTTCACTTATGTTAGGAACGCTGGCTAAAGAGTCGGTTGTAGGGGACTTAGGAGCCACACTGGGACCAGGTGGGTCTCTTAGAGGTAAGACCTCCTCTCATTGTTCTGTGCTCTCACTGCCTGCTGGGTCAGCTTTGGAACTTCCAAGTGTCGTCCCATCAGAATCTCTAATTGAGGAACAAATTGTATCATCCTCCTCTAATGACTCTTGATCCTCCCCCAATGATTCACAGTCATCATCAGGAGATGTGCACACCCATGAGCAGGTCCGCTCCTCTGAATTTTCCTCTGCCAAACCACTCAACGTATACGGTGGCTGAGACTGAAACCCACTGACCTCATCTAAAGCACCTGAATCTGGTTCTGCACTGGTTTGTTTAGGGATTGGTAAAAAAGCTCACATCTAAAATCAGGTTCCGATGCGCAACCTTGGTCTTCCCACTCTCATCCTTGATTTTGTAGATGTGGGTTTGGGGATTAAGATCTATGACTGTATAGCGTGTAGGTTCCCACTTGTCTGCCAACTTCTTCTTCCCTCTCTCTGCTTTGTTGGCAAGCAGAACCCTGTCCCCAACATCCAGACAGGTGCCTGAACCTTTTTGTTGTAGCCACTGTTGTAGCTTGATGCTGCTGCTCTTTTCTTGAATGCTTTTGGGCAATACTCACAGCTTCATGAAGGCTTACCATCAGTTTGCTGGTGTAGGTGTTGTAGTCAACCACATTTGCATCCCTCAAGACTTGCTTGAAAACCATGTCCACCGGGAGTCTAGGGACTCGACCGAACATCAAGTAGAATGGGGCGTATCCAGTTGTTTCATGAACGGTAGCATTGTAGGCAAAAGTCATGGTCTGTATCTGTTGTGCCCAATGTTGTTTAGCTGCCAGTGGTAAGGAGCGTAACATGTTGCCACACATCCTATTGAACCTTTCAGTCTGCCCATTTCCCATAGGGTGGTATGTGTGTGCGGTTGTGTGTGACTTTGCTACCCCTGTGAGAGAGAGGAGTTTTGATATGAGTTTGCTTTCAGAATTGTCTCCCTGATCCGTTTACACGGGGGAAAGCATGAAACAGCTTTGTAAAGTGGTCTGTTATGACCAAGACATCCACTGACCTCTGTTTGTTAGCCTCAGCACTCCAAAAATCGATACACACAGATGCAGATGCTCTCAAGGGGAGCCCGGTCAGCTGGTTCAGGGCTCTTTGCTAGGATACATCATTGGCAGCATTTCACATAATCCTTGATGTCTCTTTCCATCTGCAGCCAGAAGAAGCGCTGTCTGGCAAGGTGCAGGGTCCTGGCTTGTCTTGATGCCCCGCAAGGTCGTGCACCCCGGAGAGGGCCTTGACCTTCAGGGTGACTGGTAGGACAAACTGGTACCTTGTATGTCGAGTAGAGGGTTCTCTAAACATTCTATAGAGGACTCCATCTTGAACTTTTAGACGTTGCTACTGTTTGCAGAGTGCTCGTGCTCTAGGAGCTAACCTGCTTCTTTCCCTCCTAGATGGCAGATTTCCCCATTCCACCAATAACAGGACCTCCTGTATGTCCGGGTCTGACTCCTGACTGTGCCGAAGCTCCTCAAGAGAGAGGACTAGGGGTGTGTCTTGTCGTGAGGGCGCCATTTGAGGAAGAACCTTAAGAAACTGTACGGCACGAGACTCCACAGCCTTTTCCCACTCAGTGTGGGCTTCATAGATGGACTTAACATCAGAGGAGCCCTGACTTCCTGCTCGGTTGCATCTAGGAGCACCTGTGGTTGCAGAGCCTGATTCATTTATCTGAAGACATTGAACCTTGCACCGGAAAACGTCCTGTACCCCATCCTCCTTCGTTCCCTCAGACTCTGCCAAAAGATCCTTGTATGGCTCACTCATCAGCCTTTGACTCACTGACCTGGTGAAGGGGTCTCTACTCAAAGAAGAAGAATTACTTTATTTATCCCGCACGGGGAAATTAAAATTTTTCACTCTTATTATTATACATGTTACACATACAGGCCCGAAATACACACATGCACAAACAGGACCTAGGAGAGAGATGTTAGAGCGAGGGGGCTGCCAGTGACCAGCGCCCTGAGCAGTTGGGGGTTCGGTGCCTTGCTCAACAGCATCTCGGCAGTGCCCAGGAGATGAACTGGCACCTCTCCAGCCACCAGTCCACACTCCATACATGGTCCACACAGGGACTTGAACCAGCGACCCTACGGTTCCCAGCCTAGTCACCTATGGACTGAGCTACTGCCGCCCCAAAGCATCTGCTACAATATTTTTTATATGCTTGAATGTGTATGGGGATAGTTTAGCCACCCAACGCTGTTCACATGCGTCGAGTTTTGGTTTTGTCATTATGTAGGTTAATGGATTATTATCGGTCCATTCTGTAAGGGACTGGCCTTTCAACCAATGAGTGAATTTTCACAAACATTCCACTTGAAATTCTAGACGATTGGCCGAATATCTCTTTTGCCAGCCACTTAGAGTCTTACTTGCGAAGGCAATAAGGCGGGCCTTGGCTTCACCCTCCGGAATCTGAGACAAGACTGCCCCAAGACCGTTGAGTGAGGCATCAATGGACAGGATCAGCGGTCTGGAGAAGTCTGGGTGAGTGAGGACTGCTCAGTTCAAAAGTTTCTCCTTGAGGCTGAGGAATGAAGAGTCGCAGTCCAGTCCGCAGATTTCAGCTTTCTGAAGACCCCTGCCTTCTGATTTGGTTTACCAACCCTTCCTCTCCGTTTGTGACCTGCTGTGAGAGCAAACAAAGGCTTTGCAATTGAGGAGCAGTTTGGTATAAAATGTTGGTAGTAAAATATCATACCAAGGAGTTTACCCTCCGAACTGAAGGCGTACAGCCATCATCTTCCATCAAGTCTTTCTTTGTCATTTTGACAATCACCTCAACTTTGCTCGGGTCGACGGCTACCCCATCACCATTAATAACGTGACCCAGGAATGCTACAGACCGTCGCAGTAGGTGGCACTTTCTTGGGCTCAACTTTAGATTATGTTCTCTCAGCCTGAAAAATTACTTCCAGCCTATTGAGGGCTTCCTGTTCTAATGGGGCAAAGACCAGGAGGTCATCAAGATAGCAAAGCAGGCTGCTGAAGTTGAGGTCACCAAAAATGTTTAGCATCATTCTCATGAAGGATGCAGGACTATAACAAAGGCCCTGTGGCATTCTCTTGTATTCACGTAAGCCCAGTGGTGTTGTGATGGCGGTATACTTTTTATCTTCTTCATGCATGGACAGGTTATAAAACCCTGATGTCAAATCCATTGTACTGAAGACAGAGTTCCCGCCGAGGGCAGCCGGACAGTCCGCTTGATGAGGCAGGGGGTGAGCATCTTTAATAATCCTTGCATTCAGCCACCGGAAGTCTGTACATATCCTGAGGTCACCACTCGTTTTCCACACCATCACAAGAGGGGAAGCAAATTCACTCACTGAATTTCGAATAATTCCCTGCTCTTCCATCTCTGTGAGGACCTGGCGCAGGTCCTGGTAAGTAAGCTGGTGGCACTCTAAGATATGTAAGGCGGAAGGGGCGATCGTCTGTGAGCCAAATTCTGTGCACATAACCCTTGGCATCTCCACAGTCTAGATTTTGTTTTGAGAACACATCCTGGTATGTACCAGCATTTCCACCAGCTGATTCTTGGCAGCTGGCAACCATCAATATCAACGTCTCCCAGTCCAAGGTTCTTCAGTCTATTTCGGGTCAGTATTATGAACAGTGTTATGCCGGTCATGTGTCTTCTTATCTCCGTCATTCTCAGGAGCCTTGGAGCATTGTGAAATCTTCAGCCGCAATGCAGGGAGAAACATCTGCTATCTTGCAGTTTCTTTTTAGGGTGAGAGGTTTTTCGGTGGTATGGTGGCATAGGAGTCCAACCATCTCCCCATAAAGGTGTGACCAACCATGATGCCTTGGGGGGGCACACTTGGACGAAGTGGGCTCCACCACCACCATACTTCCAGGTGACATCGGGAAATTACTGGGTAACCTGCCCCACAACAGGTACTGTTTGGGGTGCAGTGTCACTAACCTGAGTCAGCCTAACTGTGCCTACTGGTACATCCATCCCTCTCCACCTGATGAGGCTAGTTATCATTTCCAAAAACTGCTCACACTCCACGGATTCTTGTGTGCTGCATTTGATAAGTTTCCAGGAATTGTCATCATTCTTCAACTGATGGACCACATACTTTAACATGTTTGTGCCTATGATTGATCTCATCTCTCTGACCGGCAACCACCAAAACTGGAACCATGCACTCTATAGAATCCCAGTTCTATCTCGTACATGCCTTTGGGGGTCACCTGTACTCCTCCGCAACTGACAAGGATGATGCGCTGTCTGTTCTTGCTGTTGTGTCAGAATGTTCTCTGATAAGAGTCTCTGTTCTGCCACCTCGTTTATTGTGCAGGCCATTGATCCAAAGTCAAGTTATCCTTGCAGCTGAACAACAGCTGATGAGTGACTGGATACAAGCATTCTCAACTGGAGGAGTGGATGGTGGCCCGCCATGTTCTGTTCACAGGTGAGCTCCCTCACATTATCAGTAGTTGCTTCTCCCAGTGTTGAAATATGAACATGCGCATTTACCTGCCGGTGCATTGGTGGGCGACATGTTTTACCTTGATATTTCATCTTAGCCTCTTTCTGATGTTCGATGAGGTGCTCTTGTATCTCTTGTGATGTCCACTACTCTGCTGTTCTACATTTCAAGACACTGGAGAGTGCAGAGTCAGAGACAATGTTTTACAAACACAATTGTGACTTCATGAGCAGGGGTCTCAAAATATCTTCCTTGCCTCCTCAAACACTCATCAAATACATCCACTGCTTTATTCAGCCGGATCCAATAATCCATTAGGTGTTGTAAAAATCTGCTAGAGGCATTGAGGAATATGTCACCTCACTGAAATGTTGTTTCAGAATGTCAAAAACAAGCTTGGGATCTTCAGCAGGCTTCAAGGACAGGACACTGCGCAGAGTGACCTTGACAACATCACCAGCTTTTTCCATCAGTCTCGACAGTATCTCTTGAGAATGTTCCTGGGGGGAAATACCCCTTTGCCTAAAATAGACATCCATGATTTCTTCCCATTTGTGTACTGTTTGTTTGACGGTTCCATCTCATCTGAAGTGTGGCGGCTCCTTTGCATGTGGCTGCATCACAAGCTTCACCCCTGTCATATTTAGTTCAGAATGACCCTCTCCTAGGTTTGCACTAGGCGTGGGAGTACTTTTGACGTCATGCCTGTCTGCAGTCTTCTGTATTTGGCTGACAATGCTCTCGCCACTTTAGTTAGCTAATTGAGTTATATCCGCAGACTTTCAAAATTTAAGTTTGGTTTTGTAAAAATGAAGGAAATCAAAGAAATGAAAGCACAAAAAGTTGAATATCTATATTACAGGTAAAAAAAAAAAACTACAACACATTATGTGATGGATTTTGGTGAAATGAATAATAATAAAACAAAACAAAATTCCATCATGTTTTGTGTCCTTTTCCTATCTGTTACAAGCGCAAAATCTCACTGCACATACACAGGAATACGAAATATTTAGCATACAGTATGTACAATTTCAGTTTTTTAATTTTCTGCAGCCTTTTACCTCTACTCCTCTACATCAGAGGCAAATATTGCATTTTCACTCCACGACATTCATCTTAAACCTTCAGATACTGTGATATAAACTGTCTGTCGTTTATATTTTTCTATATTGAACAGCATTACGGCAACGTTTAAGTCATTTGGACAATGCTTTACGTTTGCACTAAAGTTCTAAATAAAAGTGAGAAAATACTTTAAACTTGTCTAGTATTAAATTCATACAAGAGTCTACAAAAGAGTATGTAGCTATTATATTACTAGAAAACATGTTATATCCTGATATACCTGTATATCTGTGGAGGTAAATCTGTGTCATCGGATTTTGAAATTAAAAAGCCATTGGAGTTCTAGCACTGAATATTTATGCATTGAAAATATGTATCTGAATGTTTTGACTCTGAATTTAACGCTTTATTTTCCAGTGTTCATAGATTTACGGTGAAAGCATTCACAGTTAAAAAATTCAATTGCAGTTTTATACATTGAATTTTGCAGCTGAATTTGGCCTGTTTAATTTTATAATGTTGAATTTCTTAACATTTAAATTTTTAACTTTGAATTTCTAACATTTAATAATATACATTTTATTTTGCATCTGAATTTGGTATATTGACATTTTTCACATACATTTTTTTAACCTTGCATTCTTAAGCCTTGAATTTATGAACATTGAAAAATAAATAGTTAAATTCAGAGTAAAATTTGACATATTGAACTATTATGAGTTGGTGGAGAAACGTTTCGATTTAAGGAGAATGTTACGTCTGGTGAGCAGGGTGGCAAAGGCCACGACACTGTGCAGATTTTTAGACGGAGGGAGCCCAAAAAGAGCAGTAAGGGGATTGGGTTCCAGATTTGTGCAAAGAGCCTGTTTGAGGCTTTGAAATATATCGGACCAAAATTCAGCAAGCTTAGAGCACGTCCAGAACATGTGTGCGTGGTCGGCTGGGGAGTGCTTACAGCGGTTACAAGCGTCACTGTGACTATGGTATATCTTAGCCAGTTTAGTGTTTATGAAATGGGCTCTATGGAGCACCTTCCACTGTAATAGGCCGTGCCTGGCACAAATCAAAGATGAGTTTGGCATATATATAAACTGAAAACAAACCAACATTTATATTTGTGGTGAAACAGAAATTCTGATAAAACTTCAGACAAAAAATGTCACTATAAATCTAGAATGAACAATTTTTAGAAGCAGATTCATGAAGATGTCATGTTTTTATCATTCATTAATTTTATATACATAATATAATATATATTCATAATAATTAATATTATATATATATATATATATATAAATAAAACAGAAAAATAAATAAACACGTATAGTATATAATAGGAATAAAAAATGATTTAATTTTAATTGTTGAAATTAAATAAAATATATATATATAAACAAATAAAATTAAAAAAAAATTATAAATATATATAACAGAAAAATAAATAAACATGTATAGTATATAATAATAAGTAAAATAATGACAGTGTTTTTAAATCCGCCTGGTTATAGAACTGACTCTTGGGGTTTTCTTTAGTGCCATTAATGATTTCTCTTTTTGTGTTTTCTGTCACTATGTTTGTATTGATGCTGCTTAATCTCAACTGGCTAAATAAAAGTAAAAGAACCGTTGTGAACATGAGACATTGCATCTTACGTGTCACTAAATGAAACTGAGACTTAGTGAGAGAGTCAGACCTCTTGCTTTCTGGATCCTGGGCCACCATGACGAATGTTGCGTCCAGAACCGGAGAATAAGCTCCATCGTGAAACTGAGATCAAGAGATTATTATAACATCATGAGATTCATTCAGGTGCTTATATAAAACTTTATCTTTGTTGATATTTCTGCGCTGACCAGTATTAAATGTTTTATCTGTTGTCAAATTACTTCAGAATGTGACTTTGTGGCTGCAACCTTTGTCTTGTCATTGTTGTCTGTCTTGTCATTGTTGTCTATCTTGTGTTTCCTTGGTTGTAATTGTCTTTTGAAAAAATGTGTTATGATTTTTATTCTATTGTTTTCTGTTCTCTCGTAAGTAGAAACATGTTGATTATCATATTATTGATAATGTCGACTAAAAACCAAATAAGTCTGTCCATCTTTAGATGTCACACAAGTGAATTCAAATGTTTAATTCGTTTTTCATTTGTCTCATTGTTTGACCTCTTCACAGACACATTGGGGGGGAAGGGGACAGCTGTCAATAATCATCAATGATACACATGCTATTTTAAACTACAAAATTCACCATTACTTATTAATACAACTTAAATAAACATTGCATTATTGTTGCTTTAGTAAAATATAGTCTGGTTCATATTTTTTTTCTTCCGTCCGTATGTTTCTACATACATAGAAACATACCTATCTCAATGTATGAATGTACATATGAGCATAATTAATACATAATATTAAAAAGTGTACATTTTGGTCATCTCATCTTCAACCTCTTATCCGGGGTCGGGTCGAGGTAAATATAATAAATAGATTAATGGGCAATAAATATATTTTTGTCATATCAATTTATTTTCACATTAATTTCTTTTAGTATATTACAAAAGAACTATAAACACAACTGTCAAAAAATACAGATAAAATCAACTAACTATAACTATATTTAAATCAAATAATCTTTTATCCTTTAGTCCCACAGCGGAGAAGCTTCGCAAATATAATAGATAGGAAATAGATTCATTATTCATTATTGCCTTTATTTTTAATTTAATACCATATGTTCAGGGCCCAAATGTCACACAGAAGAAAAAAAAATTATGAATAATACATGAATAAATAAGGATATATTTTGTTTAAAAAAACATATATAATAAATAGATTCATGGGCAATAAATATACCTTTATTTTGATGATGTCACAGTCTTTCTTGGTTCTCATTGGCTGATCAGTGTGGTTTGGCTACAGTCATGAGAGACTTTTCACGTCTTTCTGTTGTACATTTTAAACCAAAGATGAGATAAATATCCCTGGTGACATTACTATTACATCACCAGGGGGTCATTTCCTTAAATCTGACAAAAGCTCTCAAAGTTTCATAATAAAATTTGCCCATCAGTGATCACTGTATCAAACATAAAGAACTGAAAGACACAAGGACGACCGTGAAGTCGGGATAAATAATTAATTTATTGCATTTGAGTAAATACACGACTTAAGGCCAGAAAAAAGGCGTCTTTCTCCCTCTAACCAATCAGAATAGAGCGTGCCATTAACATATAAAAAGTAAGTTTTGTGCGTATAAGCGACAGTGGAAAATAAAAATGTAAGAAATCAAAAGAAACAGAAATATGTGAGGTTACAAAAAAAAGGCCAGGAAACTGTAAACGCTGACTGGGTGTCAAAGGCATGGGAACTGATCGCTGTAACCATGGTTACAACTGTGAGACAAAGAGCAAATAACATTTTAAATGAATAAAAAAAACATCTGTGTTGCAGTGTAACAGGAATCAAACACGGTCACCATGCTGGGTGACACACGCACGCACGCACGCGCACGCTTTTTTTTACCAGGTGGCAGAGATGTTGCGTTCACTGCTCCACGGTCTGATTAAAGTGTCTCTTCCCATCCAGGTAAAGCATCGACTCTGTCACACAGAGAAAGAAAAACAGCTGTAATCTAAATTTCATCTATTTTATGTACATTTCCTTCTGTTCTGCTACTACAACTGTTTACTGCTCCTGTTTTTATTCATTGAAAAGACAGTTAAGATTGTTTATTCTCCATCTGAACAGCTGCAGCCCCATTTTGACTAAAAACAGCATTACTCAGTTACAGGTAAAAGTTCTGCGTTCAAAAACAGACACATTGTGTGAGATTGAGAGAAGCATATTGATTTTTGCATTAAGCATATTGTCAATACGATTTATTTTCCCTTTTTTTATTATTATTGATACATGTCTATATGTATATTTTTTCTCTATCCATTTACTTATCTTTATTTTATTTATTTATTTAGGTTTTCTATATACACGTATAAGTGTATGTCATTGGTTATTTATTTATTTTATTTTTCTGTGCTTATTTACCTGCTTATGCCTTTTTTGTCCATGTTTAGAATATCTCTTTCATAACATTTTCATGTAACTTTCGTTTTGATGTCAGATGTACACAGTGCTGGTAATTATCATTTGATTTGTCACTGCTTAAAAAGGAAACAATTTTTTAAAAGTATGATGGAAAAGGGGATTGCAAGAAGCACAGATGGAAGAAAAGTAGGAGAAATGGACCCAAAACAGCGACAAAGACGACGGAGAGAACAGATAAACTACTGAACAAAAACATTTTCTTTTCCTTATTATTGTCTTTTTAGGTTCTTGTGTTTATCTTTGGGGTTTTACATGTTAATAGATGTTGAAACATCAATAAAAGATAGCATGAAAACATACTCTTAAGTAAAAGCAGTTATCATGCAGGATAATGTATATTGTTATGATTATGTACTACTGGATTATAATTAGGGATGCATTCATGTGTTCATCAGTTTAATGTTGCAGCTGCTTACTTTAAAGTTTATCTTTAATACATATATCTATATAGTTAATTTCATATATGATAGCGATATGTATGAAAGTAAATCTGTGTCATCGGATTTTGACATTAAAAAGCCATTGAATTTCTAGCACTAAATATTTATGCATTGTAAATATGTATCTGACTGTTTTGACTCTGAATTGAACTCTTTATTTATCAATGTTCGTAAATTCAAGGCTAAAGAATTCAAGGTTAAAAATTTTGACGTGAAAATTTCAATTTAATTAAATGTTAGAAATTCAAAGTTAAAAAATTCAATGTTAAGAAATTCAACATTATAAAATTAAACAGGCCAAATTCAGTGTATAAAACTGCAATTGATTTTTTTACTGTGAATGCTTATACCTTAAATTTATGAACACTGAAAAATAAAGCGTTAAGAGTCAAAACATTCAGATACATATTTTCAATGCATAAATATTCAGTGCTAGAACTTCAATGGCTTTTTAATTTCAAAATCCGATGACAGATTTACCTCCACAGATATACAGGTATATCAGGATATAACATGTTTTCTGGTAATATAATAGCTACATACTCTTTTGTAGACTCTTGTATGAATTTAATACTAGACAAGTTTAAAGTATTTTCTCACTTTTATTTAGAACTTTAGTGCAAAATGTAAAGCATCGTCCAAATGACGTAAACGTTGCCATAATGCAGTTCAATATAGAAAAATATCTTAAGCTTTAAGATGAATGTAGTGGAGTGAAAATGCAATATTTGCCTCTGATGTAGAGGAGTAGAGGTATAAGGCTGCAGAAAATTTAAAAACTGAAATAAATTGTACATACTGTATGCTGAATATTTCTTCCTCCTGTGTGTGTGCAGCAAGATTGTGCACTCACCTCCGTATGTCTTTGGGATGACGTTGGGGACGTCGCGGTCAGAAACAAAGGTGAAGTGAAACACATTGGTGGTGTTGTGCTGACGCGTCAACGGGTCGAACACCTCGCTGTGAACTCGGACCTGGATGTGCTTCCCCTGCGTGAAACACACCTGAAAACACAGAATTTGTGATTGCATGACTCCATGGAGAGCTAAAAATGCAAAATTTAAAATTGAGTCTCAAACCTGTGAGGAGAGCATGAGCAGGGAGCCAATGTCCACGGGTTTCTGGAAGAGGATATCGTCAACAGCCACCAGACTGGGTCGACATCCTCTGGGAAGACAACACACACTTTAACATCTAACAGATTAAAAAAGCAACGTTCTGCTTTGAAACATGATGCACCTTCTCCTCTTTAAAAGCTCTCACCCGAAGGAGGAGGCGTTGGCCCAGCCCAGCTCGTACGCTTTCCTCATCAGAAAACCTCCAAATATCCTGTTGAAGATGTTCCTCTCCTGGTCAACACACACACACACAAACACACACAGAGGAGCAGATATAAACACTTTGAAATATGCCTGTGAATGTTCTCATTCGTCCAGGTCATCGTTATCCTCAAAGCAATTTCAGTCAAAAAACAACTGGACTGGTTGTTTGTCTAGGAAGACGTTTCACCTCTCATCCAAGAGGCTTCATCAGTTCATGTACGCATCTGACCAGGCTGCGACTGGTCCAACTAACTGGTGTGGAGATCCAGGTATTTAACCTCTCACAAGGCCGATGATGTAACTGAAAACCCTTTGTGCTCCAAGTGCCCACGCCCGTCGTTAGAGTGACAGTCGGTGGTGGGCAGTTGGTTTCGACGTCGTTAGTGCTCTATTGAGTCTGAACGACAGTCGTTGGGGTCACCCGGGCCATGTGTGAACAGTTGTCCTTTGAGGTTAGATTGTTGAATCTCCTGGGAAGGGATGAAAGAGCGGCATTGTAAATTGGAGATAAGTGGTGTCTCAGACCCCCTCCTCTGTTTAGCGATGGTTTCTCCACTTTTACATAGATGGCTTCTTTTACTCCTCTTTCAAACCATCTGTCCTCTCTGTCCAAGATTTGGACATTGCTGTCATCAAAGGAGTGGGCTTTCTCCTTGAGGTGTAAGTGGACAGCAGAGTCCAGGCCTGAGGAGTTAGCTCTCCTGTGTTGGGCCATGCGTTTATGCAGTGGTTGTTTTGTTTCTCCAATGTAAAGATCTTTGCATTCCTCGTTGCATTGGACAGCATAAACCAGGTTGCTTTTGTGGTGGTGTGGTGTTCTGTCCTTCGGATGTACTAGTCTCTGTCTGAGTGTGTTACCGGGTTTGAAATACACAGGGATGCAGTGTTTGTTGAAAATCCTCCTGAGTTTCTCCGATACCCCAGCCACATATGGGATGACTATGTTGTTTCTCCTGTTATCTTTTTCTTTCTCAACCACTTTGGTTTTCTTTCTGGAGGCAGCTGCCGTTTTAACAAAGGTCCAGCTGGGGTAGCCACAAGTTGTGAGGGCGCCTCTCAGGTGCTTGCGTTCTTCCCCTTGAGCCTGTGAGCTAGTGGGTACGTTATCAGCTCTGTGCTGCAGTGTTCTGATAACGCCAAGCTTGTGTTCCAAAGGGTGGTGAGAGTCGAAAAGTAGATATTGATCCGTGTGAGTGGGTTTTCTGTATACCCCTATGTGGAGGCTCCTGTCATTCTCCATATGGACGTCACAGTCCAAGAAGGGCAAGCTGTTGTCTTTAACTTCCTCTCTGGTGAACTTGATGTTTCTGTCCACTGAGTTGATATGTTCAGTAAAAGTTTGCACCTCTTTGGATTTGATCTTAACCCATGTGTCGTCCACATATCTGAACCAATGGCTTGGGGTTACTCCTTTAAAGGAGTTCAACGCCTTGCCCTCTACCTCCTCCATGTACAGATTTGCCACAATAGGGGATACTGGTGAACCCATGGCACAGCCGTGTTTCTGTCTGTAAAAAATGCCATTAAACTGGAAATATGTGGTATTCAGGCACAAATCCAGAAGTTGGCAAATGTGGTCTGGTTTGAGATTTGTTCGGTTTTGTAAGGAAATGTCCTGTGTGAGCCGCTCTCTTACCGTGGCCAAGGCCTCCATGGTTGGAATACAGGTGAACAAGGAAGTCACATCGTAGGACACCATGGTTTCATCTGGATCCATTTTTAGGTCTCGGACTTTGTTCACAAAGTCCATGGAGTCAAGCCATTGGTTCAGATATGTGGACGACACATGGGTTAAGATCAAATCCAAAGAGGTGCAAACTTTTACTGAACATATCAACTCAGTGGACAGAAACATCAAGTTCACCAGAGAGGAAGTTAAAGACAACAGCTTGCCCTTCTTGGACTGTGACGTCCATATGGAGAATGACAGGAGCCTCCACATAGGGGTATACAGAAAACCCACTCACACGGATCAATATCTACTTTTCGACTCTCACCACCCTTTGGAACACAAGCTTGGCGTTATCAGAACACTGCAGCACAGAGCTGATAACGTACCCACTAGCTCACAGGCTCAAGGGGAAGAACGCAAGCACCTGAGAGGCGCCCTCACAACTTGTGGCTACCCCAGCTGGACCTTTGTTAAAACGGCAGCTGCCTCAAGAAAGAAAACCAAAGTGGTTGAGAAAGAAAAAGATAACAGGAGAAACAACATAGTCATCCCATATGTGGCTGGGGTATCGGAGAAACTCAGGAGGATTTTCAACAAACACTGCATCCCTGTGTATTTCAAACCCGGTAACACACTCAGACAGAGACTAGTACATCCGAAGGACAGAACACCACACCACCACAAAAGCAACCTGGTTTATGCTGTCCAATGCAACGAGGAATGCAAAGATCTTTACATTGGAGAAACAAAACAACCACTGCATAAACGCATGGCCCAACACAGGAGAGCTAACTCCTCAGGCCTGGACTCTGCTGTCCACTTACACCTCAAGGAGAAAGCCCACTCCTTTGATGACAGCAATGTCCAAATCTTGGACAGAGAGGACAGATGGTTTGAAAGAGGAGTAAAAGAAGCCATCTATGTAAAAGTGGAGAAACCATCGCTAAACAGAGGAGGGGGTCTGAGACACCACTTATCTCCAATTTACAATGCCGCTCTTTCATCCCTTCCCAGGAGATTCAACAATCTAACCTCAAAGGACAACTGTTCACACATGGCCCGGGTGACCCCAACGACTGTCGTTCAGACTCAATAGAGCACTAACGACGTCGAAACCAACTGCCCACCACCGACTGTCACTCTAACGACGGGCGTGGGCACTTGGAGCACAAAGGGTTTTCAGTTACATCATCGGCCTTGTGAGAGGTTAAATACCTGGATCTCCACACCAGTTAGTTGGACCAGTCGCAGCCTGGTCAGATGCGTACATGAACTGATGAAGCCTCTTGGATGAGAGGTGAAACGTCTTCCTAGACAAACAACCAGTCCAGTTGTTTTTTGACTGAAATTGCTTTGAGGATAACTTTGAAATATGGATGGACATGAAACTAAAAGATTTAAAGTTTAGGTCTGGTGAAAATGGACCCCATGGTCTTTTTGGGCATGAAAATCCATCAATAAGCCATGGAGCCGTTTTTTTTGGTTGATCAACCATGTATAGAGAGTGCTCGGAGAGACCCTAACAATGATTAGCTCGGGGCGGTGCGCTGAATGCATCCAAAACTGCATTTTTTAACCACTAATATGATCAAAAAAACACCAATACTTTATTAAAAAGTTTATTAAAAAAGACAGTAAAAAAAAGTCACTTAGGTCAGTGGGTCGCCTAAGTGTCCAAGCATTACTAGACGGCAAGATTGACCACTCACACATAGGAACTGAAATGAGTCAACAGATTTCAATCATTCGGTAATCCACTTGTATGGATGACCGGTCAACAACCCAGACTTGTAAAACAGTCTTTTTTGATAAACTATGTTGTTGGTGCTTTGTTTTCTGTGTAGGGACTCCAATCATGCTACTGCAGAGGTTTGGTGTTATTTTGATCATATTAGTGGTTAAAAAATGCTGTTTTGGATGTGTTTAGCGCACCGCCCCCAGCTAATCAGTATTAGCCGCTTGGGGCTGTTAACGTCTCACCGGGCATTCTCTATACATGGTTGATCAATGAAAAAAAAACTGTCTTTATGGCTTATTGATGGATTTTCGTGCTGAAAAAGACCATGGGGTCTATTTTCCCCAGACCTAGACTAAAGAACAGACTGACGTTTTTTCATCAAACCAAACATAAAACACCATTGAAGTAAATACAATGTATGGGACAATAACATATACTGTATACAGGTATATTCCAGCTGTTCCCTCCTCTCACCTGAGGGTGGCAGATCTCCAGACCTTTCAGTTTGGCATCTTCCATCCACACAGAGTTTGGAGGCAGGAGTCTGCCACTGAAACTGACCGTCCTGTAGGAGAAGAAGACAACACAAAAATATATTACATTTTTTTAAAGTGGGGTTGTGTGAGGCACTGCACTACATGCCGCTATATTTAGAATCATTTCACCGCTTTACTTTGCTGTCAGACAGCTCTTAACGAAGGGGAACTGAAGCTGTTTTTAGCTCTCTTCAAAGCCACCAGACTCCTTTGACAAAACCAGTGATTTAACATCACAGAAACACAGGAGTTTCTGATCCGCTGCTGCCTACATCTGTGAGATAGTTTGCTAGTTTTGTTAGTTCCTAACCCTTTAAAACAATAATATAAACAAACTAAGAGATCAAGGCAGCAGTAGAGCAGAAACTCTTGTGTTTAGTGAGGTAAAATTAAGTTTTTTCACAGCTTCAGTTCCTCGTCTGATATGGATTTTTTTTTTTAAATCGTGTAGAGCCCTATTCAGACTGCCTAAGAACAACAGAACAACTTTATGTGTACAATAGCCTGAGCCCACCCCTCAAACTCCCACATCCTTGGATTGTATTCAAAATAATAATTACATGGTGTCTCTACTGAGGTGACTGAAAGTTAAATATCGTTGCAAATTTAAAAATGACTTTCGATTTTCTTCCCTAGTGTGTCAAACACCTCACCAAACTTTGAACTTTTGATTAAGGAGCGTTTAATTTCACAGCGTCTCAGTCGTACTTTGTGTCCAGCGTGTTGAGGAACAGACTGTGTACGATCCTCCTCTCCTCGTCTGTGGGCGCTACCTTCAGCAGTGACGCAGTGCTCAGATCCACGCGACGAGATTTATTAGCTGAAAACACGTAGACACACACACACACACACACTCTGTGATAGAATGTTAGAGCATTATCTTTTCTTCACCAGTTGAATCAGGATCTCGTACCTTCTCCTTCCTGGAAAAGTTTCTCCTCCTCTGGACCTCCTGGACTCAGAGGATTTACAAACGCTGCCCTGAAATAAAGAAGAAGTTAATTCCTTTACTAATTAAAAGGAAAGAGTTTGGCACATTACATTTTTTTGCCCCCACAAATTCAGATGATGATCAAAGCAAAAAAGGTATAACAGTTATACAGTGTGTCAATGCATCTGCATCAAAGTGAAGTAACAGGAACAAAAACAAAAATAAATCAGGTAATTCAGGAAAAAGAAAAGGAGAAAAGAGATCCTGTCCTCAAGATCATCAGGAGTAACAGTAAAGCTATTACTAGTAAAAGCCAGCAGTGGGTCCCAGGTTTTGTGGAATTGCTGTCAAAGATCCCCTCTGTGAAAACCTTAACCTCTCCAACCGGAGACATTGTAAAATTTCACGTATCCAACTATTGTGGGTCGTGGAGAAAAGGGTTCCCATTTAAAGAGAATGTTATGTCTGATGAGCAGGGTGGTAAAGGCCACGAGCGGTTACAAGCATCACTGTGACTAGGGTATATCTTAGCCAATTTGGTTGGTGAAATGGGCTCTACGAAGCACCTTCCACTGTAATAGGCCGTGCCTGGCACAAAGATGAGTTTGGCACATTAAATTAACTGAAAACATTACGCCAACATTTATATTTGTGATAAAACTTCAGCCAAAAAATGTCACTATAAATTCAGAATGAACAGTTTTTAGATTCATGAAGATGTCATGTTTTTATCATTCACTCATTTTAAATATATATCTTATATAAATTCATATTCAATTAATTATTATGAATACATATATATATAACAGAAAAATAAATAAACATGTATAGAATATAATAGGAAGAAAAAAATGATTTCATTTTAATTGTTGAAATTTAATTAAATATATATATATAAACAATTAAATAACATTTAAAAAAAATGAAATTATAAATATATATAACAGAAAAATAAATAAACATGTTTAGTATTTAATAATTACAAATAAAATAATAAATTAAAATGAATTATGTCATTTTGACAGTATTTTTAAATCCGCAAGGTTATAGAACTGACTCTTGGAGTTTTCTTTAGTTCCATTAATGTTTTCTCTTTTTGTGTTTTCTGTCACTATGTTTGTATTGATGCTGCTTAATCTCAACTGGTTAAATAAAAGTTAAAAAAAACCTTTGCGAACATGAAACATTGCGTCTCACTTGTCACTAAATGAAACTGAGACTTAGTGAAAAGGGTCATACCTCTTGTTTTCTGGATCCCGGGCCACCATGACGAATGTTGCATCCAGAACCGGAGAATAAGCTCCATCATGGAACTGAGATCAAGAGATTATTATTAAATCATGAGATTCATTCAGGTGCTTATATGAAACTTTATATTTGCAGCTGTCAATAATCATCAATGATACACATGCTATTTTAAACCACAAAATTTACCATTACTTATTAATACAACACAAATAAACATTGCCTTATTGTTGCTTTAGTAAAATATAGTCAGGTTCATAATGAAACCTTCCTGGAAAATGCTATGAGTCTTGCATGTTTTTTCCATCCCAGCTGCAGAAAAAAAACTGCAGAAATGAAATATTAATCTAAACCTAAACCATAATGGAATCTATTAGCAAATGTTGGAGTGAGTTTCCCTGCTATGTCAGGACCTGCACATAAATCATAATGCCAGAAAAACAGGGAGAAGAAGCTTAAAACCCAAATAATAACGTTCCATAATGTAATGTGTCTACGTATGAGTAAATAACTGCACTTTCTTTTATTTGTCTGAATAAATAAGCTAAACACACATGTATGTTTTGTGTGTGTGTGTGTGTGTGTGTCTGTGTGTGTGTGTGTGTGTGTTTGTGTGTACCTGTGACATGTGCATCTTGGCTTCAATTGAGGTCTTTCCCACCCACGTCACATGACCAGTGAACTTGATGTCGCAGTCAGGATAAACGATGTGCTGCCTCATGTCTGTCAGACAAAAAAAAACAACTTGTATAGAATTGTAATGAAATTTGAAATTAAATTAATTATTTATGAATTAATTAATTATTGTAATTAAATACACATTTAAAACAGAAATAATATAATATATAATAAATTATTAAATTATTTTAAAAGTAAAGAGAAAAATAAAAAACATGTAAAGACTATAATATTAATGACAAAATAATAAATTAAAAATGAAAATATATATATAAATAATAGATTTATAATAAGTAATTATTTAATTATTTTAAAGAAATAATAAATTAAAAATAATTAATTTTAAATTGTTGAAATTAAACAATATATAGATAAATATATATAAATAGATAATAGATTGATAATCATTCATTATTAAATAAATACCAATTTAAAACAGAACAGATATGTAATAATACATAAATAATTATAATTAATTATTAGATTATTTAAAAAGTAAAGACAACAATAAAAAAACATGTATAGAATTCAAAATTATTTTATTTAATTGGTAAAATTAAATTTAATATATATATAAATATATACAAGTATATATATCTAAAAAAAAAAAAGTAAAAAAACTACTTCCAGTTTGGCTGAGATGGAGTAGACAGGGGGTCTTGCTCCCGCAACTTTGAATAATTTCACGTTTCAAGACCCCGAAAGTCACAACAATAGTAATATATGTCTCGTTTGATGGATACACCACCGAAATATGTCGATGGATGCGACAAGACAGACTGTAAAAGACTAGGGGGTGAAGGCTAGCCCTGCAGAGAAGGAAGGCGGGAAGTTTAGCATTGGCGGCTATTACTAATCTCTTGGAGCATCACCTCTCCGCCGATCTCAAAGCCTCCATTTCAACAATCGAAGCAAAGCTGAACCACGCCACAGTGTCCGACCTGGCTCAGAAGATAGGCTCCCTCGAGGTAAATGCAAATATACAGGACAATTGCTGCTAACGCTGGAGGCCTCCTGTGCCACGCCTACAGAGCAACGCTAAGCTGCTGAGGCTTCATAACATCCGCCCGCACAGAGGAGACCTGATGACCGCGGGAGGCTGTTGACCACAGACGAGCCACTGTCATGTTATCTGGATAACCATGAGTTTATATGTTGCCAGCTGGACTGGCCGGAGTTTATTTCTGGACCACAGCAATAGTAGTTACAGTCCCGACGGGTTGCTGATATACTGTCTGTCACTAAAATGGTAAATGGTACTTGGAACACAGCACATCATGCATTACAACAAGACGCATGGTAACAGAAAAAAAAATGTATACGGTATACACACACACAAATATATATACACAGTATATACAAACATATATACACAGTTTATACAAACATATATACAGTAAATATATACATACTGTATATACTGTATAATAACCAAAAGTTAAATAAATAGGTGGTTAGATTTTTACAAGATCGCCTTTCAACAATAGCCAGTGTATGAGTATGAGCTCACATTTTTAGTCAATTCAGTACTGGGTCCCATGTTTTATCAAACGTATCTCCTCTGAATTCAGAATCTAGAATCTCAGTCTCTCCCGATGAAAAGTGTTCTCCGAATTCTACTTATCATAAGTTATAAGGAGCCTTCCCAATCACCATCCTAAATTGAAATGCTCTTCTTTCAAATTTATTGAATTGAATTGTCTTTTTCAAATATTTAATTTGATAGTCACACTTTTGATCCATTTAATCCTAAAGTACCTACAGTGTGGAACGACATATCTTAAAATGACAACATCCACGACTCAAACCTGAAACATATAAAAGTGCGTTCACAACAAGCACGTTAGTTACAAACGAAACAAACCGTAAACATGAGACACTCTCACCAATCTTATCCACCAGGGCGGTGACGATGGATAGAGGAGACCTGTTCAGTGCCGGATTATAGGTGTGAGAGTAAGAGATGAGGACTGAAGAGAGAGACGAGGAGAACGTTTGTTAGTCCTGCACTGTCTCCAAAGTGAAATTCAAGCACCTTTCAAGCATTTCAAGGTGCATTTTCATGCTTTCCCAGCCCCTTCCAGCTGTGGTAAACTCCATATTTGTATCCAGAACAATCCTCAGTATTCAGTAAACTTATTATTGCACTTGTTCATCACATTAAATGAGATGCTATTGTCCTATAAACAACCAACATGATGTTAAGAGACAGCTTTCTACAGAAGGAAGACAAATGAAAGGAAACTTTCCACAGAAATATAATCACCAACTATTCTCATCATCTGAGAATCAGCAAAAGGGAGTTTTCATGACAAAATGTCACTGTCAATGTTGTTTTCAGTCCCTCAAATATACAGGTCTTATTTTCTCTTTCTGTTTTATATCATATACATAAACATAATTCAAATCACTTATCAAAACCCATCTCTTCAGAAATGCCTTGAACCTCCAATAATCCACTATTTCATTTTAGTTTTTCAGTTTCACTTGTTTTTAAATGTGCCTGTTTTTTAGCCATTTTATTGCTTTAAATTGTTGTAGCTTACTTGTTTCTAATGTGGTGTTTTTTTATTGTATTATGTAAAGTGTGTTTGAGTACCTTGAAAAGCTCTATACAAATAAAATGTATTATTATTATTATTACATTTCAAGCTGTTTTCAAGCACTTTATTCAGAATCCAAGCACTTTTCAAACCTTGAAAACACTAAAATTCAAGTGTTTTCAAGGATTTCCTGCACCTGTAAGAACCCTGGTGAGTGTTTCGATGAGTTCAACTTCCTGTCCAGTTATAACAGAAATCATTATAGAGATACCTGCTAAACTGTCCAGGTCCTCCAGGATTCTACCGAACCTGAATAGAGACAGATGTTAGAGGTGAGCTGGCGTGTGTGTGTGTGTGTGTGTGTGTGTGTGTGTGTGTGTGTGTGTGTGTGTGTGTGTGTGTGTGTGTGTGTACCTGACGCTGTTGTGGAAGGTCAGATATTTCTCTCGCAGCTGTGGCTCGGAGCCCAGAGGCAGGTGCACCTCCAGGTAGCTGTCCTTCATCGTCTTGGCTGGAAGGTCGTTTTGAGACTTTGCCAACATGGACGACAGCGAAAGACGCTCCGCCATCGCCTGCTGGTGGTCACTGCACACAAGATTATTTCACATGTTGATACAGATTTTATATATTCTTCTTTAAATTGAACTACATAATTTTTATTTTCTCTAACTGTTTATCATTATGCATGAAATAAATCTTAAAGATACATCGTCTATAAGAAATTACTCGATTCAAGTAAATCAATTGCAATTAATTGCGTTTTGAACCCGTAATTCCCCGCCAGTCCACGTGAGGGCGCGTTTGATGCCAGATGTACTACACACACACACACACACACACACACACACACACACACACACACACACACACACACACACACACACACACACACACACACACACACACACACACACACACACACACACACACACACACACACACACACACACACACACACACACACACACACACACACACACACACACACACACACACACACACACACACACACACACACACACACACACACACACACACACACACACACACACACACACACACACACACACACACACACACAGTGTAGATACGGTTAATATGTTTAAAACCCATAAACAGACTGATCTGATCAGACAGTGTAGATACGGTTCATATGTTTAAAACACATATACAGACTGATCTGATCAGTCAGTGTAGATACGGTTCATATGTTTAAAACACATATACAGAATGATCTGATCAGTCAGTGTAGATACGGTTCATATGTTTAAAACACATATACAGACTGATCTGATCAGTCAGTATAGATACGGTTCATATGTTTAAAACACATATACAGACTGATCTGATCAGTCAGTGTAGATACGGTTCATATGTTTAAAACAAATAAAAAGCAGGAAAAACTCGTGTGAGTCAATCCACGGACGGTCATCACACCGCTTCCTGTCTCGCTCTGTGTGGAGCAGTGCCGTATGTTGACAGGCGCAAACAGGGCCCTTTTAGACAGCAAGGCCCCCCGCAGTGGACTGGGTTGGGGGGTTACTTTACCTTGGTGAGAACCGTAGGCTACATCGCGGCTAACACAAGAACTATGCAAAGGCACCTGCAGCACCACCACAGCTCTCTGCTAAAATACCCCCTGTAAAGAAAATACTTAAATTTTACTGTTAAAGTTTAGTGTTAAAATCTTGTTTTACTCTGAATATATGGGCTATTTTTTTAATATTGTACTGTCATGACAGTGATGGTGCTGTCCGTTTACCTTCCATCTTGAATCTTCAAAAAAGCACAATAAAAATGTGACACTGAATTTGAAACAATTTCTGCATCTATTATTGATTTACTGTATGTGCCTAACATTTCTGTTAGGTGCTCCAAGTGAAAAAAGTTAGTCTGGAGCCCTGATTGTATTCTTCTATTCAGGACTGATTTTTTTATGCTGCTGCTATTAATGTTTCGAATTTGTCGCAGATGAGAGAATGCCCAATTTATTTTCATGTTTAGTAGTCTTCTTTTTTTTTTTTTTCATCTTCAACCGCTTATCCCGGGGTCGGGGTCGTGGGGGTGCTGGAGCCGATTCCAGCTGACATCGGGCGTGAGGTGGGGTACACCCTGGACAGGATGCCAGTCTATCACAGGGCACATAGAGACGTACAACCATTCACACCTACGGGCAATTTTAGACTCATCAATTAACCTAACACGTGCATGTCTTTGGACTGTGGGAGGAAACCGGAGAACCCGGAGAAAACCCACGCAGACACGGGGAGAACATGCAAACTCCGCACAGAAAGGCCGAGGTCGGGATACGAACCTGTAACCTTCTTGCTGTGAGGCGACAGTGCTAACCACTACACCACCGTGTAGCCCTTAGTAGTCTTCTTAATATTTAAATTTTCTATTCAGAATGTTTGATATGCTACTAAAATATTGGAATATGACTTGCATTTTTTCTTTATATCATAAGGAAGATAGCATTTTATGTTACGTATAGACCTTTTGAAAGATTTAAACAAAAACATTCTAAATGTGCCCAAGTTTGATTCTTGTTGCAGTGAATGTCAATGACATCAGCTGACAGGAAGTTAACAAGAACCAAGGTTGTCGCCTACTAATGGAATTCCATTAAAAATGGATCAGCGATCGATTAAAATAAAACAACTATCTATTAATTACTCGATAATTCACATTTTTTATATTGTTAAAGATTTTACTGTTATTTTCCTTCAAGGATTCAAATGTTTTTCTATCACATACACAAGTAATGCATGTTCCTACAGCTGTGAAAAGATACCCCCAGGGGTGCCCGAGGGGGGGGGGGGGGGGGGGGGCGGACCCAAGAATGATGACTCAGGACAACGGAATAACGACTATGGCAATACAGTGCATCTGTGGAAAGACCTGTAAGAATGAGAGGGGCTTAAAGATACATCATGGCAGGATGAAATGCTTGACAGGGGCAATGATGACACTTCTGGTCAGACGCAGGAGGAGCCAGGCCCAGAGGCAACCTACAGTGCCCAGAGCCTATTTGTGTCACAAGAGCCTACTGCCAGCAGATCACCTACCACCCAAAGTCTTCCTCTAGAAGCTCTCAACATCCCGCAGGACCCCCAAAGACAGCAAGCTCCTGTAACATCTAGCTGCGCTCCCTCAGTCCAACCAAGGATCCTGTGGCCCCAGTCCACAAAGAGGAAAGAGTGAAAGCAGTTTGATGAGGATGTGGATCGAATTCTGGAAGTGACAGCCAAGGGGGATGTAGATCGTCGGTTGAAAACAATGACCACCAACATAATGAACATCGCAGCTGAGCTATCCAGAAACATGGCACCCAAGCCCGCACCATCGGCATATGCTCTATGCCACAGAGCAAGGAGGATCCAGTGTCTCAGGGGAGAGCTTAGGCTGCTGAAGAGGCAGTATAAGGAGGCTGGGGAAGTCGAGAGGGCTGGCCTAGCAGACCTGAGAGCAATCCTAAGGAAACAACTCTTGACCCTGCGGAGGGCACAGGAGGGGGCGGAATGAGAGAGCCAGGAAGAGGGCAGCTTTCCTGGCCAATCCCTTCAAGTTGACCAAGCAGCTCCTTGGCCAAAGGAGGGCTAGCCGCCTCACTTGCTCGAAGGAGGAGATTAACAACCACCTCAAGGCCCATGTGACGCACTGTAAACACCACCAGAGCCAACATCAGACTTCAACTTTAAGGAATCAGACTTCAACTTTAAGGAACAGCGTTTCCAGGAGCTGGGTGGATCCTCCAAGCGTTGGAAAAGATCGTGGCATGGGCATGCATGAGCTTCAAGCCTGCAAAGTCCAGGTCCTTGGTTCTGAAGGAGGGGGAGGTCACAGACAAATTCCGCTTCAGGATCGGAGAACATCTGATCCCCTCAGTCACTGAGAAGCCTGTAAAGAGCCTCGGGAAGGTCTTTAACTGCAGACTGAATGACAGAGACTCCATCAAGGCAACCAGTGCTGACCTGGAGGGCTGGCTGAGGACAGTGGTCAAGTCAGGACTCCCCAGAAGATTCAAGGCATGGAATCCTACCCAGAATCCTCTGGCCTTTACTCATCTACAAGGTTCCTATGACGGTGGTTGAAGGGTTTGAGCAAAGAGTGAGCAGCTATCTTCGCAGATGGCCAAAGTGTCCGGAGCAGGAATTTTGGTGAGGACAGGAAGGAAGTGGAGGGCAGCAGAGGCAGTCCAGTGAGCTGAAACTGGTCTGAAGCACAAGGCCATCCTCAGTACAGTGACGCAAGGCAGAGCTGGACTTGGGAGCCTAACATCAACCAGGTACGAGTCTGCCAGTGGGAGGGAGAGACAGAGGCTTGTGCAGGAGGAGGTGCGAGCTTCAGTTGAGGAAGGGCAAACCAGCAGAGCAGTGGCCATAAAGCAGCAAAGTGCTTGGATGACGTGGGAGCAGGCAATAGAGCTGCGCATCACCTGGAAAGACATCTGGCAGTGGAACCCCCAGAGGATTAAGTTCTTAGTCCAAGGGATCTATGATGTCCTCCCAAGCCCATCTAACCAGTGCACCTGGGGCAAGATAGAAACACCTGCGTGCCCCAATGTTCCAAGACAGGGGGCACTCGGAGAGGATATCTAAGAACTGCACTGCTGGTTTGCTCTCCACGGCCGGAGAGTGGGCGATGATAGTTGATCTGGAGAGGCAACTGAAAAATCCATCACACATCACCCAGTCCAAGCTGAGACCGGACATCATCCTGGTCTCTGAGGCTACAAAACAGCTGGTCTTTTTGGAGCTGACAATTCCATGGTAGGAAAGGATGGAGGAGGAACAGGAGAGGAAAAGAGAAAGATACCAGGAGCTGGTGGAGGAATGCTGGCTGAACAGTTGGAGGACCAAATTTATGCCAGTCGAGGTGGGCGGTTGGGGATTTGCCAGACACTCCCTGAGCACCGCCTATGGCATACTAGGCATAACAGGCGCAAACCGGAGGAGAGCCATGAAGAGCAACACTGAGGCTGCAGAGAAAGCATCCAGATGGCTCTGGCTGAGGAGGGGAGAACGGTGGGGGCAGTAAAATAATTATTCAATAATTAAAAAAGGGAGAAAAAGAAATATAAACATGGATATATAAATAGTAATAAAACAGTGAAAGCCCATTAAATAAATGTGTAGTAGGGATGAGTGAGTACAGCATTATCTGTATCTGTACCAAGCCCCCATCACATCCCCAGCGACTTCCTGGTTGATTCAAAACTAAAGTTCTCTGAGTGTCCAGTAGGAGTAGTTTGCACAATAGAGCAGATTCTCATTGACCCCCATGTTAAACAGGCCGTTTTCACAGCATAATTAAATCTATTAAAGGCCTGGGACAAAAAAAATGCTAGTCAGTACGTTTAAGTCATATCTCCATGACAACACTTAGGGCGCACTCACTGTCCATTCGTACCGTGCCCAAGCATGTTTCATGGCTAAAGACTAGTTCGTTTGACCAGTATGAGGGCAAACGTACCGCGCCTAGGAGCAGTACGCTTGCCGGTCACAACCCGTTTGGGAGAGGTGGGCTTTTGTAAAGCAAGTTTGCACAGGTACGAGCACAAACATGCGCACGTGTATGAGCACGAGGCCTACAGCGGTTCTGAGGTCATTTTATGTGCGCCTGTTCGGACATAGAAAAAAGAAGGACGGACCTTGCAACGTTGACTAAACAGGGTTGCCGCATCACAATGAGTCCGAAAAAACCACAAAGCCAAAAACGTTACCATGTTTTCTGTGCTGCTTTCCATTATCCATTATCCATTATGATGACGTATAGGCAGGCAAGAAACATTTGCACCAAGGCCCAGGTATTGTGAGTACAAACAGGCCTGGGCCACGGGGGGAGAGGGAGGGGGGGGACAAGTACCCTAAAGCACGGGGCACAGTACGGATGGACAGTCACTTCTCCTCTGAGGCTAGTTGTCAGGATTAGCATCATTAGCATGCTAACTCCGTAATCCCGACCTGGACTACGGTCATTCCTGTGGTGGCGATTCCATAAGTGACCAGAGGGCTTGCTCTTCGATCAACTGTACAAACACATGGTTTAGGAACCCACCGTTAGCTTTGTTATGCTAATTAAATGGCCGCACTTGCACCATAACTTGCAGTACAGCCTGCTATCTATGGCACATACACTAGATGCTAATCTGGAGCACCAGGAGGATTCTGGCAGTGAAGGTCGGTGTTTTACAGTCTATGGGCATGGTACTGTGTTGAATATCAGTTTAGATCATAGATTATAAATGCTGGCTGCCTGCACTCGACGAGCAGGTCTTTTTTTTCTTTTTCCAAACTTTATTTCATATCATGGCTGGTGTTGGACTCCCACTCCTGTTTATCTAGGACTGTGGACGGTGGAGCTAATTTGAGCTAATGTGGCTAATTCTGTAAACCTCACCCAGAGGGACATAGCTCCCTCCCCAGAATGTGATATCAATGCCCTTTTTTGGTCCATTTTTTATACAGTCTATGATCTGTATCTGTAGCCGTTTACCATATGAGTGATCTGTATCCGTACTCTGGGCGGAGCCTAACCCGGAAGTGGGTGGGATTTAACCCGGAAGTATATCATGTTGTCTTGAAATGGCCAGGGCTTTAACCAGTATGTTATTTTAAGCATGGAATTGATATGGTTGATCAGAAATAGTTCTTATAGGCAGCAGACCGGCGCTGTGACAAACAAATAATAATGAAAATGTAAGTATATTAAAAGTGTACTCAAATGCAGTACTTGCATATTTAAGTTATTTTCCACCGCTGCCTCAAAGTTAGGATTATGTTGGAAAAATGATAATGAACAGATGACATAGTTTGAGTTATTATTAGACACAATAACAAAGGACTTTTGTGACTAAATGAAGCAAAACAGCAGAAATAGTATGATGTTTTCTGATGGTTCAGTACCTCCAGTTAGTGGAAGCTCCCACGATTTCTCTCAGCCTGTTTCTCACTGAAAAAAAAAACACAGAACACCAATCAGATCTAGTGTGTGTGTGTGTGTGTGTGTGTGTGTGTGTGTGTGTGTGTGTGTGTGTGTGTGTGTGTGTGTGTGTGTGTGTGTGTGTGTGTGTGTGTTCTGCAGTGTAAGCACCAGGAGTTCAAGGCTACATGTTTCATACTATCTCTGTAACAAACAACAACACTTTTGTTTTCACAGCTGGAGCCTTCAGGGTTTAAGTTGATAGGATGTGTGTGTGCGTGTGTAACTAAATGTCTTCTGGTTCATGATTATGTGCTTTAAAGTGAAATTCTAGTGTAAAATCATCCCGTGGTCTTCTTACATACATCAAATAAGCCACCGAGACAGTTTTTAGACAGTAAGACTTTAAATCACTCTTCTAATAAACTCTGGGTTCACTAACTACGTTGTTGGTCAACACAAAATCTGTAATTCCT
The DNA here is from genome assembly GCF_963691815.1 of Echiichthys vipera. Taxonomy (NCBI): domain Eukaryota; kingdom Metazoa; phylum Chordata; class Actinopteri; order Perciformes; family Trachinidae; genus Echiichthys; species Echiichthys vipera. The sequence goes on from NC_139846.1 coordinate 773,414, forward strand.
GCCTGAAGGCTGCAGTTTTTCGAGACAATATGAAACAACACAGCGGATAGAAGCAGTCAAATATTATGTGGGAACCAGCTGGAACAAAATACTGAAGCTCAGTGCAACAGAGGGAAGAACAAGAAGAACAAGATGGTTAAGCGAGGCCACTGCTGCAGGAGAAGGTTTAGTTTGTTAAATCCAAACCTAACAAAGGCAGAACAGGTGCAGAGGAACAGACTGCAGGACATGAAACCAGGTGTGCTGCAGGTAAAAAAAAGAAAGTGCAGTTTGTCAGAGCAGAAACATGCAGAAGGAATTTTGTTAACGTGCCATTAAGAGCTAATTAGAAGAGAATCCCTACAGGTGGGTATATGATTAGATAGGATTTGTCTTGGTTTACCAACACACACCGTTAGACACGTGTAAAAGTAGATTTCCTGTGGAGAAACACAAATTATTTAAAAGGTGCAGGATGAGGCTGGACGCACAGGGGTTTCACACAAACATTTAATATGTCACCATGTTACATACACAGGTGCAGGAACCATTCGGTTGCAATGATTGCTCGGCCTGCGGTGATGTTGACATCAAGTGTGATGTTGACTGGATGAACATTTTTGAGACTTGTGTAGGACATTCATACATGCATGCATGCACGAACAGACAGACCTTCCTTTTTTTAATTAGATGATGCTTCTAAAGCGCCACCTGTTGGCCAAATCACATCAAATTTCTCAAGCCCACTCAGACATCACATCTATACATGTCCACTCAATGTGGTTCCAATATCCCATAGTGTTCATGAGATATGACATGTTCAGTAATATAAGCACTTGAGTAAACTTTGAGGGCAACATCAAAAATCTGAAAAAAGTCACTTTTCACAGCTCCGTCCAGAGATGTTCTATAATAGATGGAGATGATTGCTTTAAATATGTAGGAGAAGTAGCCAAAGAACTGATTTGGACACAATTCGAAATGGTGCAATTTGTTTCTGAGACACGTTATAGCGCCACCATCTGGCCAAATTGCACCATGTTTGATCACGCACGTTCTTTGGTCCTCAGAATTATACCTGCAAAACGTGAAATAGATCAGATGAAAGGTTCTTGAGATATGTGGAGGACACACAGACATATTTAAATTTAATTTGACGTTTTATCCGAAGAGTTTACACCTCAAAAGGAGCGAGAGCTGCAGGAGTCAGCCATCAAGACAAACAACTGAAAGTGTTCAATGCCACAGAATTTAGTGCTCAGAGGGTTTGTTTTCAGAAATGAGGCATGTTCTAGTGTTTTCAGCCTGTGACTCTGCAGCAGGGAGTTCATTTCACTGGATTTCAAATCTGTCGATTTACTGTGTGGAACTCATTGCAGTATTTTTATGTGAGGTAACATGAGGCCAGAGACAGCTGTGACCCGCCATGACTGAGTGAAAGGATGGGATAGATCCGGGGTTTTGTTGCTGTTGCATCTCTATCTGAAAGTCCACAAACACTTGGGATGTGGGGCATTTGTTGACGCTGGCAAATTTGGGCATTTGGGGACAGTCAAGACAAACAGGAAGCACAGGTACTGTCTTACCTTCAGCCATGTCTGGCGCCTTGCCTGACTTCAACATGCCCCCCGTGCAGAACGACCTCGTCGCCAAGGACGCGGCCGACCGCAGTAGCAGGAACCTGCAGGAGGACAGGAGAAAAACAACAACAAATAAACTCTTAGATGACCTTTAAGGCCGGAGTCCAGTGAGATCATCTTCTAATTATAATGTCGGTCTTTCATCCTTCTGTTCCAACAGCCTACAGCTGAGTGGACAGACTCTCACAGTTGGCTGCATGGTGGAAAACTTGTGGTGTTACCAAATACTTTGCTTCTGCTCCAACTTGTTCCATTTAAGCCTTTTTCACATCCTTTAAGAATAAACCCCTTTTATTAAGTGGATCTGGGGCCCCTTCTTTGATTACCTGGGTGCAGTTAAATCTAGCTATAACTCAAGAAGCTGCAATGAGAGAATTTGGACAGTGTTTCTTTGTTAATTACTTAAAAAAAAAATTGGTTATCAAAAAACTACCACCAGGTTAATGTAAACATGTTAACGAAACAATCAATCTAGGTTGGCTGGATATATATATATGTACGTAAGAGAGCCATCTCATCTGTATGTTTTCCAATAAAAATCTTTTTTATTGAACATATAATGCAGAAAAAGATTCTTGGGGTGATTTTGAAATAATGTCATATAGATATTTATTTTATTTAATCTTTATTTAAATGGTCAGTAACTGAACATGTTTATGAGCTGTTTATTTTTGTTATAATTTATTCTTTATTTACTATTATTTAGTACATTTGCATTGTCATATCGGTGCACAATCGACATAGGTCTATTATCATTTCAGATCAAAATGACACTTTATCAGCTGCCAAATCAGTAATCTGTGATTTTTTTTTTAACTCCTCAGAAATCTGCATCAATCGGACAAATCCCATATCAGTCTGGCCTGGTGTACAGAATTTAATCTAAAGTATTGGTATATGGTTAATACAGAATTTGTATATATTTATATTTTTACTGTTGCATTTTTTAATGCAGTATTACCCACAACACACCATGCTCTCATTTTATGTGTCTGTATAATATCCTACAGTGGTGGTGCAATTAATCCTTCAGTGCAGTATTTCCCTTGCTAGGCTATATCATATTATATTTTTATACTTTTTATATCTTTACATTTTCTGTAGATATTATGGTACTCATAGTGTTTCTGTATTGTGTGCTTTTTCTTCCGGTTTTATTATGGCATCTCAGGTTTCCTCCAAACTAAGTTTTGTTGTACTTGTATGGAGGACTAAACATGACTTAAATCTCAATAAATAAAGGCATAAATAAATACAGGAATAAATCAACAAATGCTAAAATAAATAAATGCATAAACAAACAAATAAATACATAAACAACTAATTGAATAATACATAAATAAATAAACAAAAGAATAAATAAATGCATAAATAAATGCTATTCACCTACATTTCTGTATTTCTGTGTCCATATATCAATGAGATTGGAGGTCCCATTCATTCATGCATTTATCTATTTATTCCTCTGTTCATATATTTATTGAGTCATGTTTAGTCCTCCATAATACAGCATCTATCTATGCATGATTATATAAATGATATAACCCAAGTATATGAATTAGTTTGACCTGTAATAGTAACTTTTGAAAAGTACATTTCTCCACAGTAAAATAGTTGCCGTTTTGTTTATAATGGTTGTCTGAACATGAGTCACAAGGACACACCCTTTATGTACACAAAGACTCCCCACCCTGTTTGGGCCTGGTCCTCTACTCTCAGGTGGAGCACATTGCTTAATTTAATTGCCAAGAAGCCACAAAACAACTGTACACACAAACAAATAACGGTCACTGTAGTTTACAAGCACGGCTTGACACTAACTTTTTTGCTCACCGGCGAGTGTTTTTCAAAAGTTACTAGCTATGCTATGCTACTATTTTAATGGATTGACAGCCTTAACAATTACTCTATGTACAGTATATCTAAGCAGCAATCACATGCAGGTGCATCTCAAAACCTAAGACCAGACCATACATAAAGTGGCTAGTAGGGGCAACTGTGTAACCCGCCACGGCTGAAAGTCACCCGCATTTTGGTGGGCGGGTGTTAATGTCAAGCCCTGTTTAGATTCTGCTTAGCATTCCTAGCGTCAATTAGCTGGTGTTATATGCTAACGGTTGGCCGTAACACACGTTTGAACCACGTTTTTAAACACACTCACCCCGGTGAGAGCATTGCGGTATCCCGGGTGGCTCCGTTAAAAGTTCACGTGTTATAAATAATAATAAAGCTGGTGAAAAAGGAGGAAAATCCTAGATTTCCTCTTCAGGGCGCTGCGGTGAAGACAGGACCACAGGAAAGGCTTCCTTGTTGGTGTTCGGCCGTGCCCACTACACGATGACGCAAGACGTTACGTTCATTGGTCCATGGACTTTATCACCCTGAGTGAGGCCTGTCAGGCCCTTACCCTGACCTGACTCCTTTTTTTGTTTGTTAGATTGATTGATCAAAATGTTTATTTGTTTATTATTAATTAAAACAACAATATGAATAATAATAACAATAATAAAGCAAAATGATGTTACCTATACAGGCAGACAAAAATAAAAAACATACAAAAATAATTTAAGCAAAAATAAATAAAAATAAAAATAAATCCATATATTTCGAAAGGAGTTGGAAGAAATATTACTTATTTTACCCCACCAATTCTCCATAATTAGTAGTAATATTAATCACCACTTTATAAAAAGATATACATTTATTTCAGCATATTTATTTATAATTTATGGTATATTAATAACCACGTATCTTTACTTCATCAAAATATTAGAGAATAGTTTCAGCATTTATATATCATTTATAATATATTATACAAATATATTAATTCATTTCAGCATATTTATTTATCATTTATAATATATTAATCACCACTTATCTTAGCTTTAACACAAGATTAACATTTCTAAGAAATAAAAAAGATACGTTTCTGAACTGTAATACATGCTCCCTTTCTACTGACAATGTTATGAAACGTATTTGCCTTTTCTGCAAATATCACATCCATAAGGTTAGAGTGCTTCAGTTCATTTAATGTCCATATGTTTTGTATTGAATTACAATATCTCCTAACCCTCTGTTTAGTAACAAACAAGGAAGCTAACTGGTAAAATAATAATATGCAATGTAATTATATTTACACTGTAGCTATGATATGTGCTTAAATTTTCATCAGAACATAAAAACTTATTTTGTTTCCTACTGATTTTGCTGCTAACATTTTTACAATTCAAGTCCAGTAAATATGCAACACTTTAATTTAAATTTGAGTTGAGGAATGCAACTAAGTACATTTACTCAGGTAGGTACTTGCACCTGAGTATTTCAATGTTATGCTACTTTATACTTCTACTCCACTAGATTTATTAAAAACCATTAATTACTTTGTTGATTCAGATTATTTATACATAATACAAATAAATTAATACGTTGTTATGTATATTAGGTTAAGCTACTAGCCCCACTTTTACTAGCTGCAATATTTAAGTGGTGAATACATTCATGCTTAAGTAAAGGAACATTCACTAAAAAGTATTAATACAAGTGAATACAATGCAAAATAAAAAACACCCCAAAAACTAAATTAATGTTCCGTCAATTGATTAATTTACTGATCATTTCGGCTGTACTCGTATAAAATTTTAGCGAGTTTACTTTACAAAAACACAGCATAGTTTATAAACTCTTATATTTTTATGCAAAAAGAAAATCATTTGTAAAGTAACTCAAGCTGTCAGATAAATTTAGGGGAGTAAAACAAGTAAAATTTCTGTCTGAAATGTAGAGGAGTAGAAGTATAATGGGGCAGGATAAGAAAAGAAAAGTACAAATACTTCAAATTTGTACTTAAGTACATTACTACTAGATAGGAGCAAATATAGCTACTAAGTTACATTCCATCACCGTTTTAGAACGCAGGACTTTTACTTGTAATAGAGTATTCTTAAACTGTGGTATAAATATTTCTACTTTGATTAATTGATTAATTGAAATGTTTATTTTAAATATGCAAATAAAAAAAATAAAAAAATAAAAATAGTAAAAATCATGAAGCAAAATAATTTTACCGTAAGATGCATACAAAAAACATAACAAATAGAAAAACACATACAAGAATAATTCCAGCAAAAAATAAAATTCACATATTCGAAGGGGGATAATACTTCTCTCCTCTATGTCTGTATCATTTATGTCTCATCAATGCATGTTACTAATTCAACTTCTTCCCCGGAGTTGTTTGTGCTTTGTCGTCTCGCAGGTCTCTGCTGATCGTGGTGGTGCCTGCTGCCGTGGTCCTGCATGAGGCTTCCTGGTACTATTAGAATCTATAACCTTAGATGTGCTTGTTTTTACTATTCTGCTGTATTAACTGCCATAACATATAAGTCATATTCACATTACTATAGATATTATTATAGTTACTGGAAGTGTGTCTGTCTCTGTCTTTGTGTCTGTCTTTGTCTTTCTATCCATCTGTCCGTCTTTTCTCTCTTTCTCGCTCCTTTTCTTCCGCCCCAACCAGTCAAGACAGATGGCCGTCTTCCACAGAGCTGGATCTGTCTGAAGTTCCTGCCTGTAATTGGGAAGGTTTTCGTTGCCACCGTACCCTATGGGGGAATTGTTGGGTCTATGTAAATCATAAATAAGTCATAGGGTGTGGTCTTGACCTTGTTTGTAAGGTGTCCTGAGAGGACTTTTGTTATGATTTGGCACTATAAATAAAATTGAATTGAATTGAATTGAAGTATTACATATTAATCCCACCCCATCTCCATGATTAGTAGTATTTAATTATTTATGGTATATTTATAAAAAAATAAATACTACATATATGTACATATATAATTTCTAGTATCCACCAGTTATCCTAACGTTATAAAAAGATGTACACTGATTTTAGCCTATTTAGCGTTACTTTAAGTACACAAAGTATCTTTCCTTCCTTGGCCATCAAAACATCTCAAGGCAGAATGCGTCACGTGAGCATTCCTTGTGTCCTGATTGGCTGGGAAAAGGCCATGGCGTGACGCTGATTGGTCAGAAATCTGAGAGCTGTGGAACTGACCAACCGCATTCCAGCGCGAGCCGGGTATAAAGAGCGCGATGTAAACAAAGGAGACAGTTGAACGGCAGCGACCCAGCCTAGGGTGATAGTTCTCTGGATGAGCTTCTGTCGACTAACGCGTCCGGACCAGAGGCTGACTGCGGGGGAAAGGCCACTCTGAAACGAATGAAGAAACTCCTAATCTTTCACTTCACATACAGAGGACTTCTAACGAGAGGAAAAAAGAGTAAAAGAAGAAAATGGGTTACAAATTACGAAAAGCCGAGCCCAGAGACGTGCCTGATATATTACGACTGGTAAAGGTAGGACCATAACACACCAGAAAGGAATGGCACTATAAATAAAATTGAATTGAATTGAACCAGAAATGTCCTTAAATTGTGTTATTTAACGGTCGGGTCGCCCCCGGTTTCAACTAGCTAAATGTTTACATGGTAGCCATATATTTGCAAAACTATCGCGAGGCTTTATTCCCGATCACCTATTTAACCATAACCACTTGGTTTTTATGCCGAAAATTAATCGTCTTATTATAACCATTTGATTTAAATGCCTAACATTAAACACATTTGAGGTTAATGCCTAACCCTAAGCATCTAATCTTACAAAACTCGCGAGACTTTAGCAAATATTGGGTTACCATCTAGTTAGTCAGGTTTACCTGCCCATGAACTCTATTGTAACGACGATATTTAAAGTCAGACGACGCCTTAAAAAAACGATGAATCAACCGTGTAATTGTGACAAAGTCACCGGTGGAAAATGTCCGGTGGATGCTGGGAGTGTGAGATTAGTGACGGTGGCCTTTGTTTACCACCAGACGACTCACATCCGGTCTGACTCTCTCTAAATAGGGCCAGTCTTACCTTCAGTTTATGTGCTTATCAAGGTCAAAGCTGGTAAAGCTTGTTACAGTTGTATAACTACTGACCTGACATGAATAAATCAACTAGTGAGTATTTTCGTAATTGTTTTGAGGAATATAGTCTGTAAAATATCAAAAATACCACAACACCCAAGAATGGACTTAAATCCATTATTCTGTTGGACCAACAGTCAACAAAAACACATCTTTTCAGTTTAAAATGATGTTATTAGTATGGTTCTTTTAAAATGAATGTTTGCCTATTTATCAGTATCGGATGTTTTTGAACTTCATTTAAAAAAAGAACTCCCCAGTACGCAAGAGAAGAAATTTGTTTTCTTGTTTCAGGAACTTGCAAAGTACGAAGAGATGGAGCACCAGGTGACACTGACTGAAAAACGTCAGTTTCTATCCATCATATTTGTACACATTTTTATATATATATATATATATATATATATACACACACACACACACACACACAAGTTACTGTGGTTCTTCTTCTTGTGCTGAATGATTTGATTTCATTGCAGAACTCCTTGAGGATGGATTTGGTGACACCCCGTTTTACCATTGCATCATCGCTGAAATCCAAGGAGAGAACAGCAGTGATGGTGAGAGACCACCACGCCCCAACCTCCCTCAGGGATCAAGTTAAACTTTATTGTCCCTGTGGGGAAATTTGGCTTGAGCACAGTGCATGACTGCTGCATAAAGAACTTACTTTACAGGTGTTAAAAACAAAACAAACAGGAAGGCAAATGTTCGAACAACAACATGGCTCGACTCAACCTCAAGGTTCAGGGTCAAGGGTTCAAACTTAAATGGGTTACGTGACACTGATCGATTGATTTTTTTGGGGATTTTTGACGGATATGAATGTTGTTGTGCTTTTTTTGGGTGTCTTTTGTCTGCACTTTGTGTTTTGGACATTCACATCTTCACAAAGTGAAACAGACGTTTCTATAATGAGCTCATCTCCCAGAATGCCATTCCAGAGTCTGAGCTCATGTTGGTGTGCTTCCACCGTCTGCACAGACCTACAGCGTTAACCGAAAAGCTATACAGCATGTGCTTCCTGTTTTTGTAAAGTAACCACAGATATCCTCACAACCGAGGTGTGTTTTAAAGAGTGATATGCTCAACTGCATCTGTTTCTGCAGACTCCGATGTAATGCACACAGCTGGTTTAATTCAGGAACATGACGTACAGCTTCACACTGCATCAGAAAATCTATTTTAATATTTGTTAAAAGTCAAATGAGTATTTGTTAACTTGGCTCACTGTGCTAACAGCCTGCAGTTGTTGACAAAACATGGCCAAGAAGTTGTTGTTTTTTGAGTGTGTGTGTGTATATAAGAACATTTCTACCGTGAACAAAATCTGAAATTTGCACAAAACATTCTCAGAAATGACAAGAATTTGCCCAGTGGGAGAATTCAAACGCAGAAGCTGCAGAAGAGGATGGGGATAAGATAAAATGTATAATACAAAAAGTCAAAAGCTCTGAAATATTTTATATATATATATAGATATATAGATATATATATATAACGGCCTCCTTGATCTAAATCCGAGTGGTCGTCAGTTATTAGACTTCTGTGCTAGTCACGGATTATCTATAACTAACACCATGTTCGAACATAAGGATGCTCATAAGTGTACGTGGTACCAGAGCACCCTAGGCCAAAGGTCGATGATCGATTTTTGTGATCGTATCATCTGATCTGAGGCCGTATGTTTTGGACACTCGAGTGAAGAGAGGGGCAGAGCTGTCAACTGATCACCATCTGGTGATGAGTTGGATCAGAGGATGGAGGAAGATTCTGGACAGACCAGGTAAACCCAAACGAGTAGTGCGGGTGACCTGGGAACGTCTGGTGGAGGCTCCTGTCCGAGAGATCTTCAACTCACACCTCCGGCGGAGCTTTTCTGGCATCCCTGTGGAGGTTGGGGGCATTGAACCAGAGTGGGCAATAATCAAAGCTTCCATTGCTGAAGCTGCAGCGGTGAGCTGTGGCCTCAAGGTCTTAGCTGCCTCAAGGGGCGGTAACCCTCGAACACCGTGGTGGACAACGGTGGTCAGGGAAGCTGTCCGACCGAAGAAGGAGGCTTTCCGGGATAGGCTATCCCAGATGACTCCGGAGGCAGTTGCAAGGTACCGACAGGCCAGAAGGGCTGCAGCCTCTGCTGTGTCAGAGGCAAAGCAGCAGGTGTGGGGAAAAGGACGGGACGCTGGTGACCTCAGCCGATGAGGTAGTCGGGCGGTGGAAGGAGCACTTTGAGGAACTCCTTAATCTGACTAACACGCCCTCTTTTGTAGAGGCAGAGCTGGAGGCTGACGGGGAATGATTGTCAATATCCCTGGCGGAAGTCACTGAGGTAGTCAAACAATTCCACAGTGGCAAAGCCCCAGGGGTTGATGAGATTCGTCCAGAAATGCTGAAAGCTTTGGGTTTGGAGGGGCTGTCTTGGTTTACACGCCTCTTCAACATTGGGTGGAAGTCTGGGACAGTGCCAAGGGAGTGGCAGACCGGGGTGGTGGTTCCTCTTTTTTTAAAGGGGGACCAGAGGGTGTGTGCCAATTACAGGGGTATCACACTACTCAGCCTCCCTGGTAAAGTCTACTCCAAGGTGCTGGAAAGGAGGGTTCGTCCTATAATTGAACCTCAGATTGAAGAGGAACAATGTGGATTCCGTCCTGGACGTGGAACAACTGACCAGCTCTTCATTATCGCAAGGATCCTGGAGGGGGCCTGGGAGTATGCTCAACCAGTCTACATGTGTTTTGTGGATCTGGAGAAGGCATATGACCGGGTCCCTCGGGAGATACTGTGGGAGGTGCTGCGGGAGTATAGGGTGAGGGGGTCACTTCTGTGGGCCATCTAATCTCTGTACACCCAAAGTGAGAGCTGTGTCCGGATCCTCTGCAGTAAGTCGGATTCGTTCCCAGTGGGGGTTGGCCTCCGCCAGGGGTGCGCTTTGTCACCAATCCTGTTCGTGATTTTCATGGACAGGATATCAAGGCGTAGTCGTTGTGGGGAGGGGTTGCAGTTCGGTGGGCTGAGGATCTCGTCTCTGCTTTTCGCAGATGATGTGGTCCTGATGGCATCGTCGGTCAGTGACCTTCAGCACTCACTGGATCGGTTCGCAGCCGAGTGTTAAACGGCTGGGAATCTGAGGCCATGGCTCTCAGCAGGAAACCGGTGGATTGCTTACTCCAGGTAGGGAATGAGTCCTTACCCCATGTGAAGGAGTTCAAGTACCTCAGGATCATGTTCACGAGTGAGGGGACGATGGAGCGTGAGTTTGGCCGGAGAATTGGAGCAGCGGGGGCGGTGTTGCAGTCGCTCTACCGCACCGTTGTGACGAAAAGAGAGCTGAGTCGGAACGGAAAGCTCTCGATCTACCGGTCAATCTTCGTTCCTTCCCTCACCTATGGTCATGAAAGCTGGGTCATGACCGAAAGAACGAGGTCGCGGGTACAAGCGGCCGAAATGGGTTTTCTCATGAGGTTGGCTGGAGTCTCCCTCAGAGATAGGGTGATGAGTTCAGCCATCCGTGAGGAACTCAGAGTAGAGCCGCTGCTCCTTTGCGTTGAAAGGAGCCAGTTGAGGTGGTTCGGGCATCTAGTAAGGATGCCCCTGGGCGCCTCCCTAGGGATGTGTTCCAGGCACGTCCAGCTGGGAGGAGGCCTCGGGGAAGACCCAGGACTAGGTGGAGAGATTATATCTCCACACTGGCCTGGGAACGCCTCGGGATCCCCCAGTTAGAGCTGGTTAATGTGGCCCGGGAAAGGGAAGTTTGTGGTCCCCTGCTAAAGCTGCTGCCCCCGCGACCCGACCCCGGATAAGTGGATGAAGATGAGATGAGATGTGTGTGAAACAGACGTTTCTATAATGAGCTCATCTCCCAGAATGAGGAGACAAGATTTAATGCAACTCTGAAGCCTTGGAGTAAACAAAGGTGATCAGAGGCAGCTATAGTGTGTGTGTGTGTGCAGGATAAATACAGGCATGGAAGTGAAATAACATATTAATTTCATGGTTGTGTCCCTGTAGAGCCGAAGGTGGTGGGTTTTGTCATGTACTACTTCACCTATGACCCCTGGGTTGGCAAACAGCTGTACCTGGAGGAGTTCTACGTGATGGACGAGTACAGAGGTAAACAAACACATCTAGTAGTGTCCACATTAATCAATAAAGTTGCTCAGCTGCTTCTTTATTAATAATGAGCTCTTTCTTTTCTCCTCAGGACTGGGCATCGGTTCAGGGCTCCTGCGCCACCTCAGTGATGTGAGTGTGTTTACTTAACTGAAACTCTTACTGTCAGAACAGAATGAATGATTTTACAATGTTAATGATCCTGCTATGACATTATGTTCAACACAACACAAACGTGTAGTCTAGAAGAACGCCCCACAAACACAGGAACAGCGGAGGACATGGAAGGGATCGTGATCTAGAGACAAACCTTGTTTCAGACGCTCATGAGTCTCGGACCAGTTGGTGCTTTGCAGCGTGCGTCTGCAATGTTTCAGCTCCCCCGTATCCTCTGACGATTTAGTACTAAAAACAAGCATCAAGTATGATACTGTCTAATACTTTTTAAAAGCAAAAAAATAGCAAGGCGAGCCGAACATTGCCGTGGAAAATATGAGCAAACGTTGCAAGTAAGATTACAGGAATGTCTATAGTAATATCCAACATATTTGTGAATTAGGGTACACAACCACTGCGTAGTTTATGAACCTAAAAATAAGTTTTGGAATTTGTTTGGATAATGTTAAAAAATTAAAATAAATGTTTTCTTTAACTTGGGTAAAACTGGCATCTACTGCTCTCTCTCGGCTCCCGTCCCCCCCACTTTTCATTCGCTCAAGACAGATGCCGTAGACATGTATTCATGCAAAGAACTTTTAAGAAAAAAAACGCTGAAAGACATTACACAAGGACCTCATGTATGAATTTATTTTTATATGCAAATATTTATGGTTTTGCAAATTTGTTTTATTCAGGGATGTTCAACATTTTTTCCCCTCCCTAGAGGCAGTGGGGCACTTTTTTATTTCCAAAAAGGGAAAGCTAATTTTGCACTTTATCCATTTCTCTTTTATGAGGATAGTGCAACCCTTTATTTCTTTCTTTATATTTAACAAATGAAGTTTGGTGAAACTGTGAAAGTTTGGCATTTCTCCGTTAATAGTTTCTCAAGAAAAAAAACTCTCCATGGCTTATTTGATGTATGTAAATGCAGAAAAAGACCACAAGCTCACTTTGCGCAGGAATTGCACTTTAAAGCACATTTTTGACAGTTGAGATATGGATGTAAAATACGTTTTTCTTATTCAAAGTTCTAGTCTTGTATTTTAATTTGCTCAGTAACTGAGACGTAATAATCAGAATATTAATTTGATCAAAGCCATAAATCTGTTCTACAACACTACTGTGCTTTTGTTTTTTGCTGAATCAATGAAAGATCATCAGTCAAACGAGAATAATCACAATCTTTCAGCGGTTTTTGTTTTTTTCATTTTGCTTTCAAAGACTTTATTTTAGTGGAGGAAACCAAGTTGTCAAGTGTTGGTGTTGCACTTCTTTTACAGAAAGCTTTCTTTATCAACTGGAGATGTGGAGTTTGAAAGCTGCAGGGCATTAAAAATCTAAGGTGGCATTATGGGAAATGTAGGATGTAGTGTTTTTGGAGCTTCCCTCAACTTGAACTCCTGTGTCTCGCTCTCCTCCAGCTGGCGATGAAGACACGCTGCACCGGCATGATGTTTGTCGTCGCAGAGAACAATGAGCCGTCCGTCCAGTTCTACAAGCGGCGCGGCGCCGAGGACCTCTCTCAGGAGGAGGGCTGGAGGCTCTTCAGATTCGACAAACCCAGCCTCGTCAAGATGGGCACTCCAGCGGAGGAATGATGGAGATCCAGCGCACGTCGGGGGACGAGGTGAGAAGACATGGGAGTCTGACCTGAGATGAAGAGTCTGGCTGCTCTTTTGTGACGAGTCATGTTATTGAATCCGATCTCGTCGCCGCCGTAGCTCTCAAGAGTAACATGGTGGTGGCGCGGCAGCAGCCGGCTCAGGGATTGGTTGGCCTCTCTGCGTCGTCTCTCCAGTCAGACGAGGTTCAACTGTTTAAAAAAGGGGAAGTGTGTGTAATCACAGTGATGTTTGTAGTTCATCATCTTAATAAGTTGTGTGTCTGATGATAATATGTCACTCTGAATCATTTGTGTTTGGTTTAATCTTTCATTATCTGGTAGTTTTGGTGCATTTGATGTGCAGTAAATAAACAAATCTTATCACGTGTGCAAGTGGTCTCATCCTTTCCTTTCCTGACTGGTGACGTGTGCGATTCCATTTTTTGGCGTTGTCAGCGGTGTCTGGAGCAGGCTGACGTCAGTTTGAGAACAGTCTGACTGAAACAAGAAAAGGATGTCTGTAAATGACTTGTTGAAAATTAATAAACACCTACTTAATTATTTAAAGTGTGCATACATTTTTCGGGACACCCTGTATATAGCTGTGTTTCCACCAGGTCTCGGACAGATGTAAACACTACGTTTACGATTTTCCCTCTGGATTTTGGTTCATCGCAGAAAACAAAAGCTTATGATACTTTCACATTTTGTTCTACAAGATAATCTTAACAAATGAACCACATTTTTTGTGGGGGGGGTGATATTTTTGCTTCCAAAGGATTTCTTTTGTACGGTGTTTGGAGTCTCATCTAGCCACTTTCCTATTTTAATTTATTTTTGAAGAGTCATACAAGCTTCAAAGTGTGTGGTGGATTTACTCGTAGAACAAAACGTTGAACTCTCTGGAGCTTGTCTTAAATACAGATGTGATTTCAGCCATTTACCCAAAAACCCGTCAAAGGAAGAGTTATTTCCGGGACTCATAGGACTCATTCTGCATTTCCACCAAAACACCACCTTTTTAGAAGTAAAATAAAGTGAAAGAATGCAGTATTTCCCTTTAACAAATATTAACAAAAGAATGAGGACTTCCCTGCCTCATAATTATGAGCAGCGTGTAGTTTCACATCTACTCACAGAGGCTGAAAACAAACTGAACTTCAATGAAATGAAGAATTGAAAGTTGTATAATTTGATGCTGTGAAACTAATGGAGACTCAGTTTGAAGTCCCCAGACATTGAAACGGTAAAACACAGAAACTGTAAAATGATCGAGGATTGGCTTGATCCGTTTATATTTACTTTAATGACAGCACAAACATCTAAACAAACCGGCATAAGAAAAACGTCTTCCCTAACCAAGGAAACAAGACATTAACTGCTCTGCAATACAATGTTACAGTTGCTGTGGCAACATTAGTTTCATATATAAACTATATATGACATCTCCCCCTTTTAAGTTATTGAAGAAATGAAGTCCTTCTTTTCCCCAATCCCCCCAAAGGCTGTATGGTCGACACATCAGTGTCTGTCTACTGGACAAGCCTGTTGACTGGTCCGCACAGTTGTCCAGCTCTGGGTCCATATTGTCCTAATGTCTGTGCAGGGGTGTGTGTATGAGGCTTGTGACTTCCTTCGGACTAGAAGAAACAGTTGCTGGCTGGGAAATGACTCCTGTACTCTCAGCTGATGAATTTAGGGTGTCTTGGGCAGGCTGTGAAGACAGATCTGCCCGGAGATGGCGGCAGTTCACCCTTAAAACTGCTCCCTGTGGTGTGTTGATGAGTCACACACTCTTTTGAAACGACCGCTGGGGTCACCCAGGCCTTTTCCTGATCCAACTTGGTGAGGACTGTGTCTCCAGGTCGTAGTGGTGGAAGAGCTCTGGCTCCATGTCTGATTATAGTAGAAAGCTTGTTTTGCATTCTCACCAGCATCTTTCTGTTTAACAGTCTTTCTGTTGGGCCATTTAGGTTGAAGATTTTTCTCTAATGTGGGGAGTGTTGTTCTGATCTTTCTTCCCATTAATAGCTCTGCTGGACTGACTCCTGTGGTGGCACAGGGAGCTAATCTGTAGCACATGAGGGCTATTACTGGGTCTTGTCGGAGGATTCTCTTCCCAGTCTGTACTGCTCTCTGACCATTTCCTCGAGGATGGTGAGGACTAGACGTGATGTGCTTGAAGTCAAGCTGTCTTGCCAGCTCCTGGAATTCTGCGCTGGAGAATTGAGAACCATTGTCACTCACCACCTCATCTGGGATCCCAAACCTTGCAAAGATTGCTTTAAGTCTCTGAATGACTTGAGCACTTGTAATGGATGACAGATGCAGCACCACGAGGAACTGCAAGTAATAATCTGATATTACTAGTTAGTTGTTTTGGTTGTGCTTACAGAGGTCAAGAGCTATTCTTTTCCATGGATGCTCAGGCAGAGGTGTAGAGATGAGTGGCTCTTTTTGGTGGGCCCACTTTTGCTCTTGGCATGAGTGGCTTGACATCACTGTGTTCTTGAGTTCTGTAGAAAGTCCTGGCCACCAAACCCAAGATTTCGCTCTGTCTCTACACTTTGATAGCCCCTGATGTCCATCATGTATTTTCTGTTGGATGTCAGCTCTCTGTGACAGTGGAATGACGACTCTGCTTCCATGTAGGAGCAAACCATCAGCCTTCGATAGCTTATTTTTCACCTTCATGTATGCTCTGCTGTTTGGTGGTACATTTCCACTGTATTCTGGCTATCTGCTTCTTATGATCTGATAACAGACTGCAGCTCGCTGTAAGCTGCAGTGGCCATTTTGAAGCTTTCCATCCTGCTTGGAGATGCTGGGATGCCTTGTACCAATGAAGCTACATAACACTCCACCTCGCTGTGTGTGTCAATCTCTTCTTTTGTGTAAGTTTGTGGGCTTTGGGACACGGCATCAGTGACATGGAGAGTTTTTCCTGGCACATATACAGCAACTGGTTTGTACCTCATAAGCCGCATTAGGAGACGCTGACATATCAAAGGAACATTATCGAGGCTCTGGCTGTTGATGAGCGGCACCACTGGCTTATGTTTAGTCTCAAGCCTGAATTCATCTAGGCCACACAGATACTTATCAGACTTTTCACAAGCCCACATGCCAGCTAAACACTCCTTCTCCATCTTGGCATAGAGTGTTTCAGCTTCTGAGAGACGCCTGGAGCAGTAGGCTACTGGCTTCCACTCTTCTCCGTGGAGCTGAAGCAGCACAGCTCCTAGTCCGTAACTACTGCCGTCTGCAGATACAGCTGTAGGCCTTGTGGCATCATAAAAGGAGGTGCTTTAGTCAGCATTCTTTTAATGTCCTCAAAAGACGACTGCTGCGAGTATCCCCAGGTCCAGATGTTCTTAAGCAGCTCATGCAACGGCTGTTCCACCAGTGCAAGGGCTGGGACAAACCTCCCCAGGTAATTCACCATGCCAAGGACTCTTTTTAGCTCCTGCACATTTTCAGGCGAGGACAGCTGGTCTATGGCTTCCACTTTGTCAGGGTCAGGTCTGACCCCTGACTGGTCGATGAGATGACCCAGGAAGTGTAGCTCTGCCTGAGGGAGCAATTCTCCTTGAGTTTCAACCCTGCCAACTCAACACGCTGCAGCACCTTCTCGAGTCAAGCATTATGTTGCTCCATCGAGGTCCCATAGATTAGGATGTCATCCATGAAGACTGCCACGCCTTCCAGTCCTTCTAGAGCAGCGGTGTCAAACTCTTATTCACAGTGGGCCAAATTTAAAAACTGGGCCAAACTCAATATCTATAAAAAAAATAAATTAAAAAAACTGCAAATGTGCATGTTTTCCCTTCTCTCCAGATGTGTAATGTGGAACCTTTTCAGTGCATGTCCTTGTTCTTGTCGTGGTGTTTCTTATGTTTGATTCTTTGGTTACAGCCACGGTGGCTCTGCAGACGAGACAAACAGCTCTTTACCTTCAGAAACAGATAATCTGTCTCCCACCTGTGCTGAAAGCTCCTGTTTTCCATCTTTCTTCTGGTCGTTTTTGGGGAGGGATGGATTAAGTTTGTCTGAAGAGACTGGTACTATGGATGCTCATGTTTGTTAACAGAAAAGTAGACGTGTATGTGCTTTATACTCGCGGGCCAGCTCTTGTAAAACCTTGATATGATCTTGCGGGCCAAATATAATTACACCGCGGGCCAGATTTGGCCCACGGGCCTGAGTTTGACACCCCTGTTCTAGAGTCTCCAGAATCTTTCACTGGAAGATTTCTGGTGCACTTGTTATTCTGAAAGGTAATCTTTTGAAACAGTATCTGCCAAATGGTGTTATGAATGTTGTCAGTTTGCAGCTGTCTGGATGCACAGGGATCTGCCAGAATTCACTGGCAGCATCAAGGGAAGAAAACACAGTTGCACCGCTCAGCCTGGCTGTTATCTCGTCTGAGGTTGGTGGGATGTAGCATTCTCTTTTGACTGACTCATTTAGTTTTGTCAGGTCAACGCAGATTTTGGGCTGTGCCTGTGTTCTTCTTCTCCACACCATTCATTAGGTTGTGTCACCGCTCGATGACACCATCCTTCTCCATCCTCTGTATTTCCACTTCCACCTTCTGTAACATGGGAAAGGGCAAACAGCGTGCAGTGTGCACAACATATGGTACAGTATCATCTCTTAACTGGATTTGGACTGGTTCAGATTTTAGAGTACCATGCTTACTGTGGGTTAGATGGCTGGTGATGCATTTTAGCTCATCTACTCGCCTCACCAGGTTCATCCTTACTGACAGAGTCGGCTGAGGAGATTGCTGACTCTACGTCCACATACTACGTAGGCTGTGAAATGATAATCTTTCTTGTGACTGTCTGTTGCATTAAAGTGGCCCAGACACAGCAGCTCACCTCCTGGGCTGTCCAGAGGAATGTCAGGTGGCTCCAGTGTTCTCTCAGGGGTGAGTGTGTGAAACGTGTCCTCACTTAGGACTGTGACATCATCTCCCGTGTCAATCTTAAATTCTACTGGAGAGGAATCAACTCGTAGTTGCACAGTCCACTGATCCCTTTTCTCATTAGCATCACACACTGAACCCAGAAAATAAGAGGTCTGCTCATCTCTCTTAGTCTCTGTGACCTCATTCACTGACCTGCCTGTGACAGTTGTGGCAGGTAGCAGCTCCCTGAACCTCTCTGTCGGCTTGTCAAACGTAAAGTTTTTGTGAGGGTTAAACTTAGCCATTTCTTTTCTTCTTGCCGTCTGTCTTAATTTATCTGTTGCTCCTTCGTTGAACTTACTTCTGACACCATGTAAAATGATTGAGGGTTGGCTTGATTTGTTTATATTCACTTTAAAGACAGCACTAACATCAAAACAGACCGGCATAAGAAAAGCATATTTGTAACCAAGGCAACAAGACATTAACTGCTGTGTGTTAGAATGTTAACGTTACTGTGGCAACATTAGTTTTATCTATAAACTATATATATGACAGAAACAGTGTGTTGTTCCTGAACGCGCCTTTCACAAAGAAAGCCTCCAGATGCTGTGCCCATCGCTCACGTGCAGTACTTGGTGAGAACAAGTGTGATTTCACAAAGTGTTAAAGAAGATTTGAGGAACTTTGTGTTCTCTGTCGACTCCAGTGTGTGGGTTTTCCAGACGGTTCCCCTTGACATAAATACGTTAACATTTTTCAAAAAGCTGAGGTGGTTGTTTTTAGAGGTTAGTTGGTCGTCACATGCTTTTTAAAAAGCTTTTAATCAGCATTCAAGTGTTTCGAACGGAAAAGAGGGATATTCATTAGAGCAGCACTCACATTCATCCGTGATATCTGTATGAGGAAGTGCTGTAGGACATGACCTCTGCACACATGATCAGTCCGTAGAACAAACAGCCCCCAGCCTGTTTGTTTAACACACTCTTGTTTTACAGATACCTTAAGGCCGCAGAGGTCGGGATTAACCGATTTTGCGGGGTAATAACATCGTGGAGATAATCCTCTGTCATTTTAGGCTAGAGTCCAGATACAGGCACACTTCCATAAAAATAGATAGATAGATAGATATCACCATGAAACTTCCCCAGTTCATTACTGACATTAACATTATTATTTTATGTATTACAAGTTTTCTGAAATGGGATATTTAAATATGCAAATGAGGCACTATCTAATGTAATATGAGCTCATTTTCACACATTTCCAGAACATAAATGTGAACAGCAGTTTCAAAACTCTTGTTTCATTTTGTTGAATGGCCTTTAGTATTATTGTATTGTTAACAACAAAATTAGAAAAAAACAAACAATTTAAGGAAAATTTAAAACACTTCAAAGGGGAATTAACATATTATAATATGTTATAATACAAGAATAAATAAGCAGGGCGGCCAACATTTGAGAGTGTGCGACTGAATTTTACATCTGGTTGCGCTCACTCTATAGTATAAAACTCTTACCTGCAGAGAGGAGATGGAGTATGGAACAATGAAGTAAAATGATTTACTAATATAACAGTTAAGTAAAATGATGATTTACTAATATAACAGTTAAATAAATGATTTACTAATATGAGTTAAGTAAAATGATGATTTACTAATATAACAGTAAAATAAATTATGATTTACTAATATAACAGTTCAGTAAAATTATGATTTACTAATATAACAGTTCAGTAAAATTATGATTTACTAATATAACAGTTCAGTAAGCAGTAATATGCTCAGTTGGCTGTTTAGGAAAAATAAACAACAAAGGTAAGAAGAGTAAATGATTCCATGTTTAGTACTTTTTGACTGATAAGGTGAACCTATGAAGTTGTGATTAATGGTGGCATGGTATGAGTTGCATACGGGCAAAAAAACAACACTTTTGTGTGTCCCCCAATCCTGGCATCGAATCTGCAGCCCTTGAAATTAGATTAATTGCATGATATTCACATAACTTTTCACTGTGGAAATTTTGAATAAAACACCTTTGGATATATAATGAAAATAAGAAGAAGAATTCATTTATTAATCTCTGCAAGGGGAAATTACATTTTTTCACTCTGTTAATATTCAGGTTACACACACACACAGGCCAGAATACACGCACATGCACAAACAGGACCTTTATTCATATTTATTTAGTTTTCTGACGACTTGGCTGTTGTTGGGTGTATAAGTGAGGGACAGGAGGAGTAGTACTGAGACAGCACTGGTAAAAATTACTAACGACCTTCTTATAGCTTCAGACAAAGGACTTGTCTCTGTACTTGTCTTACTAGATCTTAGTGCGGCCTTCGACACCATTGACCATCACATCCTGCTACAGAGACTTGAGCATCTAATTGGCATTAAAGGAACCACACTGAGCTGGTTTAAGTCTTATTTATCAGATATATCTCAGTTTGTACATGTTAATGACAAATCCTCCATTCACACTAAAGTCAGTCACGGAGTCCCACAGGGTTCTGTCCTTGGGCCGATTCTATTCACCTTATATATGCTTCCCTTAGGAAATATTATAAGGAAGCACTCCATAAACTTTCATTGTTATGCTGATGATACACAATTATATTTGTCGATCAAACCAGAAGAAACCCATCAGTTAGATAAACTTCAAATGTGCATTAAGGAAATAAAAAGCTGGATGACCTGCAATTTTCTGATGTTAAACTCAGATAAAACTGAAGTCATTGTACTTGGCCCCAAAGGCCTCCGAAACTCAATAGCTAAAGACATGGTTAATCTGGATGATGTTGTGTTGTGCTCCAGCACCACAGTAAGGAATCTGGGTGTTATTTCTGATCAGG
This sequence comes from Echiichthys vipera, assembly GCF_963691815.1. Taxonomy (NCBI): domain Eukaryota; kingdom Metazoa; phylum Chordata; class Actinopteri; order Perciformes; family Trachinidae; genus Echiichthys; species Echiichthys vipera. Next base: position 794,663 of record NC_139846.1, read on the forward strand.
ATTTGTCCTTCGATTCTCACATAAAATTTACAACAAGGATGGCATATTTTCACCTGCGTAATATTGCGAAAATTAGGAACATTGTGTCTGAGAAAGATGCAGAAAAACTAGTCCATGCATTTGTTACTTCTAGGCTGGACTACTGCAACTCCTCATTATCAGGCTGCTCCAATAAGTCTGTTAAGAGTCTCCAGCTGGTCCAAAATGCTGCAGCTCATGTACTAACTAAAACAAATCGAAGAGAACATATTTCTCCTGTATTAGCTTCTTTGCACTGGCTACCTGTAAAATCTAGAATAGAATTTAAAATCCTTCTCCTTACCTACAAAGCTCTTATTGGTCAGGCTCCGTCGTATCTTAAAGAGCTCATAGTACCGTATTACCCGACTAGATCACTGCGCTCTGAGAATGCAGGGCTACTTGTCGTTCCTAGAGTCTCCAAAAGTAGAATGGGAGGCAGAGCCTTCAGCTACCAAGCTCCTCTCCTGTGGAACCAACTCCCAAGTGTTATTCGGAATACAGACACTGTCCCCTTATTTAAGAGTAAACTTAAAACTTTCCTTTTTGATAAATCTTACAGCTAGGGCTTACGAGCACTTAGCAATGTTGTTATTTTTAAGCTGATTTTGTTCTGCTTAATTATGCTGCTATAGGCCTAGTCTGCCAGGGGATAATACTTTTCCAGATACTCTGAGCTTCTCTCCTCTCTGTTTGTATCATTCATGTCTCATCAATGCATGTTACTAATTCAGCTTCTTCCCCGGAGTTGTTTGTGCTTTGTCGTCTCGCAGGTCTCTGCTGATCGTGGTGGTGCCTGCTGCCGTGGTCGTGCATGACGCTTCCTGCTAATATATTATATATTATAATCTATAACCTTAGCTGTGCTTGTTTCTACTATTCTGCTGTATTAACTGCCATAACATAAAAGTCATATTCACATTACTATAGATATTATTATAGTTACTGTAAGTGTGTCTGTCTCTGTCATTGTGTCTGTCTTTGTCTTTCTCTGTCCATCTTTTCTCTCTCCTTTTCTTCCTCCCCAACCGGTCAAGACAGATGGCCGTCCTCCACAGAGCTGGGTCTGTCTGACGTTCCTGCCTGTAATAGGGAAAGTTTTCGTTGCCACCGTACTCTACGGGGGAATTGTTGGGTCTTTGTTTAACATAGAGTGTGGTCTTTACCTAGTCTGTAAAGTTTCCTGAGATAACTTCTGTTATGATTTGGCACTATAAATAAAATTGAATTGAATTGAATAGTACAGGGCACTGGTAGACAACTTTGTGAAGTGGACTGGACAGAATCACCTGCGGCTGAACATCAGCAAGACCAGAGATGGTGATAGATTTCAGGAAGAAGAGGAAGACGGCTTTCCAACCTCTGTGCATTCTGGGAAAGGATATGGAGGCGGTGGAGGATTACAAGACCTGGGTGTTACCATGCACCACAGACTGGACTGGAGATCTAACACTGAAGCTGTTTACAAGAAGGGGATGAGCAGACTTTACTTCCTGAGGAAACTGAGATCCATCAATGTGTGCAGCAAGATGTTGGAGATTGTTGGAAGTCTGTGGTGGCCAGTGTACTTTTCTTTGCTGTGGTTTGTTGGGGAAGCAGCATTGGAGCCAGCGACACCAACAGACTCAACAAACTGATCAGGAAGGCTGGCTCTGTGATTGGCTGCAAACATGACACTCTGGAGACTGTGGTGGAGAGGAGGACACTGACAAGTGTGAGTTGGAGAGATGGATAACATTTTTTTCAGACAGCGGAGCACCTTCTCCAGAAGGCTGCTTCAGCTTTGCTGTCGTAGCAATAGATACATTAAATCTTTCCTGCCACAATCCATCACTTTATATAATAACTCTCTCACCTAAGCCTGACAGAGAACTTTTGCCTCTCTACTTTTTTGTTGTATATATTATTGTTATAGTATATTTTGCATATTTTGTTTTGTTGTATATATTATTTACTGTTAATAGCACACTGTGCACTGTATATATACACTATGTATATATTGGATTCTATGTATGTTATGTACAAAGTGTTTTATTTGCTGACCCACTACTGCTGTAACAAAATAATTTCCCAGTCTGGGATCATTAAAGTAATTCTATTCTATTCTATTTATACATGCAATTAATGGAGAGATGTCAGAGCGAAGGGGCTGCCAAATAGATTGGCGCCCTGAGCAGTTGGGGGTTCGGTGCCTTGCTCAACAGCACCTCGGCAGTGCCCATATTATATTAAATATCAAAATAAAACTGTCTGTTTCCAATTGTTCAATTCAGGTGCATTCTAGATGTCCTCCGGGATCTTCTCACAAACTTACAGAACTTTTCACTGTGGAATATCAGAATGAATGCCCTTGGATAGCTCCTGTACAGTAAAAACATGAATTAAAATGAATCTGTTTCCAATCACTAATTCTGAATGTATAGTATATTTTTTTCATATTGTACTGTCATGACAGCGACGGTGCTGTCCATTACCTTCTGTGTTGCATCTTCAAAAGTGCACAATACAAGGTGATAAATCCTGCATCTATTATCAAAGTATTAATTATTAATACAGTGAAAATTTGTAGGAATTTGAATATTTAGTTAGCATGTTGATGTACATGTAGATGAGTACATCAACATGCTAACAGTTGGGGGCCACAGTCCAGTTCATCTGAGCCGTGTATGTATGGAAAAAAAGAGGGAAATGGATATTGCCTTGTAGGTCTTTCTAAGGATCCGCAAGAACCCTGTTAACATGTTCCTCTCTGTGGAAGTCTGTCTCTCTAAATAATCTAAGAAATCCCTACTCTTAAAGGCTCTATCTCATATATCTATAATCAAATTCATATTTTATGTTCAGAGTCTGGGCAGAGACTTTGAGATGGGTGCATACAGTCTTATCCATTGCAAAGGTGTACACCGTACCTATTATACTAAGGCTTGACTGGCTAAGATCTATGATGGTGCGACTCCAACTTGTGATAGGTGTGCGCAATCTCCCACAAACTTAATTCATACACTCTGGCTGTGTCCATCTCTTCATAATTATTGGACTGAGATTTTCAATACCCTGTCAGAGGAAGTTGCGGAGAATTGATTGATTGAAATTCTTTATTGCCATATGCAGAGGGGTAGGAATACAAAAGTGCATCAGGACAAAAGGATAACACCAAAAAGCCCAAGGGGCTTATTTCCATTGTGGTTCCTACTCCCCAGAAAATAAAGCCAAATGCTATGAGTGCACTCTTTGGGGTCACTCCCCCTTCCCTCGTTAAGTCCAAAATCCTTTTTGGATGGATACCTGCTTTTGCTTCTGTTAGCCAGAAGACCAATTGTAATTAAGTGGAAAACAGCCCTGTCATGCCTGCCGGATTAGACAGCATTTTCTTAAACTGGAGAAAGTCAGACTGTCTTTATGTGGCTGCTCCAGTAAATTTGGGAAACTATGGGGCCCATTCCTACTATTTGTTAAGATGACAGATCTTCCACTCAGCCCTGACTGACATGACGGAGGCAACTTAGAGGGGTGATATGTTTGTTACTACTAATGCCAGAACTATTATTCAGTCTTTTCCATCTTGTCTTGTTCTTTTGTGACTGCATTTTGCTATTGTGTCTCTCGAGAACAAGATTACCTGTAGAATACAGACTACATAAATAAATAAAACGCACTTTTTCCAAAAACAAATGTTACGATTTGAAGAAAAATGTTTTTTTCTGGATTATTTGACTTTCAGAAATATTTCCTGGGTTTTTTCATGACTGGAAACAGTTTTCCAGGTTTTCCAGGACATGTTTGAATCTGTTCCAAGTGTTTAATCCCAATGTAAAGCTTTATATCGTTGCACCACCTCCACCCCGATAAATAATTCACTCGTGTTTGGTCAGATGCCAAATTTAATGACATTGCATCAAGATAAAACCCATTACAGTCGAAATATATTATTGCATAACAGTGCATTATTAGACAAGAAAACACACACATTCAGCCCATTAATAAGCTACTGGAGAACCACACACATTATTGGCCCTTAACTGTAGAAGTGTAGTATTATTAGACGTGAATAACGACGTTTGAACACACTAAATGATCTTCCTGGAGAAGTTAAAAAACATCTCTGCAGCGACGCTTGATGTGTTTTGCAGCTTTAACAAATAAAAAAAGGAGGAAGTTTCAGCGGCAGATTAAATAAAGTTTTGCTGGAGAAACTAGGAATGATTAAAGAGGAGATAGATATATAATTTAAACACCTAAGTCCTGATTATTGGCTGTTGGTTGTGTGAATAATAATAATAATGATAATAAGAGTTCATCTGCAGGTGTGAGAGTGTGTTACTAGAAGGGGAAAGTCGTCTTCTTGCAGCCTCAGCTGGTCGTGCCATTGCTCTCTGTTCGCTCTTTCTTCTCCAGAAAAAAAAACAACAAAAATGCTCATTACAAGAACACCCTTAACATAAATATTAGGACAAAATCTTCTATCTAAATAGAGTTAATTTCATATCCTGATAACAATATAGCATGTTTTTTGGTAATTCAATAAATAAATAAATCATCTTGATGAAATAACCACATGGTAAAGCCTCTTTTTAAATCGCCGTGTCTGAATTAAATACTTTAAATATACATATATACATAAAATGCATACTTGAAAAGTAATTTCTCATCTTGTTAAAAACTTGAGCAAATTGAAAATAACATGTAAAGATCAGAATGAAAAGCTTCGTCTGAATGATGGAACCCTATAATAAAAGGCTACCGTTCCATTGAAAGACGATGCATTATCATATTATATAAAGGTTTTTGTTGAAGTGCCTTGGTTATTTAAAAAAACATGCTAGTACAGCAGTGGTATAAACACAGCTGTTATCCTATCAAATTATGAACAGTAAAAAATAGTTTTACAAAGTATTAATACTTTGTTCTCAAATTTTGATCTCCAGTGTATTTGGAGGAAACACTGAGGCTAACCTTCTTTTTTCCAAACGGCAGCTCTTTCCAGAGAGTCTCCAGGGAGACACGGCCCCGCTGAGCCCAGCTGGATGCCGAGTCCCGACTCCCCTGAAATAAACACAACGTCATTCATGTCTCACTCTCACGACACAACTTTTCCACTTGCTGACAGTTTAGAGGCTAATTGGCGCTGGTTCAGCACTCACAAAACGGCGCTCAAATGCTCCTTTGTGAACATTTCTCAAAGACGTGACGCTTATCAATTGGACAAGACGTACAAAAACTCTGAGGTCTATGGAAAGATTTGTATACAAAGCGACGCATCGCGATGGCAATCAATGCGTGCGACGTGTTACGCCGTGATGACTTATAGGCAGCAAGAAGCATTAGCCGAGGCCCAGGTAGTTTGAGTACAAACAGGCCTGGGTCGCGGGGGGAGAGGGAGGGGGGGACAAGTACCCTAAAGCACGGGGTACAGTATGGATGGACAGTGCACCCTTAGTTTCCTTTCATTTGTCTTCCTTCTGTAGAAAGCTGTCTCCAAACATCATGTTGGTTGTTTATAGGACAATAACATCTCATTTAATGTGATGAACAAGTGACGTAATACTTTTACTGAATACAGAGGATTGTTCTGGATAGAAATATGGAGTTTACCACAGCTGGAATGTGCTGGGAAAGACTGGAAATGCACCTGGAAATGCTTGAATTTGACACTGGAGACAGTGCAGTATAAAATAGACTTCAAACATGGCTGAAGACAAACCAATCATGTGATCACTGATTTAAACCTTTGTGTTACACTAACAGTTTTCCAACATGAAGAGTACGTTGTTTATATTTTTCTGATGTCATTTGTAAGTGATGTACTCTTTGGCGACACTGGCGGAGGTGATTTTCTCAAAATATTACGACTTTTTTTGTCACAATCTTGCGACTTTTTCCCCCTCAAAATATTAAGATGTCGCTTAACAATCTTCTGACTTTTATCTCAAAATATAATTTTTTTTTTGTCAAAATATTACGACTTTTTTTTTCAAAATATTACGACTTTTTGTAACAATCTTCCAACTTTTTATCTCAAAATATTAGGATGTTTTCTCAAATTATTACAACTTTTTTTCTCAAAATATTACAACTTTTTTTGGGTCAAATATTATGACTTGTCACAATTTTCCAAATTTTGTTCTCAAAATTTTGTTTCAATTTCTTTTTCACAATCTTCCAACTTTTTCCCCTCAAAATATTAAGACTTTTTGAAACAATCTTCCGACTATTTATCTCAAAATATTCTGATGTTTATGTCAAAATATTACAACTTTTTTTCTGAAAATATTTTTTAAAAGAGTTCCTCAAAATATTACGGCTTTTTTTGTAACAATCTTCCGACTTTTTTCTCAACATTTAACAACCTTTTTTTTATCAAAATATTCAGAGTTTTTGTTTTTATGAAGAACACGAGGTTTGTTTAACTTATACAGGGCACAAATTTAAAAAGAGCTTTTGCATCTTTCCCCTCATCTCTTGGACATTTTATCCCACGCCCGTCACATTTCAGAGTATTTTGGTTTGAAGTATTTTAACTTCAAACCAGAGGCTCAACATCTCTCTTTATCTCGTCAGCTCATGTGCTTTTATATCTGTACCCTGCCCCTGCTCGCCACTGCTCTGCACGCGTGGTGAGCTGAGGTGTGATGGCGTCAGGATGTGTGTGTGTGTTTGTGTTCCTGCTTGTTGGCTCTCTGGGTGGAAATACAGTAAATAAAAGTAGCCAGACTTCAGTGGAAATTAGAAACGATTCACAGCCAGGACCTCCTGCGGGGAAGCACAACCCTTTCCTAACAGGAAACTGTCACAGAACAAACAGTGATGTATGAGACCTGCCTGGAAAGTTTCCCGTCTGAACTGTTTAGATACAGTTTCACAGGGCGTAGGAGTGATTTTCCGTTTAAATTAAACTCCCAGAATTAACTTTATGGCCACAAAAACACCAACCAGGAAATAATTTGCGCCAGAAAAGAAAAGAAAGTGTCACTTTTGCAGCTTTCACAGCTGTTTCCTGAGTATCGGGAGGAGGATTAAATAAAGAGGAGCAGACGGATTGACAGGTTTGATCTTTTGCTGACTTGTTAACAATCTAGAAAATCCAGTTTAGATGAAAGAGCAGAGCTGTAGTCATGAATAATACCATTTAATTATTAAACTATTAAAGCAAGAAGACACTTCAGGTGAATAGGGTCAAAAATCAAACTAATAGATATCCGCAAACTTCCCCAGTTCATTACTGACATTAGGACAAATATGTTTGTATTTAAAGTTTTCTGAAATGGCATGTTTATATGTGCAAATGAGGCATTATCTAATAACTTTTGGTGAATTTAGGAGAAATCTACAGACACAAACAGACAAAGTAAAGTCAAATAAATTATTTCTTTACACCAGTCTGAGAGAGGACATGTTAAGGAAGGAAAATAGCCTAAAATCTTGCCTGTAAATATTCAATTAATAAGAAAAAAAGATAAATAGTAAAAATTCTGTTTTCAGCTCCTTAAATGTGAATATTTTATGGTTTCTTTCCTCTGCGACATTAAACTGAATATCTTTGAGTTGTGGACAAAACAAGACATTTAAAAAAACAACTTACAACAACCAACTAATTGATTAATAGAGAAAATAACTGACACCCACAGGAAAGTTTGTTCTCATTCGGAACCAGAGGATATGCAGATTAACCTGATGTGAAATTAGGAACCATACTGGATGAATTGAAAGTGCATTATCTTTATGTTACCTAGAAATAATCATTATTTAAACGAGCAAGCCTTTAGTTTGAGGTCTGATTTATGGGTTACCTCTGATTATATTCAGTTGTGAAGAACCGTGTTGCATACAGATGTAACCATGTTGGACATGAATATTTAGAAAACAGAGAGGTTGTCTTGATGCAGTCCTTGTGACAAACACAAACACATTCAGCTCCTTCTGTATCTGTTGACTAATAACAGATGATAACTAACAACAACAGTCACCTTCAGTAAAGACGCAGCCTGCTGAGGGTAAAACATGGAGGCGCTCAGAGCCATGAGTCCTACTGGAAACAGCAGCTGCTTCACCCTGGAGCCTGGAAGACAAAGAGCAGGTCCTGGACTCACATTTCACTGATTAAACCATTCAAACACACCCAGGGAACTAACTACTACATGTCCCCACCAGACGTAGACAGTAAACTGGAAGACGTGAACGCCTTCCGAACTTTGTCTCAAAATATCACAACTTCTTTTCTCAAAATCTTACGACTTTACCTCAAAATATTAGGGCCTTTTCCCTCGAAATATTAAAACCTTTTTCTCAAAATATAACAACTTTTTTTTCTCAGAATATTACGACTTTACCTCAAAATATTAGGACTTTTATGTCACGATCTTCAGACTTTTTTGACGCAATCTTTTCTCAAAATATTACACATATCCCCACCAGATGTAGACAGTAAACAGGAAGAGGTTGTGAACTCCTCCAGCGCAGTTTAAACTGGTTTGGTCTCAACGCTTCAGCAAACTCTCTCACACACAAAACAAACGGACACACACATTTCCCATGACTCGTTTCCACAGGACAACAGCGTCGGAATAATGACACAAGATATTGAAGCTTCTGCCACATCCAGAAGTACTCTAATGATACAGCTATTGTGGCATATGTGAGGATGGGACAGGAGGCGGAGTACAGGGACCTTGCGGGAGCCTTCGGCAGCTGGTGTGAGAGGAACGGCTTCATCCTAAACATCAAGAAGACCAAGGAGATGGTCATCGACTTCCGCAGGTCTAAGCCACCACTGCGGCAGGTCAACATCAGGGGCGAGGACATCGAGGTGGTGCAGTCCTACAGGTACTTGGGGGGTGCACCTGGACAGCAAGCTAGACTGGTTGAAACATTGATGCGGTCTACAGGAAGAGCCAGAGCAGGCTCTTCTTCCTGAGGAGGCTCAGGTCCTTCGATGTCTGTGTGGAGATGCTGCACATGTTCTGTCGGTGGTGGCAAGTACCATCTTTTATGCTGCTGTCTGCTGGGGAGGCAGTGCGACTGAGAGGGACACCAGAAGGCTGGATAAACTGATCAGGAAAGCAGGCTCAGTGCTGGGTAGGTGCCTAGACTCACTGGGGGCCGTGGTGGAGAGGAGGATGTGGACCAAGTTGTCTGACATCATGGACAATACCAACCACCCCCTCCACCACACCCTAATGGAGCAGAGTAGCCACAGTGGGCGGCTAACTGCGCTGCGCTCAAGGACTGAGCGCCAAAGGAGGTCCTTCTTCCCTACGGTCATCAGGCTGTTCAACAGTTCAGTAGTGGACAGGGGCCGCTGACTTTGGCTCTGGTGCCAGGCCCAACCAAATCCCCCTTCCACCTCCTCACTTCTTTTATTACTGTCTCATCTCATCTCATCTTCATCCGCTTATCCGGGGTCGGGTCGCGGGGGCAGCAGCTTTAGCAGGGGACCCCAAACTTCCCTTTCCCGGGCCACATTAACCAGCTCTAACTGGGGGATCCCGAGGCGTTCCCAGGCCAGTGTGGAGATATAATCTCTCCACCTAGTCCTGGGTCTTCCCCGAGGCCTCCTACCAGCTGGACGTGCCTGGAGAACCTCCCTAGGCGCCCAGGGGGCATCCTTACTAGATGCCCGAACCACCTCAACTGGCTCCTTTCAACGCTAAGGAGCAGCGGCTCTACTCCGAGTTCCTCACGGATGGCTGAACTTCTCACCCTATCTCTAAGGGAGACTCCAGCCACCCTCCTGAGAAAACCCATTTCGGCCGCTTGTACTCGCGACCTCGTTCTTTCGGTCATGACCCAACTTTCATGACCATAGGTGAGGGTAGGAACGAAGATTGACCGGTAGATCGAGAGCTTTGCCTTCCGGCTCAGCTCTCTTTTCGTCACAACGGTGCGGTAGAGCGACTGCAACACCGCCCCCGCTGCTCCGATTCTCCGGCCAAACTCACGCTCCATCGTCCCCTCACTCGTGAACATGATCCCGAGGTACTTGAACTCCTTCACTTGGGGTAAGGACTCATTCCCTACCTGGAGTAAGCAATCCACCGGTTTCCTGCTAAGAGCCATGGCCTCAGATTTAGAGATGCTGATCCTCATCCCAGCCGTTTCACACTCGGCTGCGAACCGATCCAGTGAGTGCTGAAGGTCACTGACCGACGATGCCATCAGGACCACATCATCTGCGAAAAGCAGAGACGAGATCCTCAGCCCACCGAACTGCAACCCCTCCCCACCACGACTACGCCTTGAAATCCTGTCCATGAAAATCACGAACAGGATTGGTGACAAAGCGCACCCCTGGCGGAGGCCAACCCCCACCGGAAACGAATCCGACTTACTCCCGAGGATCCGGACACAGCTCTCACTTTGGGTGTACAGAGATTGGATGGCCCACAGAAGTGACCCCCTCACCCCATACTCCCGCAGCACCTCCCACAGTATCTCCCTAGGAACCCGGTCATATGCCTTCTCCAGATCCACAAAACACATGTAGACTGGATGAGCATACTCCCAGGCCCCCTCCAGGATCCTTGGAAGACTGAAGAGCTGGTCCATTGTTCCACGTCCAGGACGGAATCAGCATTGTTCCTCTTCAATCTGAGGTTCGACTATAGGATGAAACCTCCTTTCCAGCCGGGTGGCCTAGGGTGCTCTGGTACCACGTACACTTATGAGCATCCTTATGTTCAAACATGGTGTTAGTTATAGACAATCCGTGACTTGCACGGAAGTCTAATAACTGATGACCGCTCGGATTTCGATCAGGGAGGCCGTTCCTTCCAATCACGCCTCTCCAGGTTTCTCCATCATTGCCCACGTGGGCGTTGAGGTCTCCCAGCAGAACTATCGAGTCCCCTACTAAAGCCCCATGCAGGACTCCATTCAGGGTCTCCAAGAAGGTCGAATACTCTGAACTGCTGTTCGGTGCATATGCACAAACAACAGTCAGAGTTTTCCCCCCTACCACCCGCAGGCGTAAGGAGGCAACTCACTCTTCCACCGTGGTGAACTCCAACACCGCGGCACTCAGCCGGGGGTTTGTGAGTATCCCCACACCCGCCCAGCGCCTCACACCCTGGGCAACTCCAGAGAAGAATAGGGTCCAACCCCTATCCAGGAGTATGGTTCCAGAACCGAGACTGTGTGTGGAGGCAAGCGCCACCAGATCTTACTGGTAGCGCTCCACCTCCCGCACAAAATCCGGCTCCTTCCCCGACATAGGTGTGACATTCCACGTCCCAAGAGCCAGCTTCTGCTGCCCTTGTCTGGTCCGTCAAGGCCCCTCAACTTCAGCAGCGCACCTGACCCAAGTGGTTCCTATTGAGAGTGGTGGGCCCACAGGGTGGAGAGGAGGGAGGTGCCACGTCACTTTTTCGGGCCGTGCCCAGCTGGGCTCTGTGTCCAGCCCGGCCACCAGGCGCTCGCCGGCGAGCCCTCCGTCTGGGCCTGGATCCAGACGGGGGCCCCCGGCTTCCTCCCGGCAGGGTCTCTCTTCCTCTTCCTCCCGAATATTATACCTGTATAATATTAATATATTTAATTTAAACATGTATGTATTCAATTTCTATTAAAATCTACATGTATGATTTTGTTGATTTCTTTTTCCACCCTGCCCATTGAAAATACTACCTTTTTTTTTTCCCCCTTTCTCTTTTATCTTCTCTATGTGTCTCTGTGTAGACAGAGAGCAGGGAAGAAGCAGTTTATGGTGCTGTGGAAAAAACTGCAGCCATCTGCCACTATTGGAGCCAAGATCTGCTAATTCTATCCGCGCGGATTAATCGGTAGACCTCCAGTGTGTGTGTGTGTTTACCAGTTTACCTTTGGCCAAATAAAGTCCCAGGAAGCCGGAGAAGCCCACGGCCGCTACACTGGGGTAGAGGTCAGGAGGAGGCTCACTGAGGAACTGGTACACATCTGAAAAAAAAACACGAGAAGAGAGAGTGCACTCACACTGTCCATCCGTACCGTGCCCCAGCACGTTTCACGGCTAAAGTCTAGTTCGTTTGACCAGTGTGAGTGAAACCGTACCGCGCCTTAGATCGGTACGGTTTCCGGCCACGGCCCGTTTGGGAGAGGTGGGCTTTTGTAAAGCACGTTTGCACATGTACGAGCACAAGCGTGCGCGCGTGTACGAGCACGAGGCCTACGGCGGTTCTGACGTAATTTAATGTGCGCCTGTTCAGACAGAAAAAAAGACGGACCATGTGCGGACATTTAAAACAATGGTGGCGAAAGGTTCATCTTCTTATGGTGGTTTTGCATCTATTTTTGGTAATTTGCATTTTTTTGTGGTAGATTTGCATCTATTTTTAGCCATTTTGTATCTTTTTGTGGTGGTTTTGCATCTATTTTTTAGTCATTTTGCATCTTTTTGTGGTGGTTTTGCATCTAAGAGAAGCCATCCAGCACTAATGTTCAACAATCGTACGGGGAAAATGTTATCAAATCAGAGGCAGGTAGACTTAAATCCTCACACTGGCTTCCCTTTAATGCTACAAAAGTGACTTAACAATGCTGCTTGTTTATGAAATGAAGCCGGACCAAAACATGCTGCTCAGAAACAAAAACACACTTTCCTGATTGTATCAAACTTCAAATTAACTTAAAACCAGCTGATCCCGCTTTTCGTTCCAATCATATGCTTAGGTTTTCCGTTTATTTGACTGTTTTTCTGTGATTCTGGGAACTGCCCGTTGCTGAGCGGGCAGACTGACGTAAAAGTGGTCACATGAAAAAAGATTCAATCAGGTTTTGGGTTTTTGTCTCGGATTCAAAGGCGTGTCATTTAAGACCCCTGTGACCTGACTCATCTCTTGTCAGTGTGTGTGTGTTAAAGGTCAACCGATAGCTGATTAATCGTCCGAAACAAGATGTGAACTAATGTAAATTTATTTAATATAGCTATTGGATAAAAATACATTAGTAGATTTTTAATAGCTACATATTATTAGCTATATATTATTTTTTTGTCATTTTGCATCTTTTTGTGGTGGTTTTGCATCTATTTTTTTTTTTGTTATTTTGTATCTTTTTGTGGTGGTTTTGCATTTGTTTTTGGTCATTTTGCATCTTTTTGTGGTGGTTTTGCATCTATTTTTGTTCTTTTTTTTTTTTTTTATACAAACTACCGGACACCAGCAAAATGAGTAATAATGTACTGTAATAATGATGATACTTCCAGTGTGTGAAAGTCCCTCAGTCTTTCTGCGTTATATCTTTTTGGAGAGCAGCCGACCTGCAACAGAATGTGTTTTCTCACCTGTGACTGTTATTACGGAGGTGTTGATCGTGGGCTCCACAGTTTTATAAACTTGCTGAGGTCCAAAGATAAATAGTAAACACACACACAGAGAGAGAGAGAGAGAGAGAGAGAGAGAGAGAGAGAGAGAGAGAGAGAGAGAGAGAGAGAGAGAGAGAGAGAGAGAGAGAGAGAGAGAGAGAGAGAGAGAGAGAGAGAGAGAGAGAGAGAGAGAGAGAGAGAGAGAGAGAGAGAGAGAGAGAGAGAGAGAGAGAGAGAAAGAAGCCGGTTAGTTTCATCCAAGTGCTCATTTATTCACGTTAAAACTATTTTATGCACTTCAATCACATAAAGACAGATGAGATGCAAAAGTAGGGGAGTCCATGCAGGACTCCATTCAGGGTCTCCAAGAAGGCCGAATTCTCTGAACTGCTGTTCGGTGCATATGCACAAACAACAGTCAGAGTTTTCCCCCCTACCACCGGCAGGCGTAAGGAGGCGACCTTCTCGTCCACCAGGGTTAACTCCCAACACCGCGGCACTCAGCCAGGGGTTTGTGAGTATCCCCACACCCGCCCAGCGCCTCACACCCTGGGCAACTGCAGAGGAGAATAGGATCCAACCCCTATCCAGTAGTACGGTTCCAGAACCGAGACTGTGTGTGGAGGTAAGCCCCACCAGATCTAACTGGTAGCGCTCCACCTCCCGCACAAGCTCCAGCTCCTTCCCCGACAGAGGTGAGACATTCCACATCCAAGAGCCAGCTTCTGCTGCCCGTGTCTGGTCCGTCAAGGCCCCTCAACTTCAGCAGCGCACCTGACCCAGGTGGTTCCTCCTGCAACTGGTGGGCCCACAGGATGACGACATGTGGTTTTTAAATATAAAACTAATTTAACTCCAGGTTGTTAAACTTGTTTGATGCTGTAAACACTAGAGCTGCAAAGACTTGTCGTTTAGTTGTCAACTATAAAAAAATACGCCCATTATTCTGAATCAGTTTAGAGTCATTTTTAAGAATAAAATAAGTAAAAATTCTCTAGTTCCAGCTTCTTAAATGTGAATATTTTCTGGTGTCTTTCCTCCTCTGTGACAGTAAACTGAATCTCTGAGTGGTTGATAAAACGAGACATTTGAGGACGTCGTCTTGGGCTTTGGGAAACACTGATCCACAGTTTTCACCATTTTATACAAAAAAACAAACAAACAAACTGATGAATCCAGAAAAAGATGGATCAATGAAAATAATTATTAGCTGCAGCCCTAATTAATAGTTCGTAAACAGCAGAAACATTGACCTACACTTATAATTATGCAGAAAAAAGAAAAGAAATAAATAATTTGCACATATCACTGACCTCAAATTTTTCCATTGCATCATGGCCCGTTTTCTGCAAAATAAGAAAGAAAAAAAGTCAATTTAATGATGGTTTTTTTACTAAAACAGATGAAATAATGAGTATTTTTCCTTCTCCAACTTCTGCTTTTTATGTTGCCTCACACAAAGTTTTGTATTAAAATATAGTCGGGGCTCTCCTGTAGGTGTAGTGTTAAATCCTGTAGGATCAGAGACGCAGGACTGAATTCTTTGGAATAATGCAAAAATAAAATGTAGTGGGGAAAAAAACAGTGTCTAATATGAAAAAACAAAATTTACTAAATGTCATATTTTTGTTGGCGTGTGTCAAACGTGCATCAGTTGCTTTGCTCCTCAGCTTTTGTGGTTGAATTTTCTGCAGTGACGTCGCAACAGCTGACCAAAGGATAAACTGACATCACACTTCAGGAATGAAAAGTGAAGAGTTGTTGAACTGTGAAAGATCTGAGAGGAACGTAGAGGACAGTCTGAGCTTCTGGATGGCTGTTATTCAGAAATAAGAAAACCTTTCCACAAGTGTGAGCAGATATTTGAGATTTCAACACAACCCCCAAAGATGATTGATATTTTTTACGGCTCTATTATGTTTGAGCAGCTTCCAGAAATGATCATCTTTGATGAAGTACTAATTTGTTTAGGTGTGGTGCAGGTTAAAGTAGCTTCAGAGAGATTTGCTGGTAGATATTTTGTTTTTTTGCACAAACAAGAGGTCTTCGTTTTCAGAGAAACAGTTGGGAGGAGCAGACAGGACGGACGTGGGCAGCAGCTAAATTAATTTCCACAGAAGTTTGCCCTCTCTCTTTACACTGAAGATCAGCTGCTTAAGCATGGACGTAATCTGAGACAACTGGCCCCTGGGCACAGACATGTAAGAGGCCCCCCACTCTGTCTATGTAGAAACAAGACACCTTAATTCAATTTGGTTTATCTTTGTCTTCATTTCACCTCCAATTCTAGTGTTTTGTACGTCTTTGTGGTGGTTTTGCAAAGATTTTCAGGTGGTCATTTTACATCTATTTTTAATGGTTTTAGACTTGGACTTCTCTTTATTGATCCCTTTGGGATCACTCCCGCAAGGAAATTGAATTTCCAGCAGCTTACAAAAACACAAGGGAGGTGTAAAATGTGTGTGTCTTATTGGTCCGGCTCTGTCGTATCTTAAAGACTTTATAGTACCGTATTACCCGACTAGATCACTGCGCTCTGAGAGTGCAGAGCTACTTGTCATTCCTAGAGTCTCCAAAAGTAGAAATGGAGGCAGAGCCTTCAGCTACCAAGCTCCTCTCCTGTGGAACAAACTCCCAAGTGTTATTCGGGAGGCAGACACTGTCCCCATATTTAAGAGTAAACTTAAAACTTTCATTTTTGATAAAGCTTACAGCTAGGACTTACGATAAGATTTTGTTCTGCTTAATGATGCTGCTATAGGCCTAGTCTGCCGGGGGATAATACTTTTCCTGATACTCTGAGCTTCTCTCCTCTCTGTCTGTATCATTCTAGCTCATCAATGCATGTTACTAATTCAGCTTCTTCCCCGGAGTTGTTTGTGCTTTGTCGTCTCGCAGGTCTCTGCTGATCGTGGTGGTGCCTGCTGCCGTGGTCCTACATGACGCTTCCTGCTGCTATTATCACTGTTACTCATACTATCACTAGTTTAATAAACTATAAAATTTGTAGCCATAAAAACACCATCAGTGTGTCTTGCTGCTCATCATTGATCATGTTTGCCACCATAATTACTATTATTTTCATATTTTATCACCTTAGCTGTGCTTGTTTCTACTATTCTGTTGTATTAACTGCCTTAACATATAAGTCATATTCACATTACTATAGATATTATTATAGTTACTGTTACGCTTTGGTTGCTTGCATCTCTGGAAGTGTGTCTGTCTGTCTCTCCCTGTCCATCTGTGTGTCTTTTCTCTCTCCTTTTCTTCCTCCCCAACCGGTCAAGACAGATGGCTGTCCATAGAGCTGGGTCTGTCCGACGTTCCTGACTGTTATAGGGAAGGTTTTCGTTGCCACTGTACTCTACAGAGGAATTGTTGGGTCTATGTAAAACATGAATAAGTCATAGAGTGTGGTCTTTACCTACTCTGTAAAGTGTCCTGAGATAACTTTTGTTATGATTTGACACTATAAATAAAATTGAATTGAATTAAAAAAATACAGTCTAGGATAACCAATAAACTCTAAGCTAAATAAATACAGAACAATAAAGTCTTAGTCAAATATATATGAGGTAGATGTAAGATTACAGGTAAAATAAAATTCACAGAAAATGGAATCAGTTAAGTTAAATGTAGAGGAAACGTATAAGATAAAATATGTATGACTGTATATGACAGAAATAAGCAGCAAGATTAAATTATTGCACTGAAGTGGTGGATAAAGTAATTGCACAAAGTTATTGTGTGTCTTTATCATAATTTTTTGACTCTGTGGTTGTTTTGTGTCTAGTTTCAGTCATTTAGCATCTCTTTGTGGGTTTTTTTTCAGCAACATTTTATGAGTCAGGGCCCCTGATAATTACTCCTGTGCGTGCCAACCGCTTTCTACTGAAGGTCACACACCGACTGTGGAGAAGAAGCTCATAAAAACCCCACAACTATCCCTTTAATGCTGACATGCAGGTGTTGGGAAATTCCGAAGAATGTGCTCAGCACACAGCCAACTGTGACTTATTGTTTGACAGAGCATCTTATGAACACACCTGGCACTGGTTTGTGTACGGTTCTGCCAATTTCCTCAGCGATGCAACGCTCTGCTCCAGCGGCCCGGCCTCTGGCTCCACAAACTGAGGCTCTGCTTCAGGGCTGGTGTACAACGACGGCAGCTGAAACAAACAACAACAAGTTGAAAATCAGTGTTAACACGACTGACTCGGGTATTCAATCGTAGACTAACCAGTTAAAAAAAACAGGGAATGACACACTGCTAGAATAACAACTTTTATCCATTTCGAAAGACAAAACGCATCAACAACGCTGTGTCTGTTGAAGGCATGAAGGTCAAAGTTAAGCAAAGATGACGTTTGAGCAGAAGGAGACACACTGTTGACATAAAGAAACATGAGGCAAAAGGCAAACACAAGACTATGAACACTATGACCAATATATTCCTCGAGGCAGTGGCCTAGGAGGAGGCGTTGCAGCTATTTATGACTCAGGCCTATTAATAAACCCTAAACCTAAACTAAATTATAATTCATTTGAAAGTCTTGTTCTTAGTCTTTCACATTCAACCTGGAAAACTGTGCAGCCAATTATATTTGTTATAGTGTACCGTGCTCCTGGTCTGTACTCTGAATTTCTGTCTGAATTCTCAGAGTTTCTGTCAAATTTAGTCCTTAAATCTGACAAAGTAATCATTGTAGGAGATTTTAATATTCATGTGGACAGCGATAAAAATAGTCTTAGTATTGCGTTTATCTCTCTATTAGATTCGATTGGTTTTAGTCAGAGTGTACATAAAACTACTCACTGTTTTAATCACACCCTTTCCCTTGTTTTGGCTTATGGTGTGGAAATTAATGACTTAATAGTCTTTCCACAGAATCCTATTTTATCAGACCATTATTTAATAACTTTTGAATTCATATTACAGGACTACTCACCTCTGGGTAAAAGGGTCTACACTAGATGGTTATCTGATAGTGCTATAACTAAATTTAAGGAAGCGATTCCATCTGCATTTACTTTAATGCCTTATCCTAATATTCAAGATTCCTGCACTAACGTTAGTTTCTCTGAAATTGATCACCTTGTTGACAGTGTTGCAGGCTCTCTACGAACAACACTCGACTCTGTTGCTCCTTTAAAAAAGAAGATAATAAAACGGAGGAAGTTAGCTCCGTGGTATACCTCACAAACCCGGGAATTAAAACAAATATTGCAAAAGTTGGAAAGTACATGGCGCTTCACTAAACTGGAGGAATCTCACTTAGTTTGGCAAGAAAGTCTTAAAACATATAGGAAGGCCCTCTGTAATGCGAGAGCAGCCCATTACTCATCTTTAATAGAGGAGAATAAGAACAATCCTAGATTTCTTTTTAGCACTGTAGCCAGGCTGACAGAGAGCCACAGCTCTATTCAGCCATGTATTCCTATAACCCTCAGTAGTAACAACTTCATGACCTTCTTTAATGACAAAATTATAACTATTAGAGACAAAATCAACCTGCTTGGCACCAATTTTTCTTCAAACCCAGGAACCTTAGAAACAACTGTACGACCTGATATATTCTTGGACTGCTTTTCTACAGTCGACCGTAACAAATTAACATCTACTATTTCGGCATCAAAGCCTTCTACTTGTCTCCTAGACTCTATCCCAACTAAGTTACTTAAAGAAATGTTACCTTTAGTTAGCACTCCTGTATTAGATATGATTAACATGTCTTTATCAGCAGGTTATGGACCACAGTCTTTTAAAGTAGCTGTTATTAAACCTCTTCTTAAAAAGCCCAGTCTTGATCCTGAGGTACTAGCCAACTATAGACCTATATCTAACCTTCCTTTTCTCTCTAAGATCCTTGAGAAATTAGTTGCCAATCAGTTGTGTGACTTTTTACATAATAATGAGATATTTGAGGACTTTCAGTCAGGATTTAGAGCGAATCATAGCACTGAGACAACACTGGTGAAGATTACTAAAGACCTTCTTACAGCTTCAGACAAAGGACTTGTCTCTGTACTTGTTTTACTAGATCTTAGTGTGGCCTTCGACACTATTGACCATCACATCCTGCTACAGAGATTGGAGCATCTGATCTGCATTAAAGGAAACGCACTGAGCTGGTTTAAGTCATATTTATCAGATAGATCTCAGTTTGTACATGTTAATGACAAATCCTCCATGCACACTAAAGTCAGTCACGGAGTCCCACAGGGTTCTGTCCTTGGACCGCTTCTATTCACCTTATATATGCTTCCCTTAGGAAATCCTCAAAGCAATTTCAGTCAAAAACAACTGGACTGGTTGTTTGTCTAGGAAGACGTTTCACCTCTCATCCAACAGGCTTCATCAGTTCATGTACGCATCTGACCAGGCTGGGACTGGTCCAACTAACTGGTGTGAGATCCAGGTATTTAACCTCTCACAAGGCCGATGATGTCACTGAAACCCTTTTGTGCTCCAAAAGCCCACGCCCGTCGTTAGAGTGACAGTCGTTGGTGGGCAGTTGGTTTCGACTTCGTTAGTGCTCTATTGAGTCTGATCGACAGTCGTTGGGGTCACCCGGGGCCATGTGTGAACAGTTGTCCACTGAGGTTAGATTGTTGAATCTCCTGGGAATGGATGAAAGGGCAGCATTGTAAATTGGAGATAAGTGGTGTCTCAGACCTCCTCCTCTGTTTAGCGATGGTTTCTCCACTTTTACATAGATGGCTTCTTTTACTCCTCTTTCAAACCATCTGTCCTCTCTGTC
The DNA here is from genome assembly GCF_963691815.1 of Echiichthys vipera. Lineage (NCBI taxonomy): Eukaryota > Metazoa > Chordata > Actinopteri > Perciformes > Trachinidae > Echiichthys > Echiichthys vipera. The sequence goes on from NC_139846.1 coordinate 814,715, forward strand.
CAAGATTTGGACATTGCTGTCATCACAGGAGTGGGCTTTCTCCTTGAGGTGTAAGTGGACAGCGGAGTCCAGGCCTGAGGAGTTAGCTCTCCTGTGTTGGGCCATGCCTTTATGCAGTGGTTGTTTTGTTTCTCCAATGTAAAGATCTTTGCATTCCTCGTTGCATTGGACAGCATAAACCAGGTTGCTTTTGTGGTGGTGTGGTGTTCTGTCTTTCGGATGTACTAGTCTCTGTCTGAGTGTGTTACCGGGTTTGAAATACACAGGGATGCAGTGTTTGTTGAAAAATTCCCTTAGGAAATATTATAAGGAAGCACTCCATAAATTTTCATTGTTATGCTGATGATACACAATTATATTTGTCGATCAAACCAGAAGAAACCGATCAGTTGGATAAACTTCAAATGTGCATTAAGGAAATAAAAAGCTGGATGACCTGCAATTTTCTGATGTTAAACTCAGACAAAACCGAAGTTATTGTACTTGGCCCAAAAGGCCTCCCAAACTCAATAGCTAAAGACATTGTTACTCTGGATGATGATGTGTTGTCCTCCAGCACCACAGTAGGGAATCTGGGAGTTATTTTTGACCAGGATATGTCCTTCGATTCTCACATAAAACTAACGACAAGGACTGCATATTTTCACCTGCGTAATATTGTGAAAATTAGGAACATTGTGTCTCAGAAAGATGCAGAAAAACTAGTCCATGCATTTGTTACTTCTAGGCTGGACTATTGCAACTCCTTATTATCAGGTTGCTCCAATAAGTCTGTTAAGAGTCTCCAGTTGGTCCAAAATGCTGCAGCTTGTGTACTAACTAAAACAATTATATTATTATTATTATATTATAGTATTAGCTTCTCTGCACTGGCTACCTGTAAAATCTAGAATAGAATTTAAAATCCTTCTCCTTACGTACAAAGCTCTTATTGGTCAGGCGCCGTCGTATCTTAAAGAGCTCATAGTACCGTATCACCCGACTAGATCTCTGTGCTCTGAGAATGCAGGGCTACTCGTCGTTCCTAGAGTCTCCAAAAGGAGAAATAGAGGCAGAGCCTTCAGCTACCAAGCTCCTCTCCTGTGGAACAAACTCCCAAATGTTATTCGGGAGGCAGACACTGTCCCCATATTTAAGAGTAAACTTAAAACTTTCCTTTTTGATAAAGTTTACAGCTAGGACTTACGATAAGATTTTGTTCTGCTTAATGATGCTGCTATAGGCCTAGTCTGCCGGGGGATAATACCTTTCCTGATACTCTGAGCTTCTCTCCTCTCTGTCTGTACCATTCATGTCTCATCAATGCATGTTACTAATTCAGCTTCTTCCCGGAGTTGTTTGTGCTTTGTCGTCTCGCAGGTCTCTGCTGATCGTGGTGGTGCCTGCTGCCGTGGTCCTACATGACGCTTCCTGCTGCTATGATCACTGTTACTCATATATACTAGCACTAGTTTAATAAACTATAAAATTTGAAGCCATAAAAACACCACCAGTGGTATGTCTCGCTGTATCGTAGCTGCTATTGCCACTACTCATCATTGATCATGTTTGCCACCATAATTATTATCATTGTCATATTCTATCACCTTAGCTGTGCTTGTTTCTACTATTCTGTTGTATTAACAGCCTTAACATATACGTCATATTCACATTACTATAGATATTATTGTAGTTACTGTTAGGCTTTGCTTGCTTGCATCTCTGGAAGTGTGTCTGTCTGTCTCTCTCTGTCCATCTGTGTGTCTTTTCTCTCTTTCTCTCTCCTTTTCTTCCTCCCCAACCGGTCAAGACAGATGGCCGTCCTCCACAGAGCTGGTTCTGACCGACGTTCCTGCCTGTTATAGGGAAGGTTTTCGTTGCCACCGTACTCTACAGAGGAATTGTTGGGTCTATGTAAAACATGAATAAGTCATCTAGTGTGGTCTTTACCTACTCTGTAAAGATAACTTTTGTTATGATTTGACACTATAAATAAAATTGAATTGAATATACAAGTAATAGAAAAATAACGCAGAGTAAAAACAATGCAAAGTCATTCATTCATTTTAATAGTTAAACTACATTTAGCTGATACATACGCGTACTTGTAAGGTTTGGAACGCAGGACTTTTACTCGTAAAGGAGTATTTTATTTGTGTGGTATTAATAGTTTTACTTTAGTAAAGGATCTGAATACTGCTGGAGACAAGATTTGACATGATCTGACCGTATCACCAGTCTGTGTCGGTTATTAACCCACCTTAGGGTCTGAAAACACAAATAATGTGTGATTTATTTATGTATAGAAACCTATTTGAGGACTGTTATGTTGACTGCTAGAAGGGGATAATGCCTTGCCTTAGGCACTTCTACTTCATTTTGTATACTATGTACTTTATTTTATTTTTATTCATTTATGTTTGTACCTTAATATATTGTCAATAGAGCTTTGCCACTTTGATGTTTTTGAGAAATATGGAGGACTAGACATGACTTAAGTCTCAATAAATAAATACATGGATAGATGGGACCTTCTTCCTCTTTAACACAGAAATACAGAAATAAATAAATGTAGGGGAACAAAAGTGTATAAAGTTTATAAGTATTTATTTATACATTTATTGATGCATATATTTACTTAAGTATTTATTTATTCATTTGTTTGTTTATGTATTAATTCAAACATTTATGCATTTATGTATTCATTTATTTAGGTATTTTTGTACTTCTATATTGATTCATGCATTTATTTATTTCAGCATTTTATTTATTTTTGTATTTATTACGGTATTTATTTATTTATTGAGACTTAAGTCATGTTTATTGCTTCATAAAGCAATGCAAATTCAATTGAAGTTGTAATGTTCTTAATTGTTCAAAATCAAAAAAATAAAAATTATTGACCCACCTCATGGATGCTCAGAGCAGCAGGCTGCGGGCTCCTCTTCTTCCCGTCCCCGGCAGCCAGCAGCACAGAGCCGCTCAGAAGGCCCGTCAGCGCCGGAGCGGCGACACACAGCGACACCTGGCGACACACACACACACACACGCGCGCGCACATTCAATAAAATAAAGCGCTAAATGAGGCTGCAATGTCAGTTCGAAACACTTTTGATAGTAAATTAAACATTCTAACCAACGAGAGGAACTAAATCACATATTTAACGTCACTTTATCGTTAAATGAAATAAACAGAAAGAGCCTTTAGCTGACCTGTTAGCAACATGCTAGCATCAGCTGTTGTCTAATTTACTAACGTTTGACAATATATTTGCTGTATAATATTAGTGTTAAACACTATAAACATACGCGTCACTACATGAAAGCCACAGCGTGAGATGGAAATAATTTTTAAGGTGATCAAAAGGTGGAAATCGTTAAGAATAATTACCAGTTTCGAATATGACATTCTTTCGCTTTTCTACGGCAAGCCGGGGGAGGGACGCGCCACAGTGCGCATGCTCATTTTTAAAATGTCACTGAACAGTGAAATTAATCCTGTGAATGTTCTCATTCGTCCAGGTCATCGTTATCCTCAAAGCAATTTCAGTCAAAAGCAACTGGACTGGTTGTTTGTCTAGGAAGACGTTTCACCTCTCATCCAAGAGGCTTCATCAGTTCATGTACGCATCTGACCAGGCTGGGACTGTCAGACTGAAATTGCTTTGAGGATAGTGAAATTAATGAAAACTAATACATTTTAAATAATAAATCAAATAAATGTAAGCTTTTAAAAGAGCATGGCAGAAAAATAAAATTACTATAATATTAAAAATAGAGCAATTTGGTTTGTTACAATTCCTCAGTTCTGGAATAGAAAAAAACGCAACTATCTAAAAATAAATAAATATATTTTAAAAATGTATAAAATGAACATTAACACTGAAAGAAATATAACAATGAACAATAACACTTAAATAATTTATGATAGTGAACTATAACGCTGAAAGAAATTATAATGAACAATAACACTTAATAACACTTAAAAATTAAATTATAATTGTCTTTATGTAAATTATATTATTTTATTATATACTGTATATCAACACTGAAATTATTTTTTTTTTAAATATACGTTTTTTTAAATAATTAAAATATTTTTACTGTGTACAACACCAATTATTTCTACACTAAATAACATTATTTAATTTTTTATTTTATGATATTCAAACTTTGAATTGCCAAGCTTATTTCCAGGGGTTAATCAGAATAAAAATAGGATGTATATATATATATATAAAGAAAAATTACAACAATAAACAGTGGCACTGAAATATACTGATATTCAGATGATTGACTAGCAGTACATTGAGTTACAAACAGCCGTAAGTAGAGTCAGAAACAAACACACACGGATATAAAATCACTTGAGCAGTCGGCTGAAAGTTGACCAATATGAACATTTATTTCTGGAAAGAAGTTACAAATCGTTTCCAAAGTAGTTTCTACTCAGATTATAAAATATGTTAATCTGATTTTACTTTCTTATTCAGATACAGTCGTTGCAGCAAGGTATGTTTTATTAATTTTTTTAGATCCTCTATTCTGTTGTCCTACTGACAGACTGAAGACTGGTGGACTAAAGGATGCTGCGCTATGAATTGAATGTGCCAGAAATCAAGACAGTAGTATTGTTATCGGTTACACGTTTCTTCTTTTAACAGCGTCATGAGAGGAGCAGCAGCCGCAGCGAGAGAAACTGCAGAGCGGCAGATACAGTGACACAGAAGTGTGTGTCCCCGACCGGACCTGCCTCTGACAGCGTGAGCGTTGCTGTGTTTGCCACGTGGGACACTTTTCTGCTTATTCTGAATGTGTTGGGGTTTAAATTAAAAGTGATCAGGAGAAAAATTGGTGCAAAAACAGGAATATACTGTAGGATCTTGAGAAGAGAAAGAACATTAGTTTTGGGATTTAAAATGTTTTGAGATTGAGAAATTTGAGATTTTAACAACACAAATACACAATACAGTACAGTTTGATTGAAATTTTTGATTTATCTTCTGCTTAACCATGTTTACATTAGCTATAAATAGCAATACATTTGCAAAATCACGCATGGGATAGCTGCTAATTAGAGCTGCAACAATTAGTGGATTGAAGTAAAATTAGTCTGCAACTATTTTTAGACTTTTTTAAATAAATAAGAAAAATTTAGCGGGTTCCAGTTTCTCAAATGTGAGGATTTGCTGCTTTTAAGGAATATAGGATATTGAGAACAGAAAGAAGAATAGTTTTGGGGTATACAAATTTGATTTTAAAACCACAAATGTTTTGAATTTTTTATTGGAAATACAGTTTGATTAATATGTTCATGTATCTTTATCTTAAATAAACCATGTTTTAATTAGCTTGAAATAGCAATAGATTTGCAAATAGACACGTGTGACAGTGTCAAACAGTGGTTTAAAAGAAAATTAATCTGCAACTATTTTCAGACATTTTTCAAGCAAAAATAAGCAAAATATGCTGGTTCATTTTTCTCAGATGTGAGGATTTGCTGCTTTTCTTTGTCATACAGGACATTTAATAATATATCTTTGAGTCTTGAACCCTGAATTTCTGCACTTCGGTATCTCCTGGAAACATTTTCTCTGTTTGAAAACAAAGATGCATGAAGTCCACAGTAAAACCCACAACTTCTCACTGCCGAGGAGCAAGTGTACACAATCTAAGATTTCTACCAGTGTCACCAAGCGTCGAAGATCTTCCCAGGTGGCGTCACATGAACTCAGGACTTGACAGGTCTGTGTGTGTGTGTGTGTGTGTGTGTGTGTGTGTGTGTGTGTGTGTGTGTGTGTGTGTGTGTGTGTGTGTGTGTGTGTGTGTGTGTGTGTGTGTGTGTGTGTGTGTGTGTGTGTGTGTGTGTGTGTGTGTGTGTGTGTGTGTGTGTGTGTGTGTGTGTGTGTGGGGACAACAGGGACGTCACTGATTCAAAAAACAGTGGAGTTAAAAAAGGATGATAGCGGAGTGTTTTTTATATCAGACCCTTAAAAATCCATGCCTCTATGGAAGTAAATCTGTGTCATCGGATTTTGAAATTAAAAAGCCATTGAATTTCTAGCACTGAATATGTATGCATTGAAAATATGTATCTGAATGTTTTGACTCTGAATTTAACTCTTTATTTTTTAATGTTCATAAATTCAAGGTTAAAAAATTCAAGGCTAAAAAATGTAACGTTAAAAATTTAGATCGCAATTTCATCCACTGAATTTTGCAGCTGGATTTTTATGTCGAAACTTTTACAATTAAAACATTGTATTTTGCGTCTGAATTTGGTAAATTTACATTTTAACGTCGACATTTTTAACGTAGAAAAAAAATTAATTCACATGAAATTCTTGTAATAAATAACCCTACAACTGTTACTGCATAGCTCGATTTGAAGCAACACTTGAGAAAATAAATAACTTAAATACACGGCTGACACACTGGACTGCATCAGTAGATGTGCTCTAGCCCTTTTCACAGTTGGCCCATAAAAACAATAAAAATAAATATATGGAAAGGTCAGAAACTGCTGCAGGATCTTTACTGTACGTATGAAACTTTTGCATCTTCTAAAATAACTCCAGGTGACATTTTCAGTGTCTGAGATGAAAAGCTGAGTGGAGGAACGCTGGTAGAAGTTCAGCTGTGGTGAAAATCATCTGAAAACACTGGCTGGTAAATATTTGAGTCATTCTCAGCTGAAAGTCCTGGGGCTGTATTCACAAAACATCTTAAGGCTAAGAGTAGGTCCTAACTTGCTGATTCAGGAATAACTCTTAGAAATAAGGGCTGGTTCACTCCTAATTTTAGAGCTCCTAACTTTTTAAGATAAGTTTAATTCATAAAGCATTTTAGGGCTAAAAGTACCTCCTAAATATACTGTGCCCTTTTGTAAATATACATTTTAAACGCTTTTAAAAGCGGTTTGTTTTCACACTATTTGCCAGCTACTGCCTACTGACTTTGTGTTTCTGTTTCTATTTTGATTTTATTTATTGTTTTGATATGTGTACTGGAGAATCCATACAAAATTTCATTGTACTAAGTATAATGACAATAAAGGGAATTCTGATTCTGATTCTAAATCTATACATAATGTAGGTATCCTCTGCAGGACTCCTCAGTCACTCAGAGTAGACCATAACAGGAGCGTACACGTTCCCCTGAATGTAATGGACCGGGGAACATGGGACCCTTTTAGGAAAAAACAGGGAACATGGGAGCCTTTTTGGGAAAAGCAGGGAACATGGGACCCTTTGTGGAAAAACAGGGAACATGGGAGCCTTTGTGGAAAAACAGGGAACATGGGACCCTTTTTAGGATAAAACAGGGAACATGGGACCCTTTTTAGGAAAGACGGAGAACATGGGACCCTTTTTGGGGAAAACAGGGAACATGAGACCCTTTTTAGGAAAAAACAGGGAACATGGGATCCTTTTTTGGGAAAAACAGGGAACATGGGACCCTTTTTTGGGAAAAACAGGGAACATGGGACCCTTTTTGGGAAAAGCAGGGAACATGGGACCCTTTTTAGGAAAAAACAGGGAAAATGGGACCCTTTTTTTAGGAAAAAACTGGGAAAATGGGACCCTTTTTAGAAAAAACAGGGAACATGGGACCCTTTTTGGGAAAGACTGATAACGTGACGCTTTTAGGAAAGACGGAGAACATGGGACCCTTTCAGGATAAATAGGGAACATGGGACCCTTTTTAGGAAAAAACTGGGAAAATGGGACCCTTTTTTTAGGAAAAAACAGGACACGTACTGGAGAATCCATACAAAATTTCATTGTACTAAGTATAATGACAATAAAGGGAATTCTGATTCTGATTCTAAATCTATACATAATGTAGGTATCCTCTGCAGGACTCCTCAGTCACTCAGAGTAGACCATAACAGGAGCGTACACGTTCCCCTGAATGTAATGGACCGGGGAACATGGGACCCTTTTAGGAAAAAACAGGGAACATGGGAGCCTTTTTGGGAAAAGCAGGGAACATGGGACCCTTTGTGGAAAAACAGGGAACATGGGAGCCTTTGTGGAAAAATAGGGAAAATGGGACCCTTTTTAGGATAAAACAGGGAACATGGGACCCTTTTTAGGAAAGACGGAGAACATGGGACCCTTTTTGGGGAAAACAGGGAACATGAGACCCTTTTTAGGAAAAAACAGGGAACATGGGATCCTTTTTTGGGAAAAACAGGGAACATGGGACCCTTTTTTGGGAAAAACAGGGAACATGGGACCCTTTTTGGGAAAAGCAGGGAACATGGGACCCTTTTTTTAGGAAAAAAATGGGAAAATGGGACCCTTTTTTAGGAAAAAACAGGGAACATGGGACCCATTTTGGGAAAGACTGATAACGTGACGCTTTTAGGAAAGACGGAGAACATGGGACCCTTTCAGGATAAATAGGGAACATGGGACCCTTTTTAGGAAAAAACTGGGAAAATGGGACCCTTTTTTTAGGAAAAAACAGGACACATGGGACCCTTTTTAGGAAAAAACAGGGAACATGGGACCCTTTTGGGGAAAAACGGAACATGGGACCTTTTTTAGGGAAAAAAGGGAACATCGGACCCTTTTTGGGAAAAGCAGGGAACATGGGACCCTTTTTAGGAAAAAACAGGGAAAATGGGACCCTTTTTTTTAGGAAAAAACTGGGAAAATGGGACCCTTTTTTTAGGAAAAAACAGGGGAAATGGGACCCTTTTTTTAGGAAAAAACAGGGAACATGGGACCCTTTTTTGGAAAAACAGGGAACATGGGACCCTTTTTAGGGAAAAGGAACTGGGGAACATATGGATGACCCTGTCAGGAAGGACCTCACATGGCTGCAGCACTCACCATTTTGCAGAGATTAAATGATGGATAGCTATTAAAAAGGTATGGCCTTAATGGAGATGGCATTATGAACGCAGTAGAGTTGGTCAAGGATGACATCACATTAACAACCAATAAAAACCACCAATATCACTGCAGATTAAAGGTTGGTCCAACTCTCCAGTGTTTGACCACGGGAAAAATGCAGCTGTTTGCTCAGACGATCTTGGCGTCTCTCAGCCGTCGGTCAAGAGGATTTTGCTCCAGACGATAAATGTCCAATGCAGACCACAAATAGTGCTGCAGTTCATTCACTTCAGTCCCTCCACTCCTTAGTAAGAGTTGGTCTCAGAGGCTTTGGGAACAGGTTTGAAGAAATGACTCTGAACTAAGAACTTGTAGTGCTCTAAAGGGGGAACTCTTAGTGCTAAGATCAGATGTTTTGTGAATACGGCCCCTTGTGGTTATCCTGCACTCTGCTGGTTGACTAAGAGCTTCAACTTAAACACAATGAACCTGGTTTTTGTCGATGACAAACATGAAATGTGTCAGCACAGTTTACAGGGGAATAAACAGTGAACCTCATGCTAGAACAAGTTGTATGAAAGGACTTGATTTACAGGTAAAAAAAAAAAGAAAGACCTGAAATCATAACGTTATATTTAATATCAGGATATAGCGTGTTTTTTGCTAATTCAATAAATAAATAGTTTATATTAAATAACCACATTATTCCTGTGTGAAATAAATACTTAAGTATTTCCTCATTTTATCAAGAACAGCAGAGCAAAATGTCAAATTACGTAAATATCAATTTAATACAGTTTTACGCTGTTTTTCCAACATCGCGATAGAAACTATATAGGAATATATATATATATATATATATATATATATATATATATATATATATATATATATATATATATATATTGTTTTATCAAGTATCATAATCATAACTGTTCTATTATGGTTTCATGATTTCTATTTCTGCACTAAAGAACAATATATCGGTATCCGATATAAAAACCTTTTTTACAGAACATTTAATGCAGAAAACGATGCTTGAGGTGGTTGCATAGCTATTTATCTGTATTAATTTTTTATTTAAATCCAATTGACTGGTCGTTCATTTAGCTATTTGTTTTATTTCTCTCTATTCTGTATCTTCTCAGTGTTCATTTCTAGAACCGGTTGATAATAAAGTGTTTCTTCACCTGCTGTTGATCAGGGGGTTAAAGCAGGAAACCATTTATCCTGGAGGAACAATGTACTGAATTAAGAATAATATGATTTTAAAACGGCTTCATTATTCCTGAAATTGCTTTAGAAAGACATCATTGAGCACCAACCCCTCTGCTCTGGTGAAATTTTGTTATTGTTTCAGGTCTACAGAACAGGATAGGAAAAGCACGAGAAATTTAGGATCCGAATACAGAAATGTTCCTGAAATATTTTAACTGGCTGCATATTTCATGGTAGGGTTCATTTGTTTTTAGTTCATCTCTCATTAAATCCGCCGGTGGGTTAATTTTAGACACATGAATGCATGCTGTAAAATACTGCAGCTGCTTTGAAGGTTAGCTGGTAAAAAGTATGTGCATTTACACCCAAACAGCCCCAATAATAATAATAATTATTATTATTATTATTTTAATAATAATACAAGTTGAGGGAAGGTAGATGAGGGGAAATAAAGCCCTGCCAGTGATGAGACGCTCTGAGAGAAAGATCTGTCCTTCAAAATAAAAGCCCCTGTGGTGTACGAGCACCTGTTACTGTCACCACGACAGCACCTCTGAATCAACAATCATGTACCGTGTTGTATTTTCTTCAACTCAGTCAAAGAAGGAGAAACAGGGGGATGCAGAAAGACACAAGAGATGTTATATGAACATGAGCACAGTTGTGGTGGATTCTGGGAGAAAATAGCAGAATAAAGACGAAATAGCTGGAACGCACTGGAAGCAAATTCATGAATGAATAAACCTGAAAGTCTGTTTAACCTCAGTCTGACACTAGACTACAGTATATACTGTTATTAATTTGTATATTTTGATTGATTGAAATAGCCTTATCTCTCATTAACTTGATTGATGATATACAGGATGTTTGTCTTTAGATACACGAGGCAGAGACAGGATTTGAGGTTTCTGTGTCTGGTGAAATGAAAGAAATAAAATAAAAAAGGTCCCTTTGTAAATGCATCTGACGCTTCCAGTGCGTTACTGCAATCCTGACTAGACAGCCTAAATACAGGAGGTGAGCAGTAGAACTGGAAACTGACCTCAGTCCAAAAAACAAACCAGCAGAAATAAACCAGATTTTCTCACCACCGATCGTTTTTTCCCTGTATTTTTTCTGAGAAAGCTAATTCTGAAAATGTTCAAAGCTGAGAGATGGTTGACGGGTGACGTCTCACGCCCACGCTTCCATTGGCTTGGTTAAGAAGAGCGATAACGGCCCTGGGGCCATGTTTACCTCACCTGAAGGTAAGTGCTGGTCTCCAGTTAAAAAGCCTGCGTCAGTAGAGTTTCCGCCTGTCAACGCCTGACCTCCAGCGGGAGACTTCAGGCCCGTGAACAGTGCATTTCCCATTTCTATAAAAACGAGGCCGACCTCAGCTGCAGCGTCTCACGTGCTCCAGCACGTACTCTGGGAAGTGCAGGCTGCACACCTGCAGACCGTCCAGTTTGCAAGGCATCCTGGGATATTCGTCCTCCTTCCACTTGTTTTCGTCTGGGTCAAAGGTGAGGATGGAGTCACTGTAGTGGCCGTTGTAACACAGACCACCCAGCACCATGATCTGCCTGTCCAACACCGCCACCCCGTGGCCGCTGCGCCCGATGGGCATAGAGGCAAGGATGGTCCACTCGTCGGTGTCGGGGTCGTACACCTCGGTGGACGGGCAGCCCTGCGACTCGAAGGACGCCCGCAGGATGACGCACACGCCTCCGAACACATACAGCTTCCCGTTGTGAGAGATCATCTTGTGGAAGCAACGGGCATAGTTCATTTTGGATTTGTTCTCCCAGCAGCTGGCGTGGGTGCCGGGCAGCAGCGGGCCACGGCTGGCACGTGTCCTGTGTGCGTCTGACCCGCCTGAGCCTCCTCCTCCTCCTCCTCCTCCTCCTCCTCCTCCTCCTACTCCTCCCCCTCCACCGCCTGCCTCCCGCCCTGGATCGAACACACACACCTGTTTGGAGGTGGAGGAGGAGGTGATGCCGCCGGTGATGTACAGTTTCCCCTTGAGCACCGTTCCCTCGTGACCATACTTGTTTACGGGATACGGGTCTACAAACTCCCAGCGGTCCTCCGTGATGTCGTAGCGCTCCGTGGAATAGAAGGTCTCGTCTCGAGTGCGGCCCGCCACCGCGTAAATGAACTTGCCGATGACGCCTACAGCAAACTCTGACCTGCAAAAAACAAACACCACGAACGTGCATTGATAAATGAATAACTCATTCTCATGAAGTTGGCGTGGGGCTCCTCTCACCTAGGCACGGACATGTCAGCCATGCGTAGCCAGGAGTTCTGTCGAGGGTCGTAGCGGTATACTTTGGAGGAGGCGTGAAACTCCCCGTCAGGCCCCAGCTCCTCGCCGCCCAAAAGGAAGGCAAAGTTGTTCACGATCGCCAGGCAGTCCGGTCGCAGCGGCACCTGCGGCCCCTCCAGCTCCCACCACACCTGAGGGGTCAGAACACACTTTACATAATGTCACATGACCAGAGTTTCAGTACAAACACCAGAAACCTGTCACATATGCTTTTGCAGGCAGAGGGATGCGCAGACACCTTTGGGCGCTGGAGCAGCAGGATCTTGCTGTTGACCATACTGTGACCGATCATCCCTCTGAAGACGGCAGTCTGCGGGCGGACTGAGCGGATGCGGTTGGAGCGCGTCTCCACCAGAGGCTGCTGGTTGACATCATGGAAGTAGCTAAGCGCCTGATCGACCTCCTGCCTCAGCTGCCGGGAGTAACGGTAAAACTCTGACGTCTTCACCTGCGGCGAGGAAGAAGAGGAAGAGGTTGATAACAGAACACCAGCCATAACATCGGTGCACCTGTGGACTCCTCGTCAGAAAGCAGCACCAACCTTTTCAAATATGTTGGCAGGAGTCATGAGGCAGAAGCGGGTGGACTGAACAATGGTGTCGGTGTGCCTCCAGCGCCGCCGGTCGTGTCGCAGCCACGACTGGACGGCTTCATACAGCTCGATTTCTGGGAAGCGACTGAGAGCGTCGCTGTTTAAGTACGCCTGGTTAAAAGGAAGACAGAGAGAAGAAAGTTAACTTTATGGTGTGGCTGTCAAACAAGGTCAGTGTTTCCTACAGAGCAGATGGCAATGTGTGGTATAGGGCCGTACAGAGACCTTTTGAGGGGCAGGGGCTCTTACCTCTCACCTGTACAGACTGACAACAGATGATGATAGAAAGCACGACGAAATTACGCCAAAATGTTCTGAAATTCTACAGGGAAGGGGGACTGGTTTTATTATTATATATGGTATTATGTATATTATATATACAAAAGCCTGTTAAACTATGAGTATAATTTAATTATACCATTTAGCAAGAGATGTCTCTTACATGTAAACACTCCTTACCCTTCACATCCTGACCACTTCAAACCAACAGGTACTGCACACTTTGCACAGGAACACACCATCTTCTGCTTTATGCTGATCCCATGGAAGTTCAATGTTCCAGTCATGAACACATTTATCCTTACAGTGTAATTTGTATTGTTTTTTTTGTTTGGAATGGACATGTTTTTAAAAGAATATCAGCATATCTATATTTTCAGGAGCTGCACATTCACAAATGAGTGTGTTTACATGGACATGAATATCCAGTTTATGAGGCTTATGATCATATTCAGGATATGGTGTTTACATAAGCACAGAGAACTCCGGTTACTCATACTCTTTGTACACATGATGAATACCATTCTGTTAGAAGAGGGGCTGTTTACAGAAACAGTTCTCTCGCGCGCGCGCGCACGCACGCACGCACGCACGCACGCACGCACGCACGCACGCACGCACGCAATTTGTGCAATTAATGTTTTAAATAAGCAGCCTGACCTCATTTATATACACACAGCATAACTTGAACATGTTAGTCTTGAAGTCACTGAGAATTGAAAAATATTAAAACTTTTTTAGTAAAAAGTGTTTATTTTTTGCAAGTTTAGGATGAATAATTGTTGCCTTTTTGTCTTTTCCATCAGTTGATTCACACTACTCTGTTCTCATGCCAAACTTTGCCACACTGCCTTTAATTTTTGAATCAAATCCTGAGATACTAAATACCTTTCCCTCTACAAACAACAACCGTACCTGCAGTCTCTCGAGACTGAGGTAGGACAGGAAGTCGGGTCGGCTCATGAGGGGGACAAAGTTATCTAGTAGGAAGTTGTCAAGCTGCTCCTGGACGCCCTCCACGCCCACGCTGAAGTCCTCCAGGAGGCGCATGACCTCGGCGCAGTTCTCCAGACAGATCTTGGCCAGCAGGAAGGAGCAGCAGAACTCCACTGCCTCCGTCAGCTGGACGTACATGGCCGCCTGCCCAAGAGACAGGAAGTGAGGAAGAGGAGGAAGCAAGATAGAGAAGATTTATAAAACGGTGTCAGTGTGTGCGTGGGGTTACCTGAAGGATCTCCTGGACAGTGGGCATGCTGAGCTCCAGAGAGCCGTAGTACATGAAGCGGAGAATATGGCCGAAGCCAGCGGCCGTCAGCCCCTTCATGTGGATCTTGTCCTGGTCCCTCTCCCTCATGTCTGCTGTGAACATGACACGGAAGTAGTCGCTCTGGGTGGCCAGAAGCGCCTTGTGGGCCTGGAGGAGGACGGAGACACCAAATGGACATGCATTATTGACTTTTCCCCCAATCTTAGTCCTGATCCAGAGCTCTATTCTACACATCCTGCATGGATATCTCATGAAACTTTTTCTTAAAATCTGTGACAGTAAGCGAAATACAGACTCAAGGGATGGCAGGATATATTCTTAGCTTTGCACAAGGGAGCTGTAAAGTTAAATAAAACATGTTTTAATTTGATAGAGGAGAGTTGCTTCCATTAAAAGAGTTAAATGGAGGTTAGGGCAACTTCGTTTCGTCGCTAAAATAATTTTCTACCATCCAATGAGTTTAGATTCTTAACATTTGTAACTTAAAGCTGGGGTAGGAAGTTTTGTTTCAGAATCAGAATCAGCTTTAATGTCCAATTAGGTTGAACACATACAAGGAATTTAAAAGAAAATCTAGGAGAAAATGTAGTAGAAAATCTAGGAGAAAATGTAGAAGAAAATCTAGGAGAAAATGTAGAAGAAAATCTAGAGCAAATTGAGAAGAAAAACTAGCCTGAGACAGGAGACTTTGGCCATTACAACTCAATTAGGAGAGACCGATTCAAAAAAATAAGTCTCTTGTCTCAAAGAGAGTCTGACAATAAACAGGAGTCAAAGCATTTCTGCACAAAACTGAACAACTTTGCGTTGTTTTTAACTGCAACATGATACATAATTTGTTATATATGTTGTAGTATTTTTTCATATTTTTATGATAATTTTTCTAATAATGCTCTTGGCGGCAGTACTTTGCTTTATTGATTATTTCTTATTGTGCACTTGAACACCAAGGCAAATTCCTTGTATGTGAAAACGTACTTGGCAATGAACACCTTTCTGATTCTGAGATGGAGAGAAAAAGTTGCTCATAGTTTGAGCCTCCAGCTAACTGAAGCCAAAGGCTCCCAGCTGCAGATAATTCAAGTTCATTTTTCTGAAAATAGGACAATGATTCTCAGAGAGTTGCAGCGATCTATCGATACCAGGACCACAATGACGATAGGGATGATTAAACCTCTTCCAGCTTTAAATGTCATGATATCCATGCAGGACTGTGATATGTAGTATGTGTTCTGGGATGAGCTCTATGAAACACCAACACATATACTGTATCTGCGTACCTGGAAGTGGTGCTCCTCTATCAACAGTGTGACGTCCAGCAGCAGACGCTCCTCGTACAGCGCCCTGAAGCCCGACGACACACTCCCATCGTGCACCTGGGACAGGTACACCTCCACATCTACCCCTGACATAACACACCTGGGGGCATGATGGAGAGGGGTTAGAACAGACACATGAGACCACAACACTTAACTACAGCAGAGAAGAAGTATTCAGAAATAAACACTGCCAGTCCCCAAGGTAAAGATAATGTGTGTGTGTGTGTGTGTGTGTGTGTGTGTGTGTGTGTGTGTGTGTGTGTGTGTGTGTGTGTGTGTGTGTGTGTGTGTGATTTCTGCTGAATAAAGTAAGTGTGTGACTGAAAGGACATTCAATAGGGCGTTCAGCATTAAAAGCTCAGCACTTTGGCTGCCGCATCCTAACAGGCTGTTACTCTCTGACTGTGTGTGTGTGTGTGTGTGTGTGTGTGTGTGTGTGTGTGTGTGTGTGTGTGTGTGTGTGTGTGTGTGTGTGTGTGTGTGTGTGTGTGTGTGTGTGTGTGTGTGTGTGCCTGTGCTGACACAACCTGCTCCACTGCAACACCGGGAGATAAAAGAAAAACAGAGCAATTCCTGCATCATCATCATCATCATCATCATCATCATCATCATCATCATCATCCAACAACACACACACAGTTAAAACGTGAAACAAAACTTTCACTTAATTTCTGCAAACATACAAACAAACAAAAAAGGGTAAAAAACACACACATCACCTGCACATCTGCATAAACACACACATTAACAGATGAAAAACACAGCACACTCACCTCTGATTGGCCACGGGCATGTCAGAGGGGGTTGTCCGAGCCAATCAGAGGACAGTGCCCCTTGTGTCCAGCAGATGCTAACAATGTCCCTTTTCTGAGCGTTAATCACCTGGACGACAAAGTCAACACAACCGCCACATTAAAGCATAGACGTATGCAAAGTGCAATCATGAAACAAGAATGCAAAAGTATGTGGACATCCGAACTTCTCATGTTAACCAAGCGTGTCCACATACTTCTGGTCTGATTGTGTATTTCAACACAGGTCATCTCTTCACTTCTAAGATGTGATTACAAGAAGCAGAAAAATAGTGTTAATTGGAGGAAAATTCTAATTGTTTCAAATTCATGTTAAGATGCAAATGTTACATGATGTGCTCATAAAATTACAGTTAAAGGATTTAATCCAGTTTATTAATAATACCGCTGTACTCAAGTTTCTCACTGAGATCTAGGAATACTTAAGAGATCCGGAATTTCGCCGCAGGGTTGTCTGACAGTGGGAGCATCACTTATAGCCTGTCTGTGTGAGGACCTGTTGTGTTATTCAACCCCCTAATTAATGCAGCACAAGCAGACTTTATGTTTATTGTTTTCAGTCAGCTTGTTGTTGATTTTGGACATTTCCAACCGCACTTGAAGGCAGCTTCAGTTCACTCAGAGAAAGTGAAATAAAAGAGACAGAGACACTGTTCAGGAGCTTGTTGCAGGAAATAATCAGCTGTTACACAAACATCTGGAAAATACAGACTCAAGGGGTGGCAGAAAATATTCTTAGCTTTGCACAAGGGAGCTGTAAAGTTAAATAAAACATGTTCTAATTTGATACAGAAGAGTTGTTTCCATTAACAGAGCTAAATGGAAGTTAAGGAAACTTTGTTACGTTGCCAAAACTATTTTCTACCATACAGTGAGTTTAGGTTCTCAACTGTCTTCCGGTGTCACATTTTAGGAGCAGATTTATGACCTAAAGATGGGGTAGGCAGTTTATTGGATGTTATTGGGCAATTTAAAAAAAAAAAAAAGTGGTCTGAGAGAAAAGTAGACTTCTGCACCTCCTCTTGACTCTGTTGTCTGTCACAGTCTAGAAGAAAATCTAGAAGAAAATCTAAGAGAGAATGTAGGAGACGATCTAGAAAATGTCGAAGAAAATCTAGAGGAAAATGTCGAAGACAATCTAGGGAAAATCTAGATAATCTTGAAGAAAATCTAGATAATCTTGAAGAAAATCTAGCAGAATATATAGAAGAAAATGTAGAAGAAAATGTAGAAGAATATATAGAAGAAAATGTAGAAGAGAATCTAGGAGAATATATAGAAGAAAATGTGTGTCAGCCTGTGACAGGAGACATCTAGGAGAGACTGATCAAGGATGTTTACTGTTGACTGAACGGGACTCTCACACCATCTCAAACAAACTGTGATGCAGTGTGATGTCCAGTTACGTTTCTCCAAAAGTTAGGTCTGTCTCAACTGAAGCACCAAACCCCCAACAGCTCGAGGCAGCAGCATTCTGCCTCTGACATCTGTCCATTCAATGCATGGATATAAGTCCTGTTTGTTTGTGTGTATAATATGTATACAACAGAATAAAAAAATGTACCTCACCTCTGGAATTAAGGTTGAATGATCACCCAAACTGTCCATCACAGTTGGATTACTGAGGGTTTATTACCAGCTCTTCAGTCACACTACTGTCGGTTTTACCTCAAGATATAGTGGGGTTTTTTTACAATCTAACTGCTTACATGGCTTTATGTGGCGTGTTCCCAGACCTCTGCTTTTATTTTGACTTTAGTTGGTACAATGTTATCAAAACCAAACAATGGAAAAAAACTATGAAAAACAGTTTAATGTTGTTAACTATCATGACCATTTGAGCAGTTCATGAAAAAGGATGTTAGGACATTAAAGTGTAATTCGGGCATAAAATCATCCCATGGTCTTTTTCTGCACGTGTAACAACTATTACCAGAGAAATCCGGTAGAGTCGCTAACAGCCAAACGTGGCTAACAGTGTTTAGCTCGGGGCAGTACGTTGAAGGTATTAAAACGTCTTTTTTAACCACTAATACTGCTGAAAATAACAGCAAACCTCTGCAGCAGCATGAGAAGAGTCCCTACACAGAAAACAAAGCACCAATGGGCTCCTTCCTTTTGGATTGACTTTGGTAATCCACTTGAATGGACTTTACTATGAGAGGAGCTGGTACAGGGGCCAGTAGGTAAGTCTCTAAAACACTCTTTTAATAAACTCCAGATTCACTAACTACGTTGTGGGTGCTTTGTTTTCTGGTTAAAAAAGACGATTTAAGGCATTCACCGTGCTGCCTCGAGCTAATCACTGTTAACCACATCCGGCTGTTGGCGACTCCACCAGATTTCTCTGTTAATAGATCTCTATGGCTTATTTGATGTTAGTGCTGAAAATGCCCATGGGATGATTTTGTGCCGGAATTACACTTTAAATGTAGAACAGATTATGACAACTTTTCTGTACTAATGTGGGTCAAACTGGACTTTTTATGAATAGATTCCTCTTTTAAATATGTTTTAGCTCCTTTTCTTTAACTGGTGACAGGAGTGGTGTTATACTCTGTCGACCCTCTTCTCTGTGCACAGAGATAACGCTCAGCTACAGAACATTAGTCATCAACAAAAACCTCTAGCCTTCAACTATTCGTCAGCCCAGAATACAAAGAAGCAGGTGGTCTGGAGGAAGAAAGAGAGGAATGATGGGTAAAAAATGGAGGTAAATAGCTTTATGTTTTATCATGCAGTGTTGCAGAGAAACAAAGGTCCTACCTTTTGGAGCCCGGGCGAACAATCACAGGCTTTGACGGCTGAGCACTAAGGGGCCGCTCGCATTTCCTGTGTTTGTGTTTCCCTGGTTCTGACAGAGGAGACAAGAAGGAGACACATAAGATACTGCAGGAAGAAAAACGCAATCAAATGACTGACGACACATTCAGGGGTTTGCAGGTTACAGTACACAGGGTTCCTGCACCTTCAAATTCAAGCACTTTTCAAGCATTTCCAGGTGCATTTCCAGTCTTTGCCAGCACCTTCCAGCAGTGGTAAACTCCATATTTGTATCCAGAACAATCCTCGGTATTCAGTAGACTTATTGTGTCACTTGTTCATTACATTAAATTAGATGTTATTGTCCTATAAACAACCAACATGATGTTTGGAGACAGCTTTCTACAGAAGCACGACAATGAAGCTGATGAAGACCAGAGCTGGGTCTGTCTGACGTTCCTGCCTATAATAGGGAAGGTTTTCGTTGCCACCGTACTCTACGGGGGAATTGTTGGGTCTAAGTTTATCATAAATAAGTCATAGAGTGTGGGCTTTACCTAGTTTGTAAAGTGTCCTGAGATAACTTTTGTTATGATTTGGCACTATAAATAAAATTGAATTGAATTGAAAGGAAAACTAATGGTGCTTTCCAGTTGTACTCAGGAGTCGGGAATTCCGAGCTCCGAGTCGGAACTTTCAACTAGAATGACCCCCGAGGTCTGATTTCTGACTCGAAAAGTTGGACGATCCACACAACCCCCGAGTTGACATTTAAAGATGGCTGCCTCAGTTGTAAACAGTAAGTAGAAGCTCCTGTAATACGGTTAACCTCGTTTCCTCTTCCTCTGGCTCCTTTTTTCCGACTTTGTAACTGAAACGCTGATTACTTGGGTGTGACGTCATTTCCAGCTCCGACTTCCGAGGTAAATGGACACATCATAACTCCACAGAAATATAATCACTAACTATTCTGATCATCTGTTCATCAGCAAAGGTGATTTTTCATGAAAAAATGTCACTAAATGTTGTTTTCAATCTCTTTTCTCTGTGTGATATCATTAATGACATCATCATAGAACAGAACATTCCAAGCAGTTTCAAGCACTTTTCAAACTTTGAAAACCGCACAAAATCCAAGTGTTTCAAGGATTTCCAGCACCTGTAAGTGCAAACACCAGCTGTAATGCAGTCAGGACATAAACTTATATGCCATACATTAAAGCAGAAATGCATTTATTTTCACGTTCCTAGGGATGATCATATTTGAGAACGGGCTCCAAATTGTTCGTATGCATCCAGGTTGGTCACTTTCCTTTAATTCAAAATGTTTTTCATCATGAGAGAAAGAAAACGTGGCTTCATTACAGGATTAAAGATAACCGTAAAGCTTTATAAACCTACTCACTTTACAAAAACAGTCTCATCAGTGCTTTACTTTCACTTTAACATTTATTATATTGAGTCTTTTATGTCCTTAAATTGTACATTTTCCATTTATGTATTTACCTGTATAGTCCACATATTGTACAGTGTGTCACTCACATTACACACTTTCAGTCTCTATGTTTTCTATTCCTTTTGCACTGTTGATTTATTTATTGTATATGTTACTCCTGTACTTATGGCACTCTGAGTCGGAGAGAATCGTATTTTCACTTCCTCTGCATGTCTGGGACATACTACTGACTTTTAACGCCTGCAAAAAATATCATTTCACGTCAGGGTGAAACCCCAACAACATGCGTTATGTTGTACTGAAATAATATAAAAAGTCCACCGTTAAATTGGTCAACAGCTGATGTTAGCATGTTGCTCCCAGGTCAGTTAAATATAAAGGATTAAACATGACTTAGGTCTCAATAAATAAATAAATGTATAAGTAAACTTATAAATCAAAAAATACAGGAATAAATAAAAAAATACACAAATAAATGAATTAATAAATCAATGTGTAAATAAATTATAAATACGTAAATAAAGGAATAGATAAGACACACATTTATTTATTTACGTGTCCATATGTTAATGAAGTCAGACTTCCCATTTATTCATGCATATATTTATTTATTCCTGTATTTATGACTTAGGTCTCAATAAATAAATAAATGTATAAGTAAACTTATAAATCAAAAAATACAGGAATAAATAAAAAAATACACAAATAAATGAATTAATAAATCAATGTGTAAATAAATTATAAATACGTAAATAAAGGAATAGATAAAAGACACACATTTATTTATTTACGTGTCCATATGTTAATGAAGTCAGACTTCCCATTTATTCATGCATATATTTATTTATTCCTGTATTTATTGAGACTTAAGTCATGTTTAGACCTCCATATATGTAAAAAAACAAACCACATTGACCATGATGGGTATTGAAGACTAAACGTGACTTAAGTCTCAATACATATATAAAAGAATAAATAAATGCTTAACTTTTATTTCTACATTTTTGTTCACCTACATTTATTTCTTTCTGTATCCGTGTGTTCATGAGGGAGGAGGACAAATGTTATTTTTTTATTCCTGTATTTATGCATTCATTTATTGAGTCATGTTAAGTCATGTTTAGTCCTCCATAAACCACTACACCACCGGTAACAACAATGGGATAACTGGAGAAGCTCCTGCAGCTTGATGATGATGATGCTACAGTTTAGTCCTCCATAAACCACTACACCACCGGTAACAACAATGGGATAACTGGAGAAGCTCCTGCAGCTTGATGATGATGATGCTACAGAGACCTGACATGCTGAGATCAGAGCCCAGAAACAAAGACCCTTGCTCCACATGTCAGATCATAATGTGGATGATGTTTAAAAAGTAAATGTCACGATCATTAACAGTCACGACTCTCGGCTGTGGGGACAGGAGCTACCGGGGAAACAACCGGGCACCAGCTTTAGCTGCACAGATCCAGCCGTCTCACCTCGGCGGTGCGAATCCCCACAACACCTCTTCGACCAGGCAGCTCTGGCTCCGTCGGACATGGAAGTCGCGGGTTTGATTCCGGGATCAGGAGAGCGGGCGGCAGCAGAGGTGCTCTGCCATGTTATCGTCCGTCAGACCCCCTCACCGATAGACACTTTAAATTAAACGGGTAACAAACACACACAGCGGTGCACGGGCTTTGCAGACGCCATCTTCTGCACCGGCGTCATTTCCCTTTTGGGCGGAACTGAAGGGCGTTGTTTCGTTGCAGCAAAGATGGTATATGTGAAAGATGTGTCACTATCAAACGTGTAGTCTTTTGTTGTTGTAGTTTTTTTGTTTTATTTTATGTTTTTTTTTTTTTAATGATTCAATATATCAATATAAACATTACTTTGCTTACAGAGTCATACACAACATCAATAAAGTATTTCAACACACAATAATTACATACATTATGAGCTTTTAAATGTATGTAATTAGTGAAAGACCACTGTAGGAAAAGGAGAAATGTTTTGTGTTTCCAATTATCAACTTATTTTTTGTTTTGTTTGTTTTTCATCTGTTGAATTATTATTATTATTATTATTATTATTATTATTATTATTTGTATCCGTTTAAATGCTGGGAATTGTTAAATCTGGAAAAATATAAAAATATGTGAAATATAGGGGGGAAAAAAGAAAGAAAATATTTACGGGTATATCAGGGGACTTTTATTTCATAGTTTCACATCTATTCATATATTTCAGTGGACTCTGTTTCACTTAATGTTGTGTTTATACATATTCACATATGACTTTACATTTAGACACATTTAAACACAACATTAAACGTGAGGGCAGGTAGCCCAATATCTGTTACGGTTCGTTACAGAACTACAGATATAGAACTTACAAAACGCCTTTTGATGACGCCACTAAACCACGACGGACCTAACGCATGGATCACGTATATATATATATATATATATATATATATTTACTTTTTGGAGTAGAAAAATACTCAAAATATGCCCAATCTGCGATGAACAACAATTTTATTACATGAAATACATTTTAAAGTAAAAAAAATAAAACGAGTTGCATCAGACTCACTCAGGACTCACTCTGGGAAAGGACCCCGTTTCTTCTACTTGGATGAGTCACGCGCGTTGCAAATCACATCTTTGTCATTTGAGAAAATAAATAAAAATTATTGAAACATAATGCGATCATCTACCAACACCAGAAAGGGAACATAATTTGATGTAGTAACTGACTTTTGTAAAAAGAGAAATAGCCGTTTTCAGCTGTTAATCAGGCATTTGCCGGAGCCGCCTTCTTCATTCCCTTTTCATTCAAGATGGCGGGTGACGAGTCTGGAGCAACGCTTGGTCAACCTCATCTGGCTCGACAAGACCTCAGTTCTCTGGTAAGTGTCTGTTTGACGGTTTTCATAGCTTTGTAGTTCAATATCGGTGGTTGTCGGTTCGTCGTGTTGCCAGAACGGTCAAACAGAAGGACATTATTAACGCTAACGGTCGCCGGTGCTGCGCCGCCACCAGTCGGCACATGACGGCAGGCCAGGCCAGGCCCGGCGGGGCGGAGAGCGATCCTTCATACAGCCGCTTATAACGACGTTACACTCCATCATATGTCAAAATGAGAATAAAGGTTGAATGTATATTGTACATTTATAGCGCCGAATTATTCCCCATCTTTTTTATGTTTCATTAGTGTATGTTTAGCCCAACTGGATCAAAAAGTAAGCATCCTAAGCTAAATTAAAGTAAGAGTAAAATCTATGAAAATGTCAATAATGTTCGTGATGGTAATGGAAGTAGAGGTGTGGTTCAGAATAATCCCACCTTTTGTCAACCTCCAAACGTTACATCAGCATTTGATAGTACATTTATGAAGTGTTTAGATGTTAGATGAATGTGTTGATAATGGTGTTGGCAGGATATGGGAGTCAGAAGACAATAAAGTTAAGTGCATTTTTGTGAACTATAAAGCTTTTTTTATATGTTCTTTCTTTTCTTAAAATGTATTTATTAATGTTAGTTACCAGTTGGAATAGCCAAAAATGATACAAAATAAGATAATCTTTTACTGGTCCAAAAATTCAGGAAGGCTTAAACAAGTACAGATAGATGGAGAAAAATCTATATGTAATA
This sequence comes from Echiichthys vipera, assembly GCF_963691815.1. Classification (NCBI taxonomy): domain Eukaryota; kingdom Metazoa; phylum Chordata; class Actinopteri; order Perciformes; family Trachinidae; genus Echiichthys; species Echiichthys vipera. Next base: position 839,201 of record NC_139846.1, read on the forward strand.
TTATGAGGTAGACTATTTACAATGAGAATAACAGAAGAATTAAAAATGGAAACTCTACAAGAGCAATTTAATACAAAGTTATGAGGTAAAGTGATAATGGTTGGTTGGGCAATATGGCCAAAATCTCCTATCCCAAAATAAGACATTTTCTTATCTGGATAATGATATATATCACAGTTCAGCATGTTTTCGGGAAATTCCATAAAGAAATAATGTATACGAAAAAGCCGTATGTTAAAGTCTATTTTGTATACTTCTGTGTTAGTGAAAAATAAAAATAAGGTGCAGTAAAGCATGTTGCCGCAAAGCATATACATTTTATATATTATATAATCAGATAAGAGAGTATAAAATCTTAAGGGGAAATTTTAAAATGTGTACACAACAGACAGCAGTACAAGTTTTGCATGAAACTAGACCAGTCTCTGCCTCGATTTGATTTAACTTTGAGTGTCCACCTGACAGAGTCAGTTGTGGGACAATGTTTTCATGTCTGTCTGAACGCCGGCTCCCTTTGTTTCTATTTACCTCCAGGATTAAAGAGAGGGAGGCAGCTGTGCTCTGCTCACAGCGTTGCCCTGTGTTGTTTTTCAGTGTGCAATGAGTCTTATGTGTGTTTTTCTCTCGGCAGGATGTGTCCACTCTGACGCCGCTCTCTCAGGAGATCATCAGCAGACAGGCCACCATCAATATCGGTGCGTGTGAATCGGGCAATCATCCATCAGCTGTTGTGTTTTTACTGCTTGTGTTGACTTGTGTCCTCCCCTTCTCTCTCTCTCCCAGGCACCATCGGTCATGTGGCCCATGGAAAGTCCACAGTAGTGAAGGCCATTTCTGGTGTTCACACTGTCAGGTTCAAGAACGAGCTAGAGAGGAACATCACCATCAAGCTAGGATATGCTAATGCTAAGGTAAGCTGCACTGGGGATTCATTTTTCTAAAAATTCCGGACCTTTCCTGTCTACCTGACCTTGTCCTCTTTGATTTTAGAGAGCTTGACCTGTATGATCATGGCTTTTTCTATTTTAAGTTAGAATAGGATTTATTCATGCATGCACTATATTAATGCTCGGTTCATTCTAGGGATGGGCACGAGTTAATTCCAAGATCGAGGGATCGCATCAGTTCCTCCAAGGGGTTATCGAGTACTGTATTTTTCGGACTTTAAGTCGCACTTTTTCATGGTTTGGCTGGTCCTGCGACTTATACCCAGGTGCAACTTATATTTTCAAATATATAGTTTCACATGTTCATTAAAATGGAAAACGGTAATCGAGCAGCAGAAAGAAAGTTTGGAGTGAGCGAGGAACCGGGAGGACCTTCTTGTTACCGCTTCATGCAAGGCAACCGCCTTTTTATCAGAGCCCGGACCCACATAATGCGATTTATAGTCCGGAAAATTAATCTTTCTTCAGGAATAATGATGCACAGCAATACAGCCTACCCAACATCTAATGCTTATTCTCAATCAAAACAGCCACAGTTCTCCTTTAAGGATTTATTTTACACAACTACAACTTTAAAACATTGTTTCCTTATAAAAGGTACAATTGCTCCCAATGATCCGTCCTGCTGTGCTGGTGCTCCTCTGGCACAGAGGTGGCAGGTTTCAGCAGCTGCTGCCACAGACACTTTTTTTGTCCTGGTGCCTGTTGGACTTCTACTTCAATGGGTTTTTGAGGACCAATGCACGGCTCGTTCACATCCATATTTTCAAACTAGTCCTCCTGAAGAGGACGTCCAGTGCCTCGTCGTTGCGGCTTTGAATGTCACTGCTTTCCCCCTCCATGTCGTCTGGGCCTTGCACAGTAACCCCATCATGTAGGTCACACAACTTCTCTGGTGAGGAGAAGAGCCGGTTCCAAAAATTTTAGGTGTTTGTGTCTCGGGTCAAACGCACAAGCAAGAGGTGCTGCATCCATACACAAAAACCTTGAGTGCCATATTTTACCAGTCTAGTTAATTTGAAACCAGGGCGACTCGAGGAATGGATCAGACCCGCTCATCCCCCAGTACATATTAAACAGGGCATAAACTGAGTTTTGTTCTTTGCACGTCAAGTCTAACTTGATTTGTCCGTGTTCTTGCAGGTCTATAAGCTGGATGACCCCAGCTGTCCCCGGCCAGAGTGCTACAGGTCGTGTGGCAGCAGCACTCCTGATGAGTTTCCCTCAGACATCACCGGCACCAAGGGCAACTTCAAACTGGTCAGGTAAGACTGAGGAGAGGGAGAGAAGGGGAGAGAGGGAGGGAGGGAGACCATTTATTTGGTGGGGTCCCAAAGTCCACATTCAGACTCTTACAAAATCTTTCCTTCCAGACACGTGTCGTTTGTTGACTGTCCTGGTCACGACATTTTGATGGCGACCATGTTGAACGGAGCCGCCGTCATGGACGCAGCCCTCCTGCTTATTGGTAAGTCTTTGGTTGCTTAACTTTCACGGTAAGATGTTGAAAACACCATTTCAAATATAGTCTACTCACTTTAAATCTTTAACTGCAGCCACATTTACATTTTGAAATAGTACATTAACAGTATAAAACAGTTATGCAACAGCATCAGAAATGGGCAACATTAGCACCTCCCCTCCAAACGGAAGCCTTGCAGTATTTTTCAGTGTTAAATGTTGCCAAATTAATCACATTTTGCTAACAAATTACAGTATTGACTTGCATACTCTCAGATACCTAGTCCAGCAGTTCAGGAAGTATCAGAAGCATTTTCAACACTAATATCGGAACAACTCTTCTCCAACCAGCAGGACAAACTTAGTTTGCATGTTATTTACTTCTGGTTTCCTCTTAAATCATCTGTTTTATTGTTTTTGTCTGTCAGCGGGTAACGAGTCGTGTCCTCAGCCCCAGACGTCAGAGCATCTGGCCGCCATCGAAATCATGAAGCTGAAGCACATCCTCATCCTGCAAAACAAGATCGACCTAGTAAAGGAGAGCCAGGCCAAGGAGCAGTACGAGCAGATCCTCGCCTTCGTCCAGGGTGAGTCTGCATGAACCTGCACTCTGAAGAGCCAGGTCAGACGTTCAAGTCTTCCTGTTTTGTTTTTTTTTAGAAGAAGAAAAACATCTCATGAAGTCTGAGTACACCTCCCAACCGTCTGTGTGTATGCAGAGTACAAATGTAGAGTGTCAAAGAAGGTAAAGTTTCCTGCAGGAAAATAACGATTTTTGTCACGTTTTTTACACTGATTTTTAATTATTTTGCAAGTTACTGAACAGAGCAACCAAAGGATTTCCCTATGTAAAAATATAGCCCTAAAATAGGAAATATATAACAAAGCATTTAGACCAAAGAACCTTTCTAAAAAGATTTGAATCATTGTGCAATTTTTCCAACTTAACAAAGAGCTCCCTAAAGCTGCCTGTTGCCTCTGCTGGCTGCAGTGGATGGTCTTCTCGCAGTTTAACTCTCAGCAGACTGTTTAGGATGCTGTCTCTTTAGATCTTGAAAAGGTTTGTTTTGTTACCATCTGATGTGTGTGACTGCGTGTGGCAGGTTTTGGTAGAAGTTGATCTCTGTGAAGTGCCGGCACTGCCTCCCTGTTACACACATTAGGAGTCCGCTGGGAGGGCACGGTGATGTGGTGCGCTGTGGTTAGCGCTGTCGCCTCACAGTAAGAGGTAGAGAAGGGTTCTTGGTTCGAATCCCGGCTGGGGCACTTCTGTGTGGAGTTTGCATGTTCTACCCGTGTTTGTGTGGGTTTTCTCTCTACCCAGCCTTACGCCCAATGTCAGCTGGGATGGTGCATGGGACATTTATCTTTTATCTAGACCCTCATGTGTCTGCAGAGCGTAGAACAGCAGTGGATAAAATGTGCCCTATAGACAATACTACGATCTTGTCGCCAACCCCGACTTTAAACTGTGTTTGTTTCTGTTTCTGTGTGTTTCTCCTGCAGGCACGGTGGCAGAGGGCGCTCCCATCATTCCTATCTCGGCGCAGCTGAAGTACAACATCGAGGTGGTTTGTGAGTACATTGTGAAAAAGATCCCAGTGCCAGTCAGAGACTTCATCTCTGAGCCCAGACTCATCGGTAAGAAGAAACCTCAGCTGCTGCGTGTTTTTGTTGTTCTCCCTGTCATGATCTTTAATTCAACACCCTCAGTGAATCTGTGTGGCATTCAATGAAACCCTTCTGTGTTCCAGTCATTAGATCTTTTGACGTGAACAAGCCCGGCTGTGAAGTGGATGACTTGAAAGGAGGCGTGGCGGGAGGAAGTATCCTGAAGGGCGTGCTTAAGGTCAGATTTGATCCGGACACTTCTGCAGATCCACAGTTCAGACTGCTTAAACTCCAGCACAAAAACATACGCAGTTCCTCTGGTTAGAAATGTGGCTTCTGTTTCAAAGATGAAGATGGATAAATAAGTGTATTGTTTGTATTATTTTATTATTGAGTGTGAATAATAACAGAATTCATCTTTGTGTAATATTTGTTTATGCACCTGCTCCCTGACTTGGTTTAATAAACTAAATAGACAACTGCTCTACAGGATTAGTCAGCACGCGTCCTGGGAAACCTGGACATTTAGACAATAGCTTTCCAGTCATGGAAACACCAGGGAATAGATTCAAATGAGACAATATCCTGAAAATAATCTCTGTTGTCCTTGAAATTTTTACTTGTTTTATAGCCCCACACTGAGACCTATATTTAGTTTGAAACTCGACTTGATGGACGGGTTAACTGCGCTTCAGAGCAGGTTTACCAGACGCAAAACGGAGCGCTCCCTTTTTATTTTCTGCTCCCGTCAGTCAATCTGCAGAAAGGAACAGACTTGCAGCAAGCGACTTTATATCTTCCAGAGCAAAAGTCGGTTAAATGTGCCAGTATTAGGCTTTCACTGTAAATGATATGACTGCTTGTGAGCAAGTGCTGACCTGTATTTTCAAGAAAAACTCCTGGAAAATGATTTATTTTCTCCTGCAACAAACTTTCACAAAAACAGATGTGTTCAGTTTTTATTTACAGTCTTTTTGGAGTTATCTGTCACTTGAGTTGACTTTTTCTCTCCTGTGTGTGACCTCCAGGTGGGTCAAGAGATCGAGGTGCGGCCCGGTATTGTGTCAAAAGACCACGAAGGAAAGCTTATGTGCAAACCCATATTCTCCAAGATCGTGTCTCTGTTTGCTGAGCACAACGACTTGCAGTATGCCGCGCCCGGAGGCCTCATCGGTACGTCCACACACCTCACCCTCGATTTAACCCCGAGACCACTGAAGAAGCAAACCGAAGCTGCAGATGTGACGCTGATGTTTTCTGTGCAGGTGTGGGCACTAAGATCGACCCGACATTGTGCCGGGCAGATCGTATGGTCGGTCAGGTTCTGGGGGCCGTCGGAGCGCTGCCAGAGATTTTCACTGAGCTGGAGATCTCCTACTTCCTGCTCAGGAGGCTGCTGGGCGTCCGCACAGAGGGAGACAAGAAGGCTGCGAAGGTGAGACATGCAGCATGGGAAATGTAGTACAAAAATGTCTTAAATATAAGTCGTGATACTGAAAGGGTTCATTTAAAACGGTTATCTAAAATTGTGTGGGTTTAACTGTGTCATGATGACGTCTTTTTTTTTTTTAACCTCCTCGTGCCTCTGCAGGTCCAGAAACTGTCTAAGAACGAGGTGCTGATGGTGAACATCGGCTCACTGTCGACAGGCGGCCGCGTCAGTGCGGTGAAGGCTGATCTGGCCAAGATCGTCCTCACCAACCCCGTGTGCACAGAGGTCGGAGAGAAGATCGCTCTGAGTCGACGTGTGGAGAAACATTGGCGGTAAGAAACAATTAGCATCTAACTTGGTTCATGTTTTCCCACATGAACCAAAAACACTTTAAAATGAGTTTCACCAGTCCAAATGTTACATATTCAAATCAAATATAGCTGGTTACTTATAGACATGTTTTCCTTAAGGTACAGCTGAGAAAAATAAAAGAAAAAGGTAACACCACAGCTTTGCCTTAACATCACAACAACTACGGCAAGTGTGAGTGGACCAGTGGCGATTGCTCTAAGACTACAAGGGAAGCTCAGCTTCCCATAAAATGTCCCCAAAAAAAAAAAAAGAAAATGTGTTGAAATCCTAGCTCTGCTGCCATTGAGAGGATACGGGTCAAGTCCCTGGAAAAGATGCCTAGTTGGTACGACAAGGTCACAGATCATTTTACTAAAAAGGAACGAAGGGTAGAATTTCCATATAAATAAACAAACACATTTATGATGTAGGCCCTAAAAAATGAACTTCCCCTCCTTGAAAGACCAGCAGCTGCCACTTGTGTGGACAAACAGTGCTGCGCTGTCAGAACTTGTCAACTCTCTTAAAGAGGCAGCACATTGTTATTTAAGTTACTTTATTCTCAGGTTCAGATGTTACATTCAATTGTTGTGCACAATTGTTTTTTCTTAAAACAAATTAATAAATAAATAACAGTTCAGTACATTTGTATCTGTGTTCATTTGTTACATTTTGTTTTACAAAGTTAGGAAAGTAATATAATGTGAAGCCTGAGGTGTACACTTTATTAATTCAACAATGGTATCCGATCAGTATTGGGTATCAACCATATAAAAAATGGAATAAGCCTCTCCGCCGGGGTCCATTCTCTCAACTTGATCCAATCATATTCGCCTCTGGGAGCCGCCATCTTGTCAGACTTTGACTCCTCCTCATTTCCTCTTACCAAAAAAGGGCATTGATGTGACATTGGGGGGAGGTAGCCACATCCGTCTGGGTGACGTTTACAGAATTAGCCACATTATCTCCACCGCCAGAGAGCTAGGCTAACAGAACACGCTACTAGATAGACAGGAGTGGGGGTCAGTGTTGAGATTTTTTCTGGGAACGGGAGTTTTTTTTGTTTTGTTTTTTGTAACAGGGAAATAAATACTGTTTAAAAAAATAGAAAACTTGTCATGAGGCCTCAAGAAACAAAAAGCCTTCATGAATGAATTATTTTCATATTCATCGCGGCAATTATGCTCACATTAAACTGTCTAAACTTTTATATTGTCGTCTAACTGGCTCCTTCTCCGTTTTCTTCCTCAGTCTGATTGGATGGGGACAGATCAGGAGGGGAGTGACCATCACACCAACTGTGGACGACGACTGAGGAGAGAAAACACACACACACGCCCCAATCGGCTGGATGTCACAACCATCTCTCTTCTTGGCTTTTTGTTTCCTTTTTCTGCTGTTTTTATTTGTTCCACACGGTGGACAGAAGGGAAGCACATCTGCTCTTCTTCCTCAGCAGCGACATGAAGAGTTTACCCTTTCTACCTGTTGTTAAGAAGAAGAGCAGAGGAGGCCCTTTAGACGCTTATTACATCCCTCCAGAGAAACACCTGAAACTTCATTGAGTACAGAAATGATCCCGTACAGATTTCAGTGCGATCTAATAAAATACATTTGAAAGAAAAGTTCTCGTCTGTTTTTCCAGTTTCATTTAGTCTGACCTGTAAATAGAAACTAAGTGCAGATAACTAAAACTTTGAGGTCATGTACCTGTGTCTTGACAACAGGGTTCATACAGAGGCTTGAAAGTTCTGGTGTTTCGACACCAGCACAAACGCAACAAAAAAGCTTTTTCTATTTGAAATGAAGCAATCTCACTTAATTGTTTTGTTTACAACAGTTTAGATGTGATGATAAAAGCTTCCAGAGTTCGAAATCTTTGGTTTAGGTACCTTGAAAGTACTTGAATTTTACTTTTTATTTATTTATTTCTTGGGCAGTGTAAACAACAAAATGTCAGCATGAGTATTACAATTTTCCTTTTTTTTTTTTAAATCCCCAGCTCACCCTTCCTTGCATGACATCATACCAATACATACTTGAAACAATAGAATAAAATAATACAATTAAAAAAAAAAAAAATAGATTATGCCTTTAAGAAATGTTACAAAAAAGATTACAGACAAGAATATATAATAGAATATAACTAGTGAATGAATAAAATAAGTACATATGTTAGTAACACATAGATATAAATAAAGCTCCACATTTAGCAGCTGCAATATTAAAGTAACTTTTATGTATTTGTCTTCTTCATAGAAATAAAATGCTTTACAAAGCAAAATTGAAAAAGACAAGAATAGGAAAAGTACAATTTTGATAATATAAATTAGCAAAAAATGTGAAAAATTGGTTAATAGGTAATAACTAAAGGCAAAACATTACACATTACGTTTCCTAATTTTTCCTTTTCACATAATCATAAGCCAATAATATAAATGATATTGTTCTGTGTTTCTACTTTCAGTGTATTTGGATGCTGACACTTTTTATTTCTGCGCTGTGATCGTACTACATTTACACTTGATGTTTATTTCAAAGAAGCCACTGAAGAACAGATATATCCTCGTGCATTTACTGAAGGTGTTGTCGCACTTCCGGGATGATCCACCTGACGAGCACGGGACGTGACGTCACCAAGGTGTTAAACTGTGAGCAGAGAGGAGTCAGTCAGTCAAACAGGAGCTGATCAAAGTAGAGATTTAAGTTTCTACATAAGCTGTTTTCTGTGTCGGGTCTTCATGTTCGGACGGACCGTGAACGCATCACCAGCAGTTTTTATTGATTTTATTTTTAAATCTTATTTGCGGTTTGCTTTTAACTCAGCTCTTCAAATATGGAGTCTGCAGGTAATATGACGTCTACTGTTAATAAAAAAAGATTTTACCGCAGTAAATGGACAAGTGGAACCACAGAGAGAATATATATACCGTATATATTAACTTTCTATGTCTTAACTATTTCATAACTTCTTTTTCTTTTAAAGGAAATTTAAATTAGACTTTTTAATCAGTAGTAATTTTAAATGTGTACATTAGTTTTCATATTATCTTCTTCCCTGGTGTTTTTATGCTTTTTACTTTTATTTATTGATTTTAAATATTGTATTATTTTTATTTTATTCTTTTGACTTGTTTTGTTTATCATGATTTTTATTTTTAATGTTGTAATTGTTGCAAAATTGCAATTTGTTGTTGTTTATTTTTGTTTTTATTATTTTTTATTTTTGCAATATATAGGCTGCATGTTTGTTTGAAAGGTGCTTTATAATTAAATCTATTAAAATACCATCATTTCAGTTTTTAATGGGAATCAATATATTTTTAGTGGATTGATTTATGGAAGATCTAATACGTTAAGCACTTTAAGGCCTTAATTACATTAATCTAATTTAATTGAACACTAATAAATTTATATTTCTTTTCTTAAAATCTTCCCATTTATTCTCCTCTTCTCAGTTTAACAAATAATTTATCATCTTCAGATCAATAAATTCTCTCTTGCATGTTAGTAAATAACTTCCCATTTTAGGTGTTTATTGAGACCTCAGAGGGGTCATTAATAATTACACATCCATAACCCTGTAAACATGCACTTAGGCATAAGACCATTAGAAACTAATTAAAGTATTAAGTAGTAAAATATTCCTTCCTTTAATCATATATTTGTAATGAATTCATCTGAATTTAATTAAGGAGTTGAGGACATTTAAAGGATAAAAAAAAAGCTCATTCTAATGGTGACATTTTCAGAGACGAGACTTGGTCAGCGGCGTTCCACTCTTGACGTCATCATGAACCAGATCCGCAGGAAGCGCACGGCCGCAGACAGGAAGCCTCTGGGGCGCTTCCTGTCCCGAGACCGGACGGTGATCCCTGAGGACGGAGAGGCGGAGAGCAGAGAGGAGAGAGGGCCGAGCTCAGGTGATGAAACTTTATTCCTCCCAAGGGAAATGTGCTACTGGAGGACTAAATATGACTCAAGTATCAATAAATAAAATATATGTATAAATAAATAAATAAAATGCTGAAATATATGAATAAACACATATAAAAATACATAAATAAATGCATAATTACAATATACGTGTGAATATATAAATAAATGCTGAAAGAAATGAATGAATAAAAGACTAGATAAATAAATACTCTATATTTATTTATACATTTTACTTCAGCTACATTTATTTATTTATTTCTGTGTCCATATGTAAATGAGTTAGGAGGTCCCATTTATTCACACATTTATTTATTTGTTCATTTACAAATGCATTTCTTTAGTTATTCATTTATTTAGTCATGTTTAGTTCTCCATTAGTGATGTGCAGCACTTAATACAAATCGGAGAAAGAGTGCATGTAAAATGATCTCTTGACAGTCAGTTAGGACACGAGGAATGATCTTGAAGGCATTAAAGTTAAGAGGTGCAGAGAAAGAAACAGCCTCGTTAATGTGTGTTTGGAGTTTCAGGTGTTGCTGAGGCAGCAGAGAGTGAGCGGGACATCGGCTGGGGTCGAGTGTGTGTTTTCCTGCAGAGGTTGGGCAAGAAAGCTGACAGCAGGAGCGTTAGCCTGGCTCACTCTGACCTCACTGCTACTGACCTGCTGGAGCTAGGTGAGCAGGGTTACTGACCTACACTCTGGGCGAAGAAAACATTTGTTTGACTTCACTTTGTCTGTTTTTGTCTGTAGATCTCTCCTAAATTCACCAAAAGTTAACATTCGATAATGCCTCATTTACATATTTAAACAGAACATTTCAGAAAACTTGTAATATAAACAATAACAGTGTTAATGTGAGTAATGAAGTGGGGAAGTTTCATGATGATATCTATAAATCTTGTTCATCTGCAGTCTCTGAAAATGTGTGAATGTTCCAATAAATGTGTTTCAATGTTTTTAAATGCCCACTTCAGCAGCACTTAGTCACCAACCTTTACACTTTCACTCCTCTCTATATTCTTACATTCACAGCCTCATTTAGACAACAGTTTTTCCTAAAGACATATCTGATTTATGGAGTGATAACAAGAGATATCTGTAAAAACTATGACTATGTCATAAAAGTGCAATCATATTCATATTATTTATATTTAGCATAATTATAAATACCACAGTAATTCAAGCCCTTTCTCTCATCCCCCTCTTTTTCTCATGTATATATTCTATTTATTATTGTATTCTAATACTTTTATACCCCTTTAACTGTTTTAATTGTCCTTAAATATTTTCTTTATGCACTCTAATTTTGATGTTAACAATACAATGATAATAAAGGCTATTCTATTCTATTCAACAAAATGAAACAAGAGTTTTGAACCTGCTTTTATCCAATGTTCACATTTATGTTCTGGAACTGTTTGAAAATATGCTCATATTTCATTAAACAATGCCTCATTTGCATATTTAAACATCACATTTCAGAAAACTTGTGATGTAAAAAAATAGTAGTGTTAATGTCAGTAATGAATTGGGGAAGTTTCAAGGTGAAATCTGTTAGTTAAATATTTGACGCTATTCACCTGCAGTGTCTCCACTCATGACTTTTTGAGAGTTTTGGGGTTCACACAGCAGGTACAATAATGTCATAGTATATCTTTATTTCAGTTATAATGAGATCATTGATGTAAAACCTTCACATATGATAAAGTTAGTGAAGTCAAAGGGACATAAAATGCATGTCCGTCCTCTCGCCCTCCTCAGCCACGCTGCTCCAGTTCCTCCCTCAGCTCGAGGAGGTAGACGTCTCCTGGAACGAGCTAATTGGCGGATGTCTGAGCGTGCTGACCTCTCACCTCCAGCATGTGGGCGGAGTCAGAGCGCTGAGGCTCTGCAGCTGTAGGCTGAACGCTGATGACGTCACTGTTCTGGGTGGGTCATTATTATCAGAAACGCTTGTTGTTTTACAGTCAAGCTGTTTTCTGTCTGTAAAAATGACGTCAACAAATTGATTATCAATACTACACTTGCAGATACGTGCAAGTGTAGTATTGATAATCAATTTGTTGACGTCATTTTTACAGCATTTAACACCAAACATGAGCTCGTTCCAGAGTCCTAATTGTTAAAACCCGCTGTTTTTCTTTGTTTTGTTTTATGTGATAAAAAAACAGTGAGTTTTGGTGTGAAATCAGTGAAGAAAAAGCAAGTTTTGTAGAATATAGCAATGGCAGATTGCAGCTCTAATCTTGATATTGTGCTTCATGTTCATTCAAGAGGACATCATTACAAACTGATATGGAAAGAGCAGGTGCTTCCATAACATATCTGGACGGTGATTAGACGAACCCTCTGTCGTTCTCTTCTCTCATGGAAGAAAATCTCTAATCTCTGATAAAAGTCTTGCTTTTTTTAGCATCTAAGCTAACGTCTAGATGTGTCCGCCATTGTTGTTTTGAATGAGTGGTCGCCTCTTGTATCGTCGCTACCCCACGCTAGCCATTGTTGTTTTGAACCCTCAACCAACAGTAGCTCCTTACAGGAAGCTGATTTGCTGCATTACATCAGGCCGAAACACAATTACTTGGTCGTGTTTAGATGGTATGGAGAGAAGCGCTTTCTAACAACCTATGCTAACCATAACCTTCCCCAAAGACTTTTACAAATCTTGGGTTGCCATCAAGACACAACCCCGGACAAGACTGATTTTCGTGTGGGAAATGTTATGTTAAATAAACAAGTATTTTATGTCTCCCTCATATTGGCCCTCATTTATCAAACGAACGTACGGCAGAAAAACATGCGTACGACAATTTCCTGGCAAACTTCGGCATTTATCAATTTGGACGTGAGCGGGAGCTACGATCAAATCTCACGTCTGGTCTGAGATCGTGTACGCACATTTGAGTGTGTGGATTTGCGGTGCAGCACAGCAAAATCTGGCTGAAAATAATTAACAAACCTCAGCTGTCATCAAGCATAAGCGGTCACATATTAAGAACAGATCAAAACAGATTCTTAAAACGAATAAAATAAATAAAAATTGTGGTTGGAGCAATTGATTGTACTCATGTGCGTCTGAAGGCACCATTCATGAATGATTACGCATTCATCAATCGCAAAAACTACCACACCATAAATGTACAGGTGATTTGTGATGCCAAGCTTTTAAACGGCCAGGTGGCCGGGGGACACACACGATTCTTTTATATTTTAAAACAGCTTGGCTCCAACCGCTTGCCCCTGTCCCTGACAGGGACAAGCGGTTGAAGATGAATGAATTAATGAATGTGTTGGCACGCGGCTGCAGGAATGCGCACTGCAGAGGCAAAGTCATCTCCTCGGCTAGTGGCTAGCCTCGATAAATTGCATTAAATCAAACAAGGTATCAGATGGTGACAAAGGTTATCCTCTAAAGGAATACCTAATAACCCCGCTGGCAAACCCCGCTACAGAGCAGGAGCCGGGTTCAGCAGTGCGCACACACGCACACGGGTCACAGTGGAGCGCTGCTTCGGGTTGACTGCCTCCGTTATTCTTTTCCATACAGCGTTTTTAAGGGCCCCTTCTATTCCACTCTTAAGACTGCCAAAAAGCACATCTTTATTTTGCTCCATGTCGGATGTCAGGATGCCGATCTGTGTGTAGTAAAAGTTTCTTTTTGTACCAGCGTTCTTCCTCTCCATGTTTGACCTCAGTGGGCGAGGCCTCCAAACCAGGAATATTTAAGGGCGTAACATGTCAATGACGATCGAATTCAGCCGCCGCATTTATCAAGGACCGCTCATTCGTACGCTGAGATTGGTCGGATACGAATGTCTCATAAATTACACGTGGGTCCTGTCATACGACCAACTCTGAGCTCAGATCTGCGCCCGTTTTCACACAAGATTGATAAATAAGGGCCAATGTGTTTGTGCAGGCGAAGCTCTCGGCTGCGTCCCTCTCTTGGAGATCCTCGATTTGTCCTGGAACGGTCACGTCGGGGGCGGCGCTTTGCAAGGCCTGCTGGGTAAACTTCACCCACCGCTGAGGGAGCTCCACCTGGTTGCCTGTCAGCTCACTGCGGCTGATGCTTCTGTACTGGGTACAGACTTTAACATATATAAACATACATATACTTTCATAAGTCAGGAATAAGGCAAGCTCGTTTTATATACTTCTGTGTCAGATTTCCTACATTTACCATAATGCCACTGGAGACAGATCATGAGGAAACGCGTCTGTTGTGTGTCTCAGGAGGAATGGGGTCCGCTCTCTCCGGACTATGTGTGTTGGACATCTCTTGTAACCCTCAGCTCACGCAGGAAGTTGATGCCTTCAGAGAGCTGGCCTCCTCTCTCTCTCATACCACCTCTCTCACCGCGCTGCGACTACAGGCGTGCGGTCTGACAATGGACAGCCTCAACGCTCTCAGTAGGAGATCCACCGTTTTCTGTTGATGTTGTGTCTTTACGCTTCTCACTGTCTCTACTGTGTCTCATGATGACAGTAGGACTCATCGCTGTCCTGCAGGTGGTTCGCTCCGCTGCCTCCCCTTACTGAGAGAGTTGGACCTGTCCTGTAACAAAACTCTATCTGGAGGACTGAACCGCCTCATGCTCCACCTGGCTCACCTCATACACCTGGAGAGCCTCCACCTCCACCTCTGCTGCCTCACACACACCGACCTGGAAGCCCTGAGTGAGTGAGTGTGTGTGTGTGTGTGTGTGTGTGTGTGTCTGAACTGATGTGAATGACAGTGAGCTGTAAGGTCATCAATCATGTGTCTCGTTGTCACCAGTCCAGGCACTTCCCTCTTTGACGGCTCTGATGGAGCTTGACGTGTCATCCAATAAGGAGGTGGGGGGCGTGGTCCACCCGCTGGTCTCCGCCCTCCCTCTGACACAGATGAGGCGTCTGCCGCTCAACAGATGCAGCCTGAACGAGGAGTCCTTCACTGCTCTGGGTACGCACATACTACGACTGATACGACTAAAGCGAGTACTACAACTAGTACAAACTAAATCTGCAAGAGTAGAAGTTATCAGATTACTTAAAGACCGTGGAAAGCAGTGTCAGATCTGAATTTGTCACACTGCAGAAAATGTGTTATTAATTTGTATGAAAAAAAGTATGAAAAAAGAAGGTTTGAAAATGAAACTAAGCAGTACCCTCTTCTCTGAAATGCTGGGGGCTCGTCCACTCGGGGCTGATCTGCCCTTTTTATTAGATACTAAATCAAACAACCAACAAAAAGAAAAACAAAACTAAACAAAAGGAAGGAAGAACGCTCCATTTGACACCAGTTTAAACATATTAAATCATTTTCTAATCTCATTATATTTCTGATGCATACCTTTCTGTATAAGTTTGTGTCTCAGGTAGTTTGTGTGTGTGTGTGTGTGTGTGTGTGTCAGCTCTGGCCATGCCGTACCTGCGCAGTGTGGATGTGTCCTGGTGTAAAGTGGTTGGAGGTCATTTAGCCCTGCTCCTGGATGCTTTGCAGCTATCAGTCATCCTCGAGCTCCGCCTCAGCAGCTGCGAACTCACTACAGAGGACCTGCGTCACCTAGGTAACACACAAACACACACACACCTGTGCTTTTCCTTCTATGATGCATCCAGGTGTGTGCAGACATTAATTTACTTTAAGATGTCTGTAGACAATCAGACAAGTAGAAATACGAAGAGTCAGATCTCACCTGTACTTAAGTCTTAACTCTCTGTCCTGTGCAGGTGCCGTGTGCAGACGTGGTTGTCTGTCCTCCCTGCGATTGTTGGACGTGTCCTACAACGGCTCAGTAGGTGATGATGGCTGGTCTGCCCTGTTCGCAGCGGGAGGCCTGGGCTCGCTGGAGGACATCGACCTCAGCCTGCGACCTCTGACCTTCGCGCCCTGTTTTGCCTGGCTGCCAGCGCTGCTCTGCGCTCTGCCCCGATTCCCTGCGCTGACTCGCCTGGCGATGCAGTGGTGGACGATTGGCTCAAGGGACAGGAAGCAGCTGAAACACAGCCTGAGGAAGAGGGGTGTCCTGCTGGAGTGGGATCCGCCAAAGAAGGACCCAGATTCATTATTGAAGGCGACCAATCAAGAGAGTCCAGAGGAGAGTCGTCCTGAGGAGTAGAGACTCAACATCCTGGAGAGAAACTAAGTCCATAATGAAGGACACTTAAAATAAAAAACATGAGCAGCACTCTGGAATTTAAACACATGGCGCCTTTTATGAAAGTCACATTTTGTTTTTTAATCTTGTAATGAACAGCTTTCTCAAAACACGATGAAATAGTCTCTTCTCACGTATGGAAAGTCTGGACGAAACATGAACTAACATTAATTGTTTTAACTAACTTATCACTGAAATTATAAAAGATATGTTCTTCTCTTTATAAAAAATAAAATCCATATAATAAGTTCAAACTGGATACTTTACCCTGTTCAAAAGTAAAAACGGTAAATTTTCTGTTCTTCAGACATTTAAAGATCCTTAAAATAAGTTAAAACTGGATACTTTACTCCCTTTAAATCTCTAAAAGTCTCAAAAAATTAGTTAGAACTGAATACTTTCTCTTCTTCAGACCTTTAAAAATCTTTAAATTTAGTAAAATATTATACATTCTCCTCCTCAGACTTTTATAATTCCTTTTAAATAAATAAAAAAGTAGAAGAAATGATACTTTACGCTCTTCAAAACTCTAAAAGTCTTAAAAATAAGTTAACACTGAATATTTTCTCTTCTTCAGACCACTAAAAATATTTTAAAACAGTAAACCTTTGATACTTTTTCTTCAGACCTCTAAAGATTCTTAAAATGTGTAAAAAATATATACTTTTTCCTCCTCACACTTTTAAAATGTACATGTAAATGATATGATTTTGGATGCACCGATTAAAAAAATAAAAAATCTCACAGGCAACACGTTGTTATCAGGTATTTTATCGTCACGTTTGAGAGTCACAATATCTTTCCAACAACATTAGTCTTATTTAGTTCATTTGACATGTGTGCCTCTTTTAAAGATCGTCTTTAAGTGTGTTGGGACGCTGGTGGGGACACTGGCAGGACTAACAGGACTGCAGGGGAACGAGCCGCTGAGTGTCAGTGTGTGGTGGAGAGGTGGAGTCTGGGCAAGTGGCGTGTACTGTTGCAGTGTTGGAGGTGAAGGATGTATCTAGTGTACCGGAGCTGTAACGTCTCCTCAGGCGGTGGAAGACCTCAGCGAGAAACACCCGACCGTCCACCTCGTACGCGCTGACGTCTGTCTGCTTCGGAGGCAGGCGTCCGCTGGAGATCAATTCTTTGAAGGCCTGGAGAGGGAGAGTTACAGATGTCTGAGGTAGATGTGTAGGTGTTAGATGGCCTGTCAGGAGAGTTACAGATGTCTGAGGTAAATGTTTCGGTGTTAGAGGGTCTGTCAGGAGAGTTACAGATGTCTGAGGTAGATGTGTCGGTGTTAGAGGGTCTCTCAGGAGAGTTACAGATGTCTGAGGTGGATATGTCTGTGTTAAAGGGTCTGTCAGGAGAGTTACAGATGTCTGAGGTAGATGTGTTGGTGTTAGAGGGTTTGTCAGGAGAGTTACAGATGTCTGAGGTAGATGTGTCTACCTAAGGGTTCTGCCGACTGAAAGTGTCCAGTGGCAATAAGTCTAAATTGGAAAAAACGTGGGGTTTTTGCATCACCCCCCCCCCCCCCAACCCCCCACCCCCCTTCGATGCCGCGCTGAGTAAATCCCTGCGTAAGAGCCCTGACCCACCAGGTGTCAGCGTGTTGCCATTGGACACACATGTTAGTTCTAAGATGTCCAGGGAGAATACGTTTGAAGGGGGTTTGAGTGTTTAAGGTGGACAGTGGTAACATCTCCCTAGGGCATTAGTCTATAAGGCTGAAATTAACAAGGCCCACTCCTGGAGTCCCAGGGACCAACATATACCAGTGCCACCTCTGGGATACTTGGCACTTCTGAGTTACACTAGATTTACTGTTAGGGCAAAGGTCAAACCTGCCAGAACTTTGGAGACCCAGGGCAAGGCAGGGAGGCTGGATGAAGCCCAGGCTGACTGCAGGGCGACTCTGGTGGGTTGGGCTTATGGCTGGCTATTTTAACACAGACAAGTACCCTAAAGCACGGGGCGCGGTGCGGAAGGACAGTGTGAGTGCGCCGTGAAACTAATTTTTGGACAAAATCCAAGGTTGTCCAATCTGCTCCATATTTTCAGGGCTGAATCCAGACAAAGAGAGGATACCATTGCCCAAGTATCAGCATCCTAGCTCACACTGATCTAAATATTCAGCCTTGTCCATGTCACACACCTTACATGTTCAAGCGTATGTGAAGTGGGAAGTGGGCAATCTCCCAAGTGCTAACTATACCAAAGCTGGTATTGATACAGTATATGTTGGCCCTGGGACTCCAAGAGTGGGCCTTGTTAATTTCAGCCTTATAGACGAATACCCCACTCAAACGTAAGCTCCCTGGACAACTTAGAGCTAAAATATCATATATCCTCAACTCCCATTGAATAACATATGTCAGTCCCGGCTGCCAACTCTTAAGTTTTGGCAGGTTTGACCTTTGTCCTAACAGTAAATCTAGTGTAAATCAGAAGTGCTAAGGACCCCAGAGTTGGTATTGATATTAGTTGGTCCCTGAAACCCCAGGAGAGTTCCCTATTAATTTTAGACATATAACCCAATGCCATAGTGGGATATTACCAATTCACCCATAAGGTGGGTTATAAATCTGAAATTACCAGTGCACACTTCTGGCGTCCCAGGCATCAACATATATCAGTGCCAGCTCTTGGCTCCTTAGCACTTGGGATTTTGAATAGATGTGAGGTTAGGTCAAAGGTCAAATCTATTGAAACTTTGGAGACGTGTGTTCTTTACTGGTCCTTTAGGAGTATACCCTGTCAAAATCAGCCTTATAGACCAATGCCCTGGGTAGATGGCTGCATGTGTCCAATGGCTGCACGCCTGTCTAAAAACCCTACAATTCCCATATCGGTGTAAGAGGGTCTGTCAGGTTGGGGACGTGTTACCTGACACACTGGCTCCTCCAGGTGGTTCCCCCAGATGTAGATGTGGTTCAGGGTTGTGTTCACTGTCAAAGCCTGAGCCAGGGACAGAAGACCCTCCGTCCTGATGCTGTTACTGCAGACAGAGAGCCTGACACACACACACACACACACACACACACACACACACACACACACACACACACACACACACACACACACACACACACACACACACACACACACACTTTTCTTCAGACCTCTACAAACCATTCAAATACAAAATGAACAGGATATTTTAGCCTCTTAAAGCTCTAACCATATTTTTTAAAAGTAACAATTTGATCACTTCACTTCTTCAGACCTCTAAAATTCTTTAAAAAACACAATAGATCTGTTTTAAAAGATTTTTAAGCTTTTAAGAGGAGAAACTCTTTGAAGCTTTAAAATATTTTATAACAGTAAACATTTGAAACTTTCTCTTCTTTAGACCTCTATAATTTCTTTTAAATAAGTAAAACAGGGCTTCCGGTAATGGTGGAGTGCTAGACAGACGTGGTATCCCTCCTCTCCACCAAAATCAGCAAATCAGCAAATGACCTAAACTGGCAAAGATATTAACTTAGTCGCTGCATTTCACAAGGTCTCTCATGTCGTTGGCACTTGGAAAATTGAGCAGGCATCGCACAAAAAGTCTACAACCAAGGATTTCCGACTTCGGCTCTGCTAAGAATAGCATTGAAGTTAGCCCTAAAGCTAAAGCTAACGACATGCAGAGCGAGGCTGCTGGAAACACCAGAGAAAATATGAACAAGGAGATTCTCGATGCCATCAAAGATCTGAAGGTTGACTTCTCAAACAGATTTGATGGAATAGTGACTGCAATTGATGGAGTGAGTAAGGAAATAAGTGAGTGTATTGAACGTATTGCTAACGCTGAGGTTCGCATCTGAAATACTGAGGATGATGTAGCTAATCTTCAGGCTAAAGATTCTGTACTAGAAGAGAAGAAAAGGGAGCTGGAAGATAAAGTGATAGACTTAGAAGCTCTGTCCAGACGCTCAAATCTAAGACTGGTTAACCTTCCGGAGAAAGAGGAAGGGGAAGACGCTTGCATGTTTCTTGAGCAGTGGATCACGGAGGTGCTGGGAATCACAGCTCCAAACAACTTCACCTTGGAGACCTGGCACCGGGAGTCCACCAAAGACAGAAAGAATTTGATGGTGTCAGAAAAACGCTGCGCAATATGGGAATAAGGCATGGCATCCTGGTTCCTGCTCGACACACAAACTTTTAAAACACCCACCGAAGCAGAGGCTTTCATCAGGCAAATCCAAGAGGAAAATGGTAATGAATGAACATTTACCCTCGGAAAGTTTGTAGCTTTTAAGGCTTATGTCATTATTATATATACTATGTTCCGGGTTAGTATGGGTGACTAAGTATGCTACTATCAGGTGCGCACATCTCTAATTTTCTGATTATCAATATCTAGGTAAGGTCAAATCAAGCCTTAAGTTTTCAGTTCTAAAGGGGAGGGAGGAGATAGGAAGAAATGCGTTTTGCATTTTTGTTCTTTACTGCACTTTTTTCTCTTCTTATTTTCTAATCATAAGAAAATGCACACTTATAATTTAAATGAGCCCTTGGAGAAGTTAGCACTTTACCAGATACTTGAAATGTATACTCCAGAGACTCTGTGGTGGGTTATTTGTTTACTGACCCTTTTTGTTGTGCTTTAGGTCTCTCTTTGTCAAAATTTGTGGAGGGAGGATATCTATGTTTTGTTTTTTGTTTTTTTTTCTGTAAGAAGCAACTATTAAGTAGCACTGCTTGATCACTCCTCACCAAGTGTGGTGTGGTCTTCGACGTTGCTGAAGTGTACATTTGGGAGAGGGGGTAAGCTCGATTCTAGAGCAACAGGGTTTGTGTGGTTTGTTCACAGGAAAATGTTGATGTGTTTCATCTGGTTTGTATTGAATGACTTTTCTTGGCTTGTTTTTTCGTTTGTTTGCATCTGGAGGAAGGATTTGCACTTTATCCCTCTGGTACCAACAGTGATGACACATTTTAGTAATGATTAAAGAATTTGAGATTAAATTTACTTAATGGAATTGCAGAGGCTTACAAAATTATAGAAAGCTACAACAGTTAAAGGGGAGGTTGAAAAGCATTAAATCTCAAAAAAAATGTCTTCAGGCAACCCATCTCTCTATTAATGAAGACATTAGATTAAAAAGGAGGTGGCAAGGTAAGGTTTTGTCGGCTCCTTTTAACACCCAAGCAAGAGGGGTTGCGACTCTCATTCACAAATCCATTCCTTTGAATCACCAACGTGATTGCTGATAAAGCAGGCAGGTACCTCATAGTTCAGGGTGTGCTTTTATCAGAATTTCTTAATTTGGTCAACATATATGCGCAAAATCAGGACGATCCTGAATTCTTTAACAACCTATTTCTTAATTTGTCAGCCCTTCCAGGTCAATATATAATAGCAGGAGATTTCAACTGTACCCTTAACCCCAATAAGGACAGGTCATAAAAGGTGGACAATTCCCATAACAAAAGTAGAGAAATTCTACATTAATTTATTAATGGTTAAAGGTTTGCATCCCGGCCTGGGCTTTTCTGTGCGGAGTTTGCATGTTCTCCCCGTGTATGCGTGGGTTTCCTCCGGGTACTCCGGTTTTCTCCCACAGTCCAAAGACATGCACGTGTTAGGTTAATTGATGACTCTAAAAAAAAAAATTGCCCGTAGGTGTGAAAGGTTGTCTGTCTCTGTACGTCTCTATGTGCCCTTTGATAGACTGGCGTCCTGTCCAGGGTGTACCCCGCCTCACGCCCGATGTCAGCTGGGATCGGCTCCAGCACCCCCGCGACCCCGACCCCGGGATAAGCGGTTGAAGATGAATGAATTAATAAATTTATGTGATGTATGGAGAGACAGAAACCCTGACGTACCAGTTTATTCTTGTTTTTCTAACACTCATAAGTCGTACTCCAGAATCAATTACATTTTAGTCTCTGCAGGACTGATGTCTAAAATCAGAGATTGTAATTATGATGGCATCTTTGGTATATGGATCCAGGTCTGAGTAGGGACCCGCTTAAATGGAGATTACAACAAAAATGGCTGCGGGACCCAGAATTTATCTCTTTTATTGAGGAACAAATTGACATATACTTCTCATTTAATAAATCAGAAACATAAGCAAGTATTCGGTGGGAGGCATTTAGAGCTTTTATTAGGGGCCAAATCAAGTCCCAAAATTCTAAACAAAAATTAACCTTGCTGGAATCCAAAATTAAGCTCCTGGAAACAAAATATTATCGGAATCCTTGTTCTAAATTACATCAGGAAATAGTGCTTTTAAGGGCGCAATACAATGAAATCTCCTCATTAAAAGCTATGGATAATCTTCTAAAACTTAAACAAACCTTTTTCAACCAAGGGGAAAAATCTGGAAAAATTCTGGCGTGGCGCATAAAAATGCTTCAGACTGAAAGGGCCATCACTAGTCTCATAAATGGAGATGGTGTGATTATCATAGATTCCATCAAAATTAACGATGCATTCAAAAGGTATTATGAAATTTTGTATACCTCTGAAAGAGATCCAGAAGTCCCTGACCAAAATTTTTTTCTAGATAATATTAATTTCCCAAAACTTTCAGCAGAGGATAGATTACAGTTGGAGGACGATATATCCTTAGGGGACATCTCAAGCGCAATAAAAAGCATGAAATCTGGCAAAGCCGCAGGCCGTGACGGTCTACCCTCAGACTTTTATAAAAAATTTGAATCTAAATCTTTTAGAAATGTTTAGGGAATCGTTCCAAAAAGGAATTCTACCACCCTCATTAAGAGGTGCATCAATTATTTTGCTTCCCAAACCAGGCAAGTCAAACGATAAATGAGAAAATTTAAGATTGTCAACAGCTTTACTTATTTGGCAATTCAAATAACCAGCAAGCTAGAGGAAATTGTACAAACCAATTATACACCAGTGATGAAGTCCATTTCTGAATCGATTGATAAATGGTCATCTCTTTCGATCTCTGTAATAGGTAGAATTAATATTTTAAAAATGAATATCCTGCCAAAATTTTTGTATCTTTTTCAGAATATCCCCTTGCCGCCTCCTTCAATTTTTTTTTTGTAGTTTTCAAAAAGTGTTTCACAGTTTTATGTGGAAAAATAGACGCCCCAGACTCCTTTTATCCCTTCCTTACTTACCTTTTGACAGGGGAGGGCTGAAATGCCCAAACCTGTTATGGTACTATTGGGCAACTCAAATTAGGTCTATGAGGTTTTATTATTCATCAGACAGCTCACTAGCATGGAAAGATATCGAATCGCTTTCTTTAAAGCCTCAGCTACCAGCATACATATACTCAGATAATCCCAAAAAACGAATCAAAAAAACACAGAACCCCATCGTTAAAAATATGGTTGCTGTATGGTATGATGTGCAAGAATACTTAAAGGAAACGCAAACTCTTTTTCAATACAGCCCAATATGGGGAAATAATTATTTTTATACAAGGGAGGGATGATGGTGGCTTTAAATTGTGGGCCGACAGAGGATTAAGCTTAATAGGTGACATATTTGACTCAGGGGAGGGAAAAAATAAATCATTTGGAGAGCTGGTTGATATTCATGCTATTCCTTGTAAGCATTTTTTTAAATACCTCCAGCCCAGAAGCTTTATAGGTTCTATCCAAAAGCAAGTCATCAGCATACCTACTCTATCCTTATTAGAGAAAGTTTTAATTAAGAACCCTTTTGATAGGGGAATCATACCAGAAGTGCACAATTTGTTGTTGACTAACTCACTGGAATCCACAGAATCTAAGTTTAAAGCATGGAAAAATGATTTCAGGGCGAACTGACAATTGAATAATGGTACAAGGCATGTGGGAGGGCTCAAACTCAAACTGCCAATACAAGATTGGTACTCCTGCAATACAACTGGTTAATGAGAGTATATTACACACCAGAAAAACTGAACAAATTGAATCATAATTTTCCAGATTAATGTACCAAATGTAGTAGAGAGAAAGTAAGACTCTTTCATTGCATTTGGAAGTTCCCAAAGATTCAGGAGTTTTGGTCAGATGTGTGTCGTACAATTCAGGAGATACTATCAATCCATTTAGTAGCAGATCCTAGCTTCTTCATTCTTGGCATTTATCCAAAGGGACATAAAATAAAACGTAGAGAACAGATATTTATAGACTTGTGTCTATTACATGCCAAAAGATCAATAGCTTTAACATGGAAAATTTCCGATAGACCAAACATTGGACATTGGCTCAAGGAAATGTCAAGATGTTTACCTTTGGAAAAAATCACATACACAATTTAAGATAAGCAAGAACAGTTTCAACATATCTGGGGCCCATTTATAAAGTTTCTTAGAGAAAAAGACTTTTCTAGTATGTTGGACACAGCTAGGGGAGATTAAACACTACCTCTGCAACTAAACAATTGAAGGACCTCATGGGAAAGTGCTGTTCAAGGAGTTTTTGTGTCTGGTTGGTCTGCTAAGTGTCCCAGTAAGGGAGTCCTAGATGAAGACATTTTTATACTGGTGTCTATAGGAGATAAGGTGGTTTACAACCTCGGACCCTCCTGGGGTAATAAAACCTAGAACTCCAGGTCTCAGGACCCCCTTTTAATCTAAATCAACGTGAAATCTGACCGCACTTCGAACTGGAGGAGCTGTCTCTGTGAGACAGATGGACTTTCATTAATAAAACAGAACTTTGTGTAGATGTTTGGAAAAACAGTTAAAGTTCGATGTTTTATCGCAACAGGCTGTTCAAAGACATTTTTGCAAGTGTGTAACAGTATATGCATTATTTGTATCTTGTTGTGATTATGTTTATGTGGTTTCAGAAGTGCAAAGTCTCTGTCTAATTCCTGAAATAATTTGTGTTTTAATAATAGGCCTGTCACTATATCCAGGAGAGTGTGGTGATGTGTAGTATCTGTATCTGTTAAAACTGTCTGCCTAAAGATTTGGTTAAATTGGATATCGGAAAGCTTAATAATGGAAAATCAACCAAAGATAGTTTAATCTAAGAATTAGAATTCTGGCGTAAAAAGCAGTTGATTCGCTCAGAGTCAAAGGGATGGGTTAAACCCTGAGACACCCCCCCTTTGCTGAGTAGAAAAGGAAGAGAATGCTGTCACTCTTGCTCTCTCTCTTGTCATCTCTCTTGTCTCCTCTCCTCTCTCTCTACTCTTCTGCATATCTTCTACTCTTCACCTCTCTTGACCTCCCCTCCTGCTGTTCGTTCCTTTGTTAACCCAAAGTTAGCAAGAGACGTACTTTATATTTTGTTTCTTACTAAAGTATTTTCGTTTGTTAATCTATTTTTATCGTGTGACCTTTTTTAAGTTTTCTACAACACGTTTTTTTAATCTTTTATAAGTATAGTTAAACCCCTCGTGCTGTCTTTGCCTTGTTGTCCGGCCGGCAAATTGCATCGAACTCGCGACTCCAGCCCCACAGAACCGATCAGAACTTTTGTCAACCCACAAACCACTTCAGAGGCAGCCACCTGAAGCACCAAGTCCAGGCCACGACGGGGCTCGACGAGAGCCGCCAGTCCAACCACACAGCTGACCCAGTCTACAAACCGAGCCGTGGTTCCGCCAAACACCGGGACGCGGACCCACGGAAAACTGCATCGGTACTGTAAGATGCCAGGGCGACTGTAACATCAACGGCAAAGTAAGGTTGGCCTTTTAATGCAACTCTTGGTTAAACGTTGGTGACAGTTAGATTCTGATCCGAGTTCTGCTGGCAGGCTAATTAGAGCAAGTTTTTGTATCCGCCAGTGATTTTATAAACAAGCCCCTCGAGCCTCAAGCTTCTTATATCCACATTTAATCTTTTTCACTTGTCTATTCAATGTTGCACTATACTGTATTATAATCTCCTTATTATGTAGTCAAATAAATGGTTATAACCTTATGTCGTTGTGAGAGTCTTCCGTTCTGTGCAGAAAGTGTTGGTCACTGATAAGGCTGTGGTACCAATTAATGCGTTCAAGACGAGACTGATAAAATTTAACAATCAATTACTTAAATAACTAACAGGTATTAAACCTTCACCAAAGTTTAATAAACATCCTGTCTTAATTTGGTGTGGTGCCCTTACTTTGAGGTAAAATAAATCCTAAATTTTAACAAGTCGAGTTAATTCATAATTAATTCAGCGACTGATATATTTAGCCATAACAAAAGTAGGCTTAATCTCCTACACAATATATTTATTGATATTTACAAAACACTTAATGGTACTCGTTGTAGGTCCTCAGAAGCTGCCTTCAAGATGAAATTGTATTTTGTTCTTTTGTTTATTTGTTTGTTTTTTACTGTTGATGTTGTTTAATCAAACAGACTATATCTTAACCTTTTTATTTTTATATTTACAAACCTAAGTTTACAAAGATACATCTTCATTTATCTTGAATACTTAATATGTATGTTTGAGCCATCATCCTCAAATATTTGTTTGTATACTTGTTTCTTGGAAACAAGGGACTCATACATTAATATTGTTCCTGCTATTTTTGATATGGCTGAAAACTCAATAAACAGATTGTAAATAAAATAAGTAAAACAGTAGAAAAAAAATAGATTTTCTCCTCCTCAGACCTCTAAAAATCCTTAAAATATGCTCTAAAAATCTTTTTAAAAGTAAAAATGTGTTATTTCTCTTCTTCAGACCTCTAAAATGCCTTTTGAATAAGTAAAAAAGTAGAAAAAACGTTATTTTATCCTCCTCAGACTTGTAAAAATCCATAAAATTAGTTAAAAAGCACACCAAGGCAGCCTTAAGTACAACAATTCTTAAAAGCAGGAGCATGTTTGAGAAAACGGATGTACTGTCTCTTTAACTTCTTTGTGGTTATCTGATGAGGAAGATGCATGTGTGAGTGTGCTGGACTCACTCTTTCAGGACACAGCTGGGCCACGCCACGGCCTTGCTCAGGTACTCAGCACCTTCATCTTCGATCCGATTGGCCGACAGGTTGAGGATCTCCAGGGTCGGGTTCTTCTTCAGCAGCTCGGCCAGATGACGCATGCCGTCACGAGTCACTCTGTTACTGCGGACGATAGAACACAAGATCAGGACGACTAAACTTCACCAGTTTCTCTCCATTAATCAGTAGAATGATTTGAAGGCGTGTGGATGTGGAGGGTGTTTTTGTCTCTACCAGCGCAGGTCCAGGTATCGCAGACTGCGGTTGAGTTGCAGGCCTTCAGTCAGCCGCTCCATCCCGCTGTCCGTCATCCCCATCTTCCCCAGGTGGAGCTCCACCAGGCTGCTGTTCACTGCCAGCATGTCGGAGAAGTGCACCGCCCACTCCTCCTGACACACAGACATACAGAGAGCTTCAGTCATACACCTGCCTGGCCTCCACGTCTGTCATTTTGGATTTAAAAGCTTTTAACACGCTTTTAAATTCCCTTAGTTTCCAGTCCTCCTGCAACATGTTCCAAGCAGGATGCAGAGTACACAAAAGCCTCTTTTCACAGTTTCTGTGCAGGTGTTTGGGACAAAGAGCAGGGTTTAACACTTAATAGTCACACTATATTTTAAGTAGAGACATTAATTAAGAGCAGATATACAATTCAATTCAATTCAATTTTATTTATAGTGCCAAATCATAACAAAAGTTATCTCAGGACACAAGACCACACTCTATGACTTATACGTCTGCTTAAAGTGTAACTCCGGGATTAAATCATCCCATGGTCTTTTTTAGCACTTACATACATCAAATGAGCCATCGTGACACCAAGGCTACCGTTTTACAGAATGGCTAATTCAATTCAATGTTGCTGTTTGTAAGCTAAAAGCATTATGTCGCCAATATTATAAAGCTATCATGAATGAATCTCACTTCTCACACTCACTCACCTTCAACTGCTTATTCGGGGTTGGGTCGCGGTGGCAGCAGCTCTAGCAGGGGACCCCAATCTTCCCTTTCCCAGGCCACAAAAACCAGATCCAACAGCGGGATCCTAAGGCATTCCCAGGCCAGTGTGGAATATAATCTCTCCACCTAGTCCTGGGTCTTCCCTGAGGCCTCCTTCCAGCTGGATGTGCCTGGAACACCTCCCCAGGGAGCATCCTGACCAGATGCCCGAACCACCTCAACTGGCTCCTTTCAACGCAAAGAAGCAGCGGCTCTACTCCAAGTTCCTCACGGATGGCTGAACTTCTCACCCTATCTCTAAGGGAGACTCCAGCCACCCTTCTCAGAAAACCTGTTTCGGCCTCTTGTACTCGCGACCTCATTCTTTTGGTCATGACCCAGCTTTCATGACCATAAGTGAGGGTAGGAACGAAGATTGACCAGTAGATCGGGAGCTTTGCCTTCCAGCTCAGCTCTCTTTTCGTCATAAAGGTGCGGTAGAGCGACTGCAAAACCACTCCCCCGCTGCTCTGATTCTCCGGCCAAACTCACGCTCCATCGTCCCCACACTCGTGTTACAAGATCCCGAGGAACTTGAACTCCTTCACTTGGGGTAAGGACTCATTCCCTACCTGGAGTAAGCAATACACCGGTTTCCTGCTGAGAGCCATGGCCTTCGACGACGCCATCAGGACCTTGGCATCTGCAAAAAGCAGAGGCGAGATCCTCAGCTCACCGAACTGCAACCCCTTCCCACCACGACTACGTTTCCAGAAGCACCTTGGTGCCGCCCGAAAGTCCTTCTCCATGACTTCTCCGAACTTCTCCCACACCCGCTGCTTTGCCTCTGACACAGCAGAGGCTGCAGCCCTTATGGCCCATCAGTACCTTGCAGCCGCCTCCAGAGTCTTCTGGGATAACATATCCTGAAAGGACTCCCTTTTCAGTCGGACAGCTTCCCGGACCACCGGTGTCCACCACGGTGTTCAAGGGTTACCGCCCCTTGAGGCACCTAAGACTTTGAGGCCACAGCTCACCGCCGCAGCTTTGAACATTGCCCACTCCAGTTCAATGCCCCCAACCCCCACAGGGATGCCAGAAAAGCTCCATTTGAAGATCTCTCGGATACGGGCCTCCTCCAGACGTTCCCAGTTCACCCGCACTATCCGTTTGGGCTTACCCGGTCTGTCCAGAATCTTCCCTCATCCTCTGAGTGTCCAAAACATACGGCCTCAGATCAGATGATACGGTCATCGACCTTTGGCCTAGGGTGCTCTGGTACCACGTACACTTATGGGCATCCTCATGTTCGAACATGGTGTTTGATATAGACAATCCATGTCCCTTGTGATGAACAGTCAAAATCAAATTTCCCGTTGCGGGATTAATAAAGTAATTCTTATTCTTAAATGTGTATAAAACAACACCAGTGTGATGCTTTGTGTGTTTGTACCTGGAGGCTAAAGAGCAGAGGTCGGCTGATATCCACCGACAGTAGAGTCCGGTTGCTTTTCAACACAATAGCGAACGCTATCACACTCTGAGTGGCCTGCAGGGACAAAGAGCAGGCGTGTGGTTACTTTTTAAGTTATCACTGTAATGTTTTATAGACTCAAACCTGCATGATGGACAGTAGTGTTTTTGTGTGTTTACCAGATCACAGTCAGCAAGCTGCAGCTCCTTCAGGGTGTTGTTCACCTGCAGCATGCTGGCCAAGTGCATGGCTCCTCTGTTCTCCATCTTATTGCCCGACAGTCTGAGAGAGAGCAAGTTGCTGTTACACTGCAGAGAGAGAGAGAGAGCGAGAGAGAGAGAGAGAGAGAGAGAGAGAGAGAGAGAGAGAGAGAGAGAGATCAGTGAGCCACGCTGTTCTTCCTTTATCAGCATGAACACACACTGAAGTTTATTTTGACTTACACACACACACACCGTCCTGCTGACACAAATTCTCACTAGAGCACCAAATGATTAAATCGCCGCTGAAAATAGTCCCCAAAAATGCCCTATTTTCCTGTCTATCACCAACATACGGGCCAAATCGACCAATCAAATCAACAAAGCGTATGACGTACTAACAGCGTCGAGGCAAAGCTCAGAAAGTAAACAATATGTGGGTAAAGGATATTTGCTGTTTGTGGAACGTGAATTTACGGATAAAAGGCACAATTGCAGGTGCCTAGTCCATATTCCAACAGAGGGATCAAAGAGAAAAAAGCGTTAGCGAGCGCCTAACAAAATTAGGTCTACCGCTGTCTGAAAATATGTCAGATTTGCATGCGTTGCGTCACACTTAAACCTGCCTCAAAACCAACCCTAATTGGACGTTCGCTTGGCAAACGGCTCCAAATTTTCTCTGTAACAAGTTACCAGACTAATCTGTGAGTAAAATACAATGGAGATTGCAATATAAGGATGGTCTCATGAGGCCACTATTTTCCTCCTATTAAACTATATTTGTGAGGCGTATTTAAAGATTCAAGGAGGAACCAGTGGGCTCGGAGCTAAGAGCTACAGACAGGATGTCAGACAATAGTGACAGTAGTTTTCTGGGGATTTGTTGCCAATAAGTAAAGTCGTGTGTGTGTGTGTTTGAGAGATGGATATGAACCTGCAGGCTCTTGGCGAGAACTTCAGCTCCGTCTGTCTGGATGTTGTTGAACTTCAGGTCCAGAGAGAGAAGAGCGGAGCTGTCCTCCTGCCCGGGGAAAATAGAAAAAAAAAATACAATTGGAACATGAATAATATGAAATATGACAAAACTAATACACCTGGCACATTTAGATTAATTACCATTCATTTCCTGCTCACCTGTAAGAGGTCAACGAGGTGTCCAACCCCTTCATCTGTTATGTTATTGTACCCAACATCAAGGCCTGTTGATGCAAAGAAAACAAGTTTTAAATTGTTAAAAAAAAATATGTCCTTCACCTACATGTGACTGCTCACCTGTCACATTCTTGTTGTTTGTCAGACACTTTGAGAGAGCGAGAACGTCTTTGTCATCAAGTTGCTGAACACATCTCAGGCGGTTGTTTCCTGTCAGTTTTAAGGTGTAATTCCCAAACACACAACAACAACAACACTTGAATTCAACCCATGCTGCCTTCAGGTGAACTGCATAAGGTCTGGTTATATTTTCCATATTTAGTAGTCCTTGCAAAAACACTGAAACTAAACTAAGAGTGCATAGTTGTACTATTGGTAGCCACAATTTTAACTACTTTGTTTACTTTTGACTAGCTTCATTTCTAACAATGCAACTAAATAAAACAAAATTTAATTAAATAAAAATTTAAAAATACAAGAAGTAAGTCAAGATATAATGGAGGGCTAAACATGACTTACATCTCAATTAATAATTAAATAACTGCATAAATTCAGTTCTAAATAAATACAGAAATACATACATGCATAAATAAATAAACGCTAAAATAAATACATAAATAAAAGAAAAAATAAATGCATTAGATTTATTTATACATTTTTGTTCAACTACATTTATTTATTTCTGTATCTACATGTTAATAAGATAGGGGGTACCATTTATAAATGCACTTATTCGTTTATTTCAGCATTTATTGATTTAAACATTAATTTATGCATTTATTTATTTGTTTATTGAGACTTAAGTCATGTTGAGTCATCCATAAAGTCAAGTAGTAAATTACCGATAACGTCAATATCAACGTGCAGCACCCGTTAGCCTCGACAGTTAGCTTTTATTTTTTTAAAGCTCAACATATTAACTTTCAGTCATTCTAGTTTACATTTATCCACTTACTCCGTCGCCGTCGTCTCCTCTAACACTTTTAAAACATGCGGATTAATTTCTATCTCATGTTCTCCGCAGACAGAAGCGTAAAACCCTGCCATATTACCGCTGGCCATCTTTACGTTAGAGGTTTGAGTTGCTATGGCAACAAGGGAGGACGGCGTCTTACGAAGGACAGAAGAGAAAATAACTGTTAAAAAAAAGAGATAATTGTTTTTTGAATATATTGTCTTTTTTATTTATTTGATTTAATAATACGAATTATATATCGTACTTATATACCTTTTTAAACGGAATTACATTGCTTGGCAACAGCTTTGGTCCTTGGTAACTTCCTGTTAGATTATGTCATTTACATACACTAACAGGAAATAAACTCGGACTGTTTTGCTTTACGTAAACAAACATTCTAAATGAGTCCTTGTATAACCCACCAACATAAAACAGAAACTGAAATAAATAAGAGATAAAACTTTCTTTAGCTATAATCAATAATTTGTCAACATTGTATCTTCAATAATCACTGAAACACACATCTGATAGTCCTTTCTTTTCTTTAATTTCTTTCCTTGTTCAGTTTTTACTACAGCAGTGAACGTGTTTATGTAATTCACATTTCTGTACAAGTAACACAGACATTTTATCCAGAAATTTAAAAAAAGAAAGCATCAAACAAAAAAACACAAAGGTTAGTTTTTAAAGCACAAACACATCTTTTGCTCAGACCTAAAACAGCTGCTTTTAAAAAGAACTATATTACACTGAAACAAAAAGCTTTTGTTTTGAACAGGGTTATGTTCACATGAATAAAGCCACCATCACACCTATGATAAAAAAAAATCATACCATGTGCCGATAACAGGGCTTCAACTGACTACATTATCTATTAAAACAATGCTGGAGTTGTACTGACATCAAAATTCAGATGTGATAATCATTTCTTTACATCAGATAATTTAGCTACAACAGAAAAGTAACTCCAGCTGCTCACCAAAACCAGAGAAAATGTTGTTAAAGTGTAATCCCGGCACAAAATCCTCCCATGGTCTTTTCCAGCACTTTAATAGACTGGAAAATGACTGAAACTCATCAGCTACAGTGGATTTATCTGAAGCTGGAAACCCTTTAAAAAACGTTTGTTACAACTCAAATCTTGTTGGTCTTGGATGATATTTTACCTTACCTTTTACCTTATCCTTTTTTTTTTCTCTCCTCCAAAATAAGTTTGTAATATAACAGAATTATTTGTCAGTTACAGAAGATCAAATGTCCGTTAAAGTCTATTTCCTGTGGATAGGTTTACGCCTGCATGTGTGTGACAGTGGTGTGAAAGTAAAAAATGTTCCATCACAGCGGCGCCGCTGCGCACTGGGGCCTCACTGCTGCGGAGGGTTGTGTTCCGCGTTGTCCACCGTCCTGATGATGACTATCTGCTCCAGGCTCTGGGCCGGGGAAGGCGGTGGCCGCAGCTGCTCCACCAGAGCGTGGAGGGTGTCTGAGTTGATGCTCTGCTCCTGGTCGGGTTCGAAGGTTTCCTGGTCGGCGGCGGTAGTGACGGGGGGGTGAATAGGCTCCGCCTTGAAGTCCTGCAGGATGGCAGCGGTAGAAGCGGCCTCATTGCCGGTGGCGTGTGCCGATGGCGCTGTGGCTTTGGGGTCCGGGGTGGTCGGTTCGGGGTTTGGGAGCTCGCCTTCCGGGATGGAAGCCATACCTTTGTTTTCCTGCGTGAGTTTGCCTTGGACAAATGCCACGGGATGACTGGACGCCAGGAGGACCACTACACACACACACACACACACACACACACACACACACACACACACACACACACACACACACACACACACACACACACACACACACACACACACACACACACACACACACACACACACACACACACACACACACACACACACACACACACACACACACACACACACACACACACACACACACACACACACACACACACACACACACACACAGGAAGAACACGCTGCTGTATCACTGATCAGCTGATCACCGGCGATGTAAACCCACTCTGACCCTGCAACTTTCCGGGAGATGACTCTATAGGGCCAGTGGAAACACGCCTATTGTCCTCACTTTGTTGGGAAAATTCTAAAATTGGTCCTCACAAAAATAGCTGTACAAATACAAAAAAAAACGCTCACCTGCTCTGGCTCTCTCCTTGTGTTGCCGCACTTCATCAGCGTGAGCCTTCTCCTGGTGTTTGATCATGTTCTTCACACTAGCAAAGCGGTTTCCACACAGCAGACACTGCACGCCGTTGTTCCCCTCTACACACAAACAAACAAACGCACACACACTTCTTTATTTTTACTTCAGTGGCGTCATGTTACTTTAAAAAAAGTTGTTCTGTTACACAAGAACAAAAATAAACAAGGTTTTTATTGACTGTATTCAAGTGTTGTTGCCAGTAAACTGTATTTATTGTAATAATAAACTCACCAGGGTGAAGTCGCCTCATGTGTTTCTTCAGCTCGGAAGACGTCACAAAACTCGAGTCACACTGCAGCTGTGAACATTTGTACGGAGTCTCACCTGAAATGCAATATTTATAATATATAATATATTCAGAACAGCTACTTTGAGCCAAAAGAAGACTCGTTTTGGCTGCTTAATATCTTAATAACCGCAGGGGGGAATCTCACCTGTGTGTTTCCGTGCGTGAGCAATGAGAGAAGAGGAGACGGAGAACGACATGCCGCACAGATCACACTGGTACGGTTTCTCTCCGGTGTGTCGTCGCTTGTGATAGGTCAGTGTGCTGGACTGAGCGAACGCCTGACCACAGATGTCACAGACGTACGGTTTTTCGCCGCTGTGCAGTCTGTGGAGAACAGAGAACATTGAAATGCCCAAACAATAATAATCTGACTCAATGTCTGCAGATAAATGCTAAAACAAACATTAGGAACACAAACTAAAAGCTTCTCTATCATCGAATCATTTAATGCACCGTTGTGTACCTGATGTGTATTTTGTAGTTGGACGAGGTTGCGAACTTAAAGCCGCAGCGCTCGCAGGTGTAAGGCTTCTCCTCCCCGTGGTGCATCCGGCGGTGAGCGACCAGCTGACACTTCTGAGCAAAACACTTGTCGCAGTCGGAACAAGTGAACGGCTTCTCGCCTGCAACAAAATGGCAGAGACAAGAGACGTGAGGTAGTTCAGAGTCCACCTGATCCACTTTATAAAAACTAACAGGGGTTTGTGCGTCTGAAACTTAGATTTTCTTACAGCCTTTACAGAATAAATCATTAATGAATACGTCTAAAAAATAACAGACAAATGAACTGATAATAAAATATCAAATAAAACATAAAACATCATTACAGGCTTTCCGTAGTCAAATTCAAGCACTTCCATGGTCCATTTTAAGCTTTTCCAGCACCCCACAGCTATAGGAAAATCCCATATTTCTATGAATACATACATACTCAAAATAATTATGTCACATTCTCATTTCAGGCTCTCCAACTTTTTTATTTCTACTCTATAGCTATTTGCAGTAAAATAATTTCAAGCCTTTTCAAACCTTGAAAACACATTAAACATTAAATTTAAAGTATTTTCAAGGATTTCAACCCACATATGAACCCTGTTGTTAGCTGACAGAATCCCTCTATGGGAGTAAATCATTGGATTTTGAAATTAAAAAGCTACTGAATTTTGAGAACTGGATATGTATGCATTGAAAATATGTATTTGAATGTTTTGACTCTGAATAAAACTTTTTATTTTTCAATGTTCATAAGTTCAAGGAGTTAGGATTTAGGGTTCAAAAAATCAAGGCAAAAAAATTAAACGTTACAAATGTCAAAGTCAAATTGCATTTTTTTAAGGTTGAATTTTGAAAACTTTAAATTTATAAAATTGAATTGTAAACATTGTATTTTGCATCTGAGTTTGGTATATGGACATTTTTAAAGTCGAAATTTTTTAACATTTAAAGTACGTCAGAACTTTTTTATTCATATTTTCAATGCATAAATATTCAGAGCAAAAAATAAATGGCTTTTTAATTTCAAAATCCGGTGAAACCGATTTACTTCCATATCCCTCGTGTAATTTCTTCTGTCCTACCTCAAACGTTAAAGAAAAAGAAGTCGTGCCCGTCCTCCTGACCCCCTCACAGGTGATGTGTTCACCCTCTGTCAGCTCACCCGTGTGTATGCGCAGATGTGTTTTCAGCTGAGTCGCCTGTCTGAAGTTTTTAGAGCAGAAGATGCAGACGAACGGTTTCAGGCCCTTGTGGATCTTCTCATGTCTGCGCAGGCTGCTCACGTCTTTAAACAGTTTGTCGCACTCGGTGCACGACAGCGACATCTCGTCCATTTCCGAAGGGTCCTGCTCGCCTGGCTCGCCCTCCTCCATCAGGTCATCATCGGCCCCAGACACGTCGCTGTCCTCCTCGTCCATATCCAGGATCTTCCTCCTGCCTCGCCCCCGGCCTCTCCCTCTGCCTCTCCCCCTCCCCCGGCCTTGCCCTCTCCGCCCATCTCCGCTGCTCAGGCGAGGCTTCTTGGCGGGAACGTCGTCCTCCAGAGACGGGCTCCAGTCTTCAGACTTGTCCCCGAAATCCTTCACGCTCCCGTCAGAGTCTTCTGTCTGAATTTCTCTTTTAATCGCACCTCTTCCTCTCCCTCTCCCTCTCCCCCTGCCTCTCCCTCGGCCTCTCCCCCTCCCCCTGTAGCCCTGGGTTTTGAGTGTTCCGTCAGTCGAGCTGCTCGGCTCCGCCTCCTGGCCGCCGAAGCTTTTAGGCTTTCTGCCTCTCTTCCTTCCTGTTCCTCTTCCGACACTCTTTAGGGAGGCGTGGGTGTACTCTTCATCACTCCTCTCTCCCTCATCTAAGTCTCTGTCCTCCTCACCCAGCTCTGCCTTCCCATCCTCTTGAAACTCCCCCGTAATGGAGACAATAGACAGGGGGACTGGCGAGCTGGGGCTGCCGGGGGAGGCCAGACTGCTAGGAGAGAGACCGGCTTTTTTATCCATCTCTGACGGGGACGTTTCGCTCAGCTCGGACCAGTGCGGGGTGTCCTCCAGATACTTGGTGGCCTCAGACATCCCCAGGAACACAGCGGCTCGACGCACCGCTGCCTGTCTGGTGCTGGAAACAACAAAACAAACCTTTTATTCATTTAGTTAAAAAACAATTTCTTACAATATGTAAGGGGTCTCTCAGCCCAAACACAGAAACAAAACACAGAGAAATGTCCTAAGATTATGGATGGAGCAAACAATTCCATCCACCAATCTTCAACTGCTGACACCCTGGACAGGACGGCAGTCTATTACAGGGCACATAGAAACAAACAGGTGAACCTAACACCTACATGTCTTTGGACTGTGGGAGGAAGCCGGAGAACCCGGAGAGAACCCATGCAGACACGGGGAGAACATGCAAACTCCACACAGAAGGGCCCCAGCTGGGATTCAAACCAGGAACCCTTGAGGCGACAGTGCTAACCACCACTGTCCCGCCCTGAGCCAACAATTATTACGTCAATTAATCATTTATGTGTAAAATGTTAAAAACTGTTTTTATAAAATATGGATCAAAGCTCAAGATGCTCCTAACTTAAAGATATTTTGTCACAGAGGAGGAAAGAACCCAGAAAATATTCAGTTAAGAAGCTGAAATCAGAGAATTTTGACTGTTTTTCTTTAATAAATGACTCAAAAATGATTAATTAATTATTAAAATAGCTGGCAATTATTTCAATAAATGACAACTAAATGATTATTTCATTAATCGTTGCAGTTCTTATTATTAATCTAGGCAGCAGAGATCTCCTCCTCTCCAAACTAAACCAGTAAAAACACGGAATTAAGTAGTTTCACGTTAAGAATCTGTGTTTTTCTGAAGCTTTTCAGCTGTTCGGACCAAGATTTTTTTGTATTGTATTGTATTGTATTTATTTGCTCCTTTCATGAAAATGCCTGTTCATTACATTGTACCCACAATGATGAATTCAATTCACAATTACAGTTGCATACATTTAAACATTTACATGAATGGAAAGGAGCAGATAAGAATACAATTCTTATATTTGTCTGCCCCTTTTCAACATAACACAAACATGTGATGACCTCCCCTGATTTCCCCCACCCTTGCTAGATCTAGACGTTCAGGAGGTTTTAACCAGAATCTGTTATCTGTTATATCTGCAGAGGTCTCTTTATGGACCTGGTGACTGAAACAAGTAAAAATACTGAATAAAGTAGTTTTCACGTTAACTAGACCTGCAAGAAGGTATCAACGGGGTCCAAGCCCCCCATGCAACTCGGACCTAGCGACTTGCAGAGGCGATGCAATTCGGACCTGCAGGTCCATGGGCATGATGCAATCGCAGCTTGAACGCAGCACAGATTGTAGTTTGAAAAGAAAGTGTAGGTATTTTAGTTAGTAGATATTGCGTTTGTTCACACAATGCATGCATTACTCAATTTTGCATAACAGCCCCAGCTTGTGGTCAATGATTTCAGATTCTGCACAGACCCTCAGTGCAGCTCTTGAAATAACTTCTCCAAGTTGTGTGATAATCAGGGAAACTACTTCAAAGTAACACACCACTTCCTGTTTTGACTACATTGTACCAAGTCTTTCCTCTTTTGATAACTTGATCGTAGTGTTAGAAAGATTATGTGTGCAAAATTTTGTGCTGATGAGACTCTTGGCCTTGGACGAGTTCGCAAAAGTAGGTTTGATTATTTTTCGCACGGTTTGTCTATTTTTCAATTTTGTGCAACAACACCAACTAATGTCTGATTGACCTCAAATTTTGCACAGAGCCTGAAATTTCTATTGAGAACTAGCAGTCCGGGCTTGATGTTTTTCGGACTAATTTTTGCGAAGATATACAATACTTCCTGAGTACAAAATACAGGAAGCTGTTTCTTCGTAAAATACACGTTTTGGACTATTTCAATTCTTTTGATAACTTTTCATTAAGATTATTAAAGGATTATTCCTCCAAAGTTTTGTGGTGACCGGACCCTCAGCCTAGGAGGAGTTTGAAAAAAAAAGGTTCTTCATTCCTTGCAATTTTGTGCAAAAATACTCAGCAGTATGTGCCGTGGTCTACATCCAAAGATTCAGGGCCTTTCAGAGAACATGTGGATGTAAGAAATCTATATTTGCAATATACAATGTGGAAGTTAGAGGCCAACTAGCTTTTCCTTAATTAAAGCGCCACCTTGTGGTGGACGTGTCATTTGTGGTGTGTTCAGTGGAGGCACCAGTCTATACCTCCCTGAAAGTTTTGTTTCCATAACTTGTATGGTTAATGCTCCAGTAGGAGTGATATTCAAAACAGCACCACCTCCTGAATGATTGATGTCATATTTTTCTCAAAGCCTCAGACGAGCATCAGAAACTATTGTTCTAAGTTTCTTGTTAATCTGACTTATAATTGCTAAAATATAATTAATTCTGCACAACAGTGCCACCTAGTGGTTGGTTGGTGTGCAATTTTGTTGAAGGCCTCAGTAAGACATAGGAAACTAGATTAGCAAGTTTTGTGTCAATCAGACACAATTTGAGAAAGATACACAGCACTTCCTGTTTTGACTGTAATCTACAGAAAGTTGTTCCTTTATAACTTTCGCATTTATAAAAGTATTAAAATTCTTTTGATAACATTTGGCCAAGACCATCTAAACATAATGTGTACTGAGTTTCATCTTGATCGGACACTCGGTCTATGAGGAGATTGAAAAAGTAGCGTTTACATATATCACAATCCTGCGGAAAGAAAGTAGGTGGAAATCCTGAGATCCACGTAGGTTCAGGGAACGCCTGAATTTAAGAATTTTGAATGTGCGAGGTACGATGTGGGAGCTACAGGCAAAAAGGCATTCAACTTTATTATAGCGCCGCCTGCTGGTAAACATTTGTCATTTTTGGTGTCTGCCGTACGTGCAGGGGTGTGAACCAAAGATCAAAGTTTCACCTCCATAACTTGTACGGTGTAGGCTGCAGTATGAGTTTTACCGATGGGCAAAACAACAATGTGAAAACAATAGGGTTCCCAGCACTGCTGGTACTGGGAGCCACGCTGCTGCTTGCATTGCTGGCCCCAGCCCCCTCGGGCTTGGACCCCTACAAATCAAAAAGTGTTTCTCTGACACCGTTTGCTCGCAGCTCCTTTTGCCAGCAAGCCAGAGCTGCTGGTCTTGTTTCTCTGATAACCTCAGATCCACAGTTGACGCTGACTAAAACACTTTGGTTCAAATGGAGAGTTAAAAACCACCAAGATCTAAAAAGTATTTGGTAAAAATAAGACTAGAAACTGGATAAAAGTCAGTTTGTTGCAGACTTGGGATGCCGGGCCGTTTTTTTGTTTGAACATTGCGGTTGATGTAAGAACACAACTAAACAATATATAAAACACAGCTTGTGATATCTTTAACTTGTATATATAACGCAGTTTTACCTGCTGAGGTTCATCTGTCCAGTGTAGATAAACTCCAGAAGCTTCTCCAGAGCGTAGCGGCTGACCTTGTCGGGGTCCAAGGTTGTGATCTCTTGACCCTTTTCCGCCTGGGAAGAGAAGTACTTGCTGAACGCGGCCAGGATGTTACGGTGGGCTCTGAACTCCACGTCTCTCACCATGATGGTGATGTCACACAGGAAGTCCATCTCCCGCTGCTGGTGGAGACGATGCAGGAGCAGCTTTCCGTGGTTGGTGACATGAGCCATCTCTGCAGCTGGTTAACATTAATGACACTGTTTTATATCAGATATTGTCCTCTGGGGGGTGCCGTGAGCTGCTTAAAACATGAACCACGAACTGCACAGGACTTTCTGCATAATGAGAAATTTTGAATGCAGGACTGTACTTTTTACTACTTTTACAAATATCTGAGTTATTCTTCCACCTCTGTCACCATGTGTGTGTTTTCAAATTATGGGTGCAATTATCCATCATGTACATATCTGCATAAATTAAATGCTGTCTTGTTGCATATTTGTTTATCACTCAGCGACTCCTGAGCTGCAGAAAAAAGTTTTTTTTTAAAGTGTGAGATCAATAAAATATATGTTATCCTAATAACTGTACAGGTCTTGAACTGATTTAACAAATACAATACAACACAAAACAAACAAATACAAATTTAATTTAATAAGACTTAATAATCTGTGTATATTACTAACTTAGTGAAAAAATCCAATGTCAGAGCTAAAAAACAGAATATTTATATGATATTAAAATAATACTAAATATGGCTTTAAAGTACACGAAAAACGTAATATATAAACATGTAAAGTCAAACTCACGCTCAGTGGTGTGTCTGCTTCCCCTCCTCTTTAACCGTCGTTTTCTCTGCTGCAGTTAGTTGTGAATTAAACGAGTCAGAAGACAATCCATGGATAATAATAACTAAAAACACAGGTACCATCTATATAAACACTTTTTTTCTTTATGTTGTTTATTGAGTCATCATAAAACAATAATTATAAAGTGTAAATTCCAAAAATTAGAAAAACAAGAAATATGTAAAGAAACAAGGAAATACATCTATCACATTTGTAACCCTCGAAAATAGCATTACAAAACTATTTTCTTGGAAACCAAAAAAAGGAAATAATTAAAAATGAAATGCATAAATAAATAAATACAGGGATAAATTAATAAATGCATGTATAAATAATTAAAAATAACTAAATGCATAAATAAAAGAATAAATAAATTCATGCTTTACATTTATTTCTACATTTTGTTCGAATGTATGTATTAAGTTGTGTCATATGTAACATATGGAGGACTAAAAATTACGTAAGTATCAATAAATAAATGCATTCATAAACATGGGAATGGATAAATAAATGCTCAAATTAATGTATGAATAAATAAATGCTTTACATTTATTTCTACATTTTAGTTATTTATTTCTGTATTTCTTTGTCTATATGTTAAATAAGTAGGAGGGAATTTTTTCATGTATTTATTTATTTATTTATTCCTGCATGTATTTATTTTTAGACTTAAGTCATGTGTAATCCTCCATACTTTAACACATGGACACAGAAATACAGAAATAAATAAATGTAAGTGAAAAAATGTAGAAATAAATGTTAAGCATTTTGCTATACATTTATCTATGCATTTATCGAGACTCATGTTTAGCCCTCCATACTTTAAAATATGGACATAGAATATATAAATGTAGGTGAGCAAAGATATTGAAATAAATGTAAGCATTTGTACGTTATTCATTAATTTTATCATTTATATATTCATTCCCGTATGTACGTATGCATTTATTCATTGATGCTTCAGTCATGTTCAGTCCTCCATATAATACATATGGACACAGAAATAAATAAATGTAGGTGAACAAAATATACAAATAAACGTTAAGCATTTATTCATTTATACATCTAGGCATGCGTTTATTTATTTATGCATTGCTGCAATTACCTATGGAGACTTAAGTCATGTTTAGTCCTACAAAGTATAATAAACACTTATGAAAACACATAATTCTCTGATTGACAGTTGAGATGGAAAAGCTTTGAGTTTTGGAAAATAAAAGCTCCCGCCTGCTTCCTGAGTAGGCCTGACGGTGAGGCTAATGTTAGCATCAGTGTCGTAGGTAGGTTAAAATGACTTGAGATGTTGGTTTATCGGTTCAGGTAGATGCATACATACGTCGTGCACTTTGCAAGCCGCCTCAGAAGCTCTGATAGTGTTTAAGTTTGTAACAAGAGCGGGTGATGTGTGCAGCTGACGCTAACTGGTTTGTTGGTGGTAAAAAGCGCGG
This sequence comes from Echiichthys vipera, assembly GCF_963691815.1. Taxonomy (NCBI): domain Eukaryota; kingdom Metazoa; phylum Chordata; class Actinopteri; order Perciformes; family Trachinidae; genus Echiichthys; species Echiichthys vipera. Next base: position 881,445 of record NC_139846.1, read on the forward strand.
AAAACATTGTGCTCTTATTTCGAAGGTTCGACGGTTTATCCCGGCGGTGTCGACGTAAGTTGGCTCAAAAACGTAAGAAACGGTTAATTCAACGACGAGACTTGCAAACGCGTCATCAATTATGTTATAGTACAGGTGTAAATGTACTATTTTTAATCTGGCACAAAGTAAATAAAAGAAGCAGGAAAAAAGTACCTTCTTAATATCCGCGATCTCCAAGCATTATTCCGTCACGTCAGTAGTTCTCGCGAGATTTCCCCACCACCAAAATGAGCAGAGATACTCTTTTGGGTCAAGATGAACAACGCCACGCCCGGACAATTGGACGAGAGTGAGGTATGACTACTATAACACAAATGTGGAATTTACTCAATGATATTGGGATTACTGATAAAAAGAAGAGATTTCCTTCTGAATTAATCCACTGTAATTAGCGTTTTCATCTTTGATTTTAGGATACAGTAGGCTACAAATCAACTTTAAAAGTGCATAGAATGTACATATTTATTTATATGTAACTATGTAAACCAAATGAAATGTGATATATTTAGATCATCCTTTTTATCTTTTGTTAGTTTGCCTGTTTTCTAATCTATTACGTTTTTGTCCCGTTATTTTTTTAAATGTATATTTTTACTGTATATGAATGCAATTAGATCTAATATATATAATAGTAATTACAAAAGTGCATACAATTAATAAATAAAAGTTATACAAAATGACTTTTCGTCCTCAATTCAATTTTATTTATAGTGCCAAATCATAACAAAAGTTATCTCAGGACACTTTATAAAGTAGGTATAGACCACACTCTATGACTTATTTGTGATTTACATCAACAACAATCTTGTGCACACAGTGGCGTCTAAACTCTTCCCTCTAACAGGCAGGAACGTCAGACAGACCCAGCTCTATGGAGGACCGACATCTGTCTGCACCAATTGGGGAGCAAGAAAAGAAGAGAGAAAAGACAGACAGGTGGACAGAGAAAGACAAAGACAGACACAAAGACACACTTCCAGAGATGCAAGAAGCCACAAAAATAACAGTAACTATAATAATATCTATAGTAATGTTAATATGACTTATATGTTATGGCAGTAAATATAGCAGAATAGTAGAAACAAGCACAGTCAAGGTGATAGAATATGACAATAATAATTATAGTGGTAAATATGATCAGTGATGAGTAGTGGTAATAACAGTGATAACAGTGTGATAAAATGAGATATATTACTGATGATGTTTTTATGGCTAAAAATGTTACAATTTATAAGACTAATGATATTTTATATGAGTAATAGTTATAATAGTAGCAGGAAGCATCATGCAGGACCACGACAGCAGGCAACACCACGATCAGCAGAGACCTGAGAGACGACAAAGCACAAACAACTCCGGGGAAGAAGTTGAATTAGTGACATGCATTAATGAGACATGACTGATACAGACAGAGAAGAGAGACGCTCAGATTATCCCCCAGCAGACTAGGCCTATAGCAGCATCATTAAGCAAAACAAAATCAGCTTGTATGACCATTTATCTAATCAGGAATATTCCCATTGAGATTTAAAATCTCTTTTCCAAGGGAGTCCTGGCCAAGACAGCAGCATAAACATACAGGTTTCACATATAAAACCAACACAACACACAACTAAACATGAAAAATCAACAAAGTAAGTAAAACAACATTAAAAATAAAATAGCAGATCAGTGCTCAGAGACAGTACATGTGCAAATTGTATTCAAAAAGTCCTTAATCCTGCTTTTGAAATGCTCCTGTAGTTTATTCCAAGACAGGGGTGCTAAATATTTAAAAGCACTTTCACCAAAGGCAGTGTTGGTTCAAGGAACATTGAACATAATAAATATACATATATATATATATATATATGGAGCTGGATAGCTCGGTTCGTAGGAGAGATGGGTGGCCGGGGTTCAATTCCCACTCAGTTAGTAGGAGATAGGATTTCCACATGGGGGGCCAGGGTTCGATCCTCTTAATGCTATACTGTAGGCTGAATAGTTACATCAAAACCCACAGTCAGATGAAACACAGTATCCCCGAACAGAGATTGGGTACATAGCCCCAATGGAACCAATAAAGCTGAGCAAGGCAGTGACTATAGGCAGTGGGCTATATGGGAGCCATGAGAAACAATACCCGCCATGGAAAAGACGATTGGAGGCTAAGATCAAGGCAACTCGGAGGGAAATGAGCCAATTGACAGCAGCCCAGAGAGGTGCCCTGGCCAGCCGCCTACAGATGTACACAACGTAAAATGAAGCCAGACGAATAAACAGGTTGTTCGCAACTCAACCTGCGAAAGTGTACACTCAGTGGCAGGGTAATAACAGCAGAGCAGACCCACCGAGGCTGGAAACTAAACGGTTCTGGAAGAGCATATGGGAGAAGGAGACAGCACATAACAACAGTGCACAATGGTCTCTCTGAGAGAGGAGCACAGCAACCTCCCTGAACAGAACCCAGTGACCATCACAGCGGCAGACATCCAAGAACAAGTCTCAGGTATAGAGACTCACAGCACTCCATGCGCGCCTTGCAGCACAAATGAACAAGCTGCTGAGAGATGGAACTCACCCAGAATGGCTAATAGTAAGCCACTTGCACACGTATCCATCAGATGTGGCATCTACCAAGGAGATGCTCTGTCCCCACTGCTGTTCTGCATAGGTCTGAACCCCCTAAGCCAAATAATCCGCCTCAAGAATGGAGCTACGATCAGTCACCTCCTCTACATGGATGACATCAAGCTGTAAGCTAAGAGCAAACGGGACATCGATTTCCTGATCCACACCACTAGGATCTACAGCAATGACATTGGGATGTCATTCAGGCTCGAGAAATGTAGTAGGATGATGAAGTGGAGAGGCAAGGTAGTCCACACCGAAGGGGTCCCACTCCCAGAAGGAACAATAGCAGACGTGGAGGACAGTTACTAATACCTTGGAATACCACTGGCAAATGGCAAAATGGCAGCCTCGAACAGGCAACGGGGAAAGTGGAACTGCCAAATACCTCAAGCGAGTAGGACAAGTCCTAAGAAGCCAGCTCAATGGCAAGAACAAGTCTCGGGCAATAAACAGCTATGCCCTGCCAGTGATCAGATACCCTGCGGGAATAATCAGATGGACGAGATACAGACCACAGATGTTAAGACCCAGAAGTTCCTCACCATGCATGGTGGGTTCCATCCCAAATCCAGCACCCTGAGACTGTACGCAAGCCGTAAGGAAGGAGGCCGTGGACTAGTGAGCGTGAGAGCCAGTATTCAGGATGAAACATCCAGGATCCATGAATACATCAAGGATAAGGCCCCAATGGATGACGTATTCAGTGAATAGCTCAGACAATGGCGAGCAAATGAGGAGGTGCTGGAGGAGGAGCCAACATGAGAGGACAAGCCTCTACACAGCATGTACCACCGGCCATCACTGAAGTGGCTGATCTCAAGAAGTCCTACCAATGGCTAGAGAGGGCTGGCCTACAACACAGCACTGAGGCACTCATCATGGCTGCACAGGAGCAGGCCCTGTGCACCAGAGCGATAGAGGCCCAGATATACCACACCAGACAAGACCCAAGGTGTAGGTTGTGCAAAGAGGCACCTGAAACAATCCAACACATAACCGCAGGGTGCAAGATGCTGGCAGGGAAAGCATACATGGAACGGCATAACCAAGTGGCTGGCATAGTGTACAGAAACATCTGTGCAGAGTATGGACTGGAAACCCCAAGATCCAAATGGGAAACTCCTCCAAAGGTGGTGGCGAATGAGCAAGCGAAGATCCTGTGGGACTTCCAGATACAGACTGACAGGATGGCAAACCAACCAGATATCATGGTGGTGGATAAAGGACAGAGGAAAGCCGTGGTGGATGTGGCGATACCAAGCGATGGGAACATCTGCAAAAAGGAACATGAGAAACTTGAAAAGTACCAAGGGCTCAGAGAGGAGCTGGAGAGAACCTGGAAGGCAAAGGTGACAGTAGTGCCTGTGGTGATCGGAGCACTAGGGGCAGTGGCCCCCAAGCTGGAGGAGGCTACAGCAGATTCCCGGAACAACCTTGGACATTTCGGTCCAGAAAAATGCAGTGCTTGGAACAGCAAAGATACTGTGCAGAACCCTCAAGCTCCCTGGCCTCTGGTAGCGGACCCGAGCTTAGAGAGGGTCAATCACCCTCGGAGGGTGAGGGGAAGATTTAAAAAAAAAAAATATATATATATATACTGTATATATATATATATATATTTTTTTTTTAAGTTGGTCCTCTTTGTGGAAGTTGGTGTGAAATAGCCTTATAAAGAAAAACATACCAATGCTCCATTCTACAGGCGTGTAATAAGACAGTCCAACTTTCTCATACAGAGTTCAATGGTGTGTTCGGAAACCAGAACGAGATGAATGCTAAAGCAGCAGGGTTCACAGAATCCAGCATTTTTAAAGATGGCATATTTGCGTGCATGTACAAAATATCACCATAGTCAATAACAGATAATAGAACGGCTTGGATTTCTTTTTTCTAGCACTAAAAGAAAAACAACATTTATTTCTATACTTTTTTCGTAAGACACTCAGTATGGTATTTAAAAGACAGATTTTCCTCAAGGAAAAAGCCCAGATATTTATAGGTTGAGACTTTCTCAATCACTTTATTATTGAGAGTAATAATCTGTAAGTTCTTTACATTTGACTGACATACAGCTGTCTTAAGTCTTGCGAAGCAGATAATTTTAGTTTTATCAACATTTATTACAAGTCTCAATCCACAAAGATTTTTCTGAAGTACATTAAAGGCAGATTGAAGGTGCTTAATTGTACTTTCTGAAGATGAGGCAAAGCTATAAATAATGGTATCATCTGCATAAAAACGAGATTTTGTATTTATGACATTACTACACAAATCATTTATATAGATAGTAAATAAAATAGGTCCCAAAATAGACCCTTAGGGGACACCATTTTGTATAGTCATGAAGTCAGAAAATAAACTGTCAGCTTGGACACATTGTGTCCCATTACTCAAGTCATTTTCAAACCATTTAACTGTTTTAGAGGCCATCCCTAAGTTTGTCGAGTGGTCGACTGTGTCAAAAGCTTTGGATAAGTCTAAAAATAATGCATCACAATGCTCTTTCTTATCAGTTGCATTAATAATATAATTTCAAACCTTCATTGAAGCAGTGACAGTACTGTGTTTTTTTCTAAAATCAGATTGTAAGTCATTTAGAATGCCATCACTAGATAAAAACTCCTTTAATTGATTACTAAACCTTAGTAAGCACTGAGGCCCAACTGTTAGGGTTTGTTGGATCGCCACCCTAAGTAGGACAACATGTGCAGACTTCCAGACTTAAGGTATTTTACCACTTACAATGGTCAGGTTAAAAATATATGTCAATGGTTCTGCTATAATCTGAGATGTAATAAATGAGGATCTAATCCATCCGGGCCAGCAGGTTTCTTAGTGTTTATCCGTTTTAGAGCCTCACGTACCTCGCTTATTTCAATAGGAGCAAAATTAAAGTCAAGGTGCATCTTTTGTTCATTGGTTGAAGAGTTTAGAACTCTTCACTTTTAAAATAAAACTATATTTCCATTAATGCTTACAGAAGAAATTAAAGCTTTTTTATAGGTCTGCAGTACCTGTATTTTATTTAGTGTTTTTATTTCTGTGTATTTTTTTGCATAGCTGCAATAACTGCTTTATTACATATTGGTGCACACTTGAACAGATTTCTCAGAATAATTTTTCAAAAATAGTCAGTTACTGCATGCAGAAGAAGTAAAATATAAAACATATTGATATTTACTTATTAATGCAGCTAGGATCCTGAGTACAGAGGAAGAGTTTGATGTAATACACTGTGTAACAGCTTTTGTTGCAGACTGCAGTTTAAAAAACTCCAAATCCATGTTGAAACTAGGAGAAAACTGCCACAGAATTGTTTTATTTTCACTTTATTTTGGTTCAGAAAATATATCAAGTACAAACCTAGTTAGTTACTTTGTTTTTTTGTTTCCCTTTTTCTCTAAATAGGGACACAAAATAAACAAATAAAACATCATAATAATATAAGGAAATTCTAATCAGCTATTTTTATTTTACATGTAGATCTTATGTAAGCCAAACTTCTCAACTTGAATCACAAAGAAACAACAAATCTGTGGAGATTAAGATTCTGCTGCCCTCCAGTGGTTTAGTCACATTTGCATCAAATTTGAGGCTATAAGAAGTCGGTGACACATGTTTTATAACCTGGTCATAGTGTTGTGTTGTTTTTAGATGGATAAAATACTTTAATGTTCCTCTTGATACTGAATACAAACCTAGAAGAGTATTTCCATTTGATTCTACTTTATACTTCTCCATGACTACATTTTGGAAGGAAATGTCATTTTTACTCCACTACATGTGTTTCCAAATGTGTTACTCTGCTGATTCAGATTATTAAAATAAAATATTGTCAAATGATAAATAACTACATTATTATATATATGCTCTGGTCATTTTGTCTCTCTGTATGGTCATTGTGTGTCTCTTTGTGGTCATTGTGTGTCTCTTTGTGGTTATTCTGTGTCTCTTTGTGGTCATTTTGTGTCTCTTTTTCGTGGTCATTTTGTGTCTCTGTGGTCATTGTGTGTCTCTTCTTGGTCATTGTGTGTCTCTTTGTGGTTATTTTGTGTCTCTTTGTGGTCATTTTGTGTCTCTTTTTCGTGGTCATTTTGTGTCTCTGTGGTCATTGTGTGTCTCTTCTTGGTCATTGTGTGTCTCTTTGTAGTCATTGTGTGTCTATTTGTGGTCATTTTGTGTCTTTTTGTGGTCATGTTGTGTCTCTTTGTTGTCATTTTGTGGTATTTTTTGTCTCTTTGTTGTCATTTTGTGTCTCTTTGTGGTCATTTTGTGTTTCTTTGTGGTCATGTTGTGTGTCTTTGTTGTCATATCGTGTCCCTTTGTGGTCATTGTGTGTCTCTTTGTGGTCATGTTGTGTCTCTTTGTTGTCATTTTGTGTCTCTTTGTGGTCATTTTTTGTCTCTTTGTGGTCATGTTGTGTGTCTTTGTTGTCATATTGTGTCTCTTTGTAGTCATGTTATGTCTCTTTGTGGTCATCGTGTGTCTCTTTGTGGTCATCGTGTGTCTCTTTGTGGTCAATGTGTGTCCCTTTGTTGTCACGTGTCTCTTTGTAGTCATTGTTTCTCTCTTTGTGGTCATTTTGTGTCTCTGTGGTCATCTTGTGTCTTTGTATTCATTGTGTGTCTCTGTTTTCATTTTGTGTCTCTTTGTAGTCGTTTTGTGTCTTTGTAGTCATTGTGTATCTTTTTGTAGTCATTGTGTGTATCTTTGTGGTCATGTTGTGTCTCTTTGTGGTCATTGTGTGTCTCTTTGTAGTCAATGTGTGTCCCTTTGTTGTCATGTGTCTCTTTGTAGTCATTGTGTGTCTCTTTGTGGCCAGTGTGTGTCTCTTTGTAGTCATTGTGTGTCTCTTTGTAGTCATTGTGTGTCTCTTTGTGTTCATTGTGTGTCTTTTTGTTATCGTGTGTCTCTCTGTAGTCATTGTTTGTCTCTTTGTAGTCATTGTGTGTCTGTTTGTGGGAATTGTGTGTCTCTTTGTAATCATTGTGTGACTCTTTGTGGTCATTGTGTGTCTCTTTGTGGTCATTATGTGTCTCTTTGTGGTCATTGTGTGTCTCTTTGTAGTCATTGTGTGTCTCTTTGTTGTCATTTTGTGTCTCTTTGTTGTCATATTGTGTCTCTTTGTAGTCATTGTGTGTCTCTTTGGGGTCATTTTGTGTCTCTTTGTAGTCGCATTGTGTCTTTGTTGTCATTGTTGACTCTGTAGTCATTTTATGTCTCTTTGTGGTAATTTTGTGCCTATTTGTGGTCATGTTGTGTCTCTTTGTTGTCATGTTGTGTCTCTTTGTAGTTATTGTGTGTCTCTTTGTGGTCAACGTGTGCCCCTTTGTTGTCATGTGTCTCTTTGTAGTCATTGTATGTCTCTTTGTGGTTATTGTTTGTCTCTTTGTTGTCATGTGTCTCTTTGTAGTCATTGTGTGTCTCTTTGTAGTCATGTTGTGTCTCTTTGTGGTCATTTTGTGTCTTGGTAGTCATTGTGTGTCCCTGTAGTCATTGTGTGTCTCTTTATAGTCATTTTGTGTCTCTTTGTGGTCATTGTGTGTCTCTTTGTGGTCATTTTGTGTCTCTTTGTGGTCATGTTGTGTCTCTTTGTGGTCATTGTGTGTCTCTTTGTAGTCAATGTGTGTCCCTTTGTTGTCATGTGACTCTTTGTAGTCATTCTGTGTCTCTTTGTGGCCATTCCATTGTGTGTCTCTTTGTTGTCATGTGTCTCTTTGTAGTCATTGTGTGTCTCTTTGTGTTCATTGTGTGTCTCTTTGTTATCATGTGTCTCTATGTAGTCATTTTGTGTCTCTTTGTTGTCATTGTGTGTCTTTTTGTGTTCATTGTGTGTCTTTTTGTGGTCATGTTGTGTCTCTTTGTGGTCATTATGTGTCCCTTTGTTGTCATGTGTCTCTTTGTAGTCATTGTGTGCCTCTTTGTGTTCATTGTGTGTCTCTTTGTAGTCATTGTGTGTCTCTTTGTAGTCATGTTGTGTCTTTTTGTTGTCATGTTGTGTCTCTTTGTTGTCATTTTGTGTCTCTTGTCATTTTGTGTGTCTTTGTTGTAATTTTGTGTCTCTTTGTGGTCATGTTGTGACTCTGTAATCATTGTGTGTCCCTTTGTTGTCATGTGTCTCTTTGTAGTCATTGTGTGTCTCTTTGTGGCCTTTCCATTGTGTGTCTCTTTGTTGTCAAGTGTCTCTTTGTAGTCATTGTGTGTCTCTTTGTGTTCATTGTGTGTCTCTTTATCATGCGTCTCTTTGTGGTCATTGTGTGTCTCTTTGTTGTCATTGTGTGTCTGTGTGTGTTTATTTTGTGTCTTTTTGTGGTCATGTTGTGTCACTATGTGGTCATTATTTGTCTCTTTATGGTCATTTTGTGTCTCTTTGTAGTCAGTGTGTGTCCCTTTGTTGTAATGTGTCTCTTGGTGGCCATTGTGTGTCTCTTTGTGGCCGCTGTGTGTCTCTTTGTGGTGATTGTGTGTCTCTTTGTGGTCATGTTGTGTCTCTTTGTGGTCATTGTGTGTCACTTTGTAGTCAATGTGTGTCCCTTTGTTGTCATGTGTCTCTTTGTAGTCATTGTGTGTCTCTTTGTGGCCATTGTGTGTCTCTTTGTTGTCATGTGTCTCTTTTTAGTCACTGTGTGTCTTTCTTATCATATGTCTCTTTGTAGTCATTGTGTGTCTCTGTTGTCATTTTGTTTAGTCATTTTGTGTCTTTGTAGTCATTATGTGTCTCTTTGTGGCCATTTTGTGTCTCTTTGTGGTCATGTTGTGTCTCTTTGTGGTCATTGTGTGTCTCTTTGTAGTCAATGTGTGTCCCTTTGTTGTCATGTGTCTCTTTGTAATCATTGTGTGTCTCTTTGTGGCCATTCCATTGTGTGTCTCTTTTGTGTCATGTGTCTCTTTGTAGTCATTGTACGTCTTTGTGTTCATTGTGTGTCTCTTTGTTATCATGTGGTCTTTGTAGTCATTGTGTGCCTCTTTGTGTTCATTGAGTGTCTCTGTTGTCATTTTGTGTCTCCTTGTAATCATTGTTTGTCTGCTTGAGGTCATTTTGTGTCTCTTTGTGGACATTGTGTGTCTCTTTATAGTCACTGTGTGTCTCTTTGTAGTCATTGTGTGTCTTTTTGTGGTCATGTTGTATCTCTTTGTGGTCATTGTGTGTCTCTTTGTAGTCAATGTGTGTCTTTTTGTAGTCATTGTGCGTCTCTTTGTGTTCATTCTGTGTCTCTTTGTTATCATGTGTCTGTTTGTAGTCATTGTGTGTCTCTTTGTAGTCATTGTGTGTCTGTTTGCAGTAATTGTGTGTCTCTTTGTAATCATTGTGTGTCTGTTTGTGGTCATTTTGTGTCTCTTTGTGGTCATTGTGTGTCTCTTTGTAGTCATTGTGTGTCTCTTTGTAGTCATTTTGTGTCTTTGTTGTCATGTTGTGTCTCTTTGTTGTCATTTTGTGTCTCTTTGTAGTAATTGTGTGTCTCTTTGTAGTCGTTTTCTGTCTTTGTAGTCATTGTTTGACTCTGTTGTCATTGTGTGTCCCTTTGTTGTCATGTGTCTCTTTGTAGTCATTGAGTGTCTCTTTGTGGCCATTCCATTGTGTGTCTCTTTGTTGTCATGTGTCTCTTTGTAGTCATTGTGTGTCTCTTTGTAGTCATTGTGTGTCTCTTTGTTGTCATTGTGTGTCTGTTTGTGTTCATCGTGTGTCTTTTTTTGGTCATGTTGTGTCTCTTTGTGTTCATTATGTATCTCATTATGGTCATTTTGTGTCTCTTTGTGGTCATTGTGTGTATTTTTGTAGTCAATGTGTGTCCCTTTGTTGTCATGTGTCTCTTTGTAGTCATTGTGTGTCTCTTTGTGGCCATTGTGTGTCACTTTGTCGTCATGTGTCTCTTTGTGGTCACTGTGTGTCTCTTTGTTGTCATTTGTCTCTTTGTAGTCATTGTGTGTCTCTTTGTGTTCATTGTGTGTCTCTTTATCATGTGTCTCTTTGTAGTCATTGTGTGTCTCTTTGTTGTCATTGTGTGTCTGTTTGTGTTCATTGTGTGTCTTTTTATTTTCATGTTTTGTCTCTCTTTGTGTTCATTATGTGTCTGTATGGTCATTTTGTGTCTCTTTGTAGTCAATGTGTGTCCCTTTGTTGTCATTTGTCTCTTTGTAGTCATTGTGTGTCTCTTTGTGTTCATTGTGTGTCTCTTTATCATGTGTCTCTTTGTAGTCATTGTGTGTCTCTTCGTTGTCATTGTGTGTCTGTTTGTGTTCATTGTGTGTCTTTTTATGGTCATGTTTTGTCTCTCTTTGTGTTCATTATGTGTCTGTATGGTCATTTTGTGTCTCTTTGTAGTCAATGTGTGTCCCTTTGTTGTCATGTGTCTCTTTGTAGTCATTGTGTGTCTCTTTGTGGCCATTGTATGTCTCTTTGTTGTCATGTGTCTCTTTGTGGTCACTGTGTGTCTCTTTGTTATCATGTGTGTCTTTGTAGTCATTGTGTGCTACTGTGTTCATTTTGTGTCTCTTTGTAGTCATTTTGTGTCTCTTTGTGTCCATTGTGTGTCTCTCTCTGGTCATTGTGTGTCTGTTTGTGGTCATTTTGTGTCTCTTTGTGGTCATGTTGTGTCCCTTTGTGGTCATTGTGTGTCTCTTTGTAGTCAATGTGTGTCCCTTTGTTGTCATGTGTCTCTTTGTGGTCATTGTTTGTCTCTTTGTTATTATGTGTCTCTTTGTGTTCATTGTGTGTCTCTTTATCATGTGTCTCTTTGTAGTCATTGTGTGTCTCTTTGTTGTCATTGTGTGTCTGTTTGTGTTCATTGTGTGTCTTTTTATGGTCATGTTTTGTCTCTCTTTGTGTTCATTATGTGTCTGTATGGTCATTTTGTGTCTCTTTGTAGTCAATGTGTGTCCCTTTGTTGTCATGTGTCTCTTTGTAGTCATTGTGTGTCTCTTTGTGGCCATTGTATGTCTCTTTGTTGTCATGTGTCTCTTTGTGGTCACTGTGTGTCTCTTTGTTATCATGTGTGTCTTTGTAGTCATTGTGTTCACTGTGTTCATTTTGTGTCTCTTTGTAGTCATTTTGTGTCTCTTTGTGTCCATTGTGTGTCTCTTTCTGGTCATTGTGTGTCTGTTTGTGGTCATTTTGTGTCTCTTTGTGGTCATGTTGTGTCCCTTTGTGGTCATTGTGTGTCTCTCTGTAGTCAATGTGTGTCCCTTTGTTGTCATGTGTCTCTTTGTAGTCATTTTGTGTCTCTTTGTGGCCATTGTGTGTCTCTTTGTTGTAATGTCTCTCTTTGTGGTCATTGTTTGTCTCTTTGTTATCATGTGTCTCTTTGTTGTCTTTGTGTGTCTGTTTGTGTTCATTGTGTGTCTTTTTATGGTCATGTTTTTTCTCTCTTTGTGTTCATTATGTGTCTGTATGGTCATTTTGTGTCTCTTTGTAGTCAATGTGTGTCCCTTTGTTGTCATGTGTCTCTTTGTAGTCATTGTGTGTCTCTTTGTGGTCACTGTGTGTCTCTTTGTTATCATGTGTGTCTTTGTAGTCATTGTGTGCCACTGTGTTCATTTTGTGTCTCTTTGTAGTCATTTTGTGTCTCTTTGTGTCCATTGTGTGTCTCTTTCTGGTCATTGTGTGTCTGTTTGTGGTCATTTTATGTCTCTTTGTGGTCATGTTGTGTCTCTTTGTAGTCATTGTGTGTCTCTTTGTTGTCACTGTGTGTCTCTTTGTAGTCATTGTGAGTCTCTTTGTAGTCATTGTGTTTCTTTTTGTGGTCATTTTGTGTCTCTTTGTGGTCATTGTGTGTCTCTTTGTAGTCAATATGTGTCTCTCTTGTTGTCATGTGTCTCTTTGTAGTCATTGTGTGTCTCTTTGTGGCCATTCCATTGTGCCTCTTTGTTGCCATGTGTCTCTTTGTAGTCATTGTGTGCCTCTTTGTGTTCATTGTGTGTCTCTTTGTAGTCATTGTGTGTCTCTTTGTAGTCATGTTGTATCTTTTTGTTGTCATGTTGTGTCTCTTTGTTGTCATTTTGTGTCTCTTGTCATTTTGTGTGTCTTCGTTGTCATATTGTGTCTCTTTGTGGTCATGTTTTGTCTTTTTGTGGTCATGTTGTGTCTGTTTGTGGTCATTATGTGTCTTTTTGTGGTCATTTTGTGTCTCTTTGTAGTCAGTGTGTGTCTTTTTGTTGTCATGTGTCTCTTTGTAGTCATTGTGTGTCTGTTTGTAGTCAATGTGTGTCCCTTTGTTGTCATGTGTCTCTTTGTAGTCATTGTGTGTCTCTTTGTAGTCATTGTGTGTCTCTTTGTGTTCATTGTGTGTCTCTTTATCATATGTCTCTTTGTAGTCATTGTGTGTCCCTTTGTGGCAATTGTGTGTCTCTTTGTTGTCATGTGTCTCTTTGTGATCACTGTGTGTCTCTTTGTAGTCATTGTGTGTCTCTTTGTAGTCATTGTGTGTCTCTTTGTGGCCATTCCATTGTGTCTCTTTGTTGTCATGTGCCTCTTTGTGGTTACTGTGTGGCTCTGTTGTCATTTTGTGTCTCTTTGTAGTCATTTTGTGTCTTTGTAGTCATTATGTGTCTCTTTGTAGTCATTGTGTGTCTGTTTGTGGTCATGTTGTGTCTCTTTGTTGTCATGTTGTGTCCCTGTGTTGTCATGTTGTGTCTCTTTGTAGTCATTGTGTGTGTCTTTGTGGTCAATGTGTGTGTCTTTATTTTCATGTGTGTCTCTTTGTAGTCATTGTGTGTCTCTTTTTGGCAATTGTGTGTCTCTGTGTTGTCATGTGTCTCTTTGTGATCACTGTGTGTCTCTTTGTAGTCATTGTGTGTCTCTTTGTAGTCATTGTGTGTGTCTTTGTGTTGATTGTGTGTCTTTTTGTGGTCATGTTGTGTCTCTTTGTAGTCATTGTGTGTCTCTTTGTGGCCATTCCATTGTGTCTCTTTGTTGCCATTTGTCTCTTTGTAGTCATTGTGTGCCTCTTTGTGTTCATTGTGTGTCTCTTTTGTCATTTTGTGTCTCCTTCTAATCATTGTTTGTCTGTTTGTGGTCATTTTTTGTCTCTTTGTGGACATCGTGTGTCTCTTTGTAGTCATTGTGTGTCTCTTTGTGTCCATTGTGTGTCTCTTTCTGGTCATTGTGTGTCTGTTTGTGGTCATTTTGTGTCTCTTTGTGGTCATGTTGTGTCTCTTTGTAGTCATTGTGTGTCTCTTTGTTGTCACTGTGTGTCTCTTTGTAGTCATTGTGAGTCTCTTTGTAGTCATTGTGTTTCTTTTTGTGGTCATTTTGTGTCTCTTTGTGGTCATTGTGTGTCTCTTTGTAGTCAATATGTGTCTCTCTTGTTGTCATGTGTCTCTTTGTAGTCATTGTGTGTCTCTTTGTGGCCATTCCATTGTGCCTCTTTGTTGCCATGTGTCTCTTTGTAGTCATTGTGTGCCTCTTTGTGTTCATTGTGTGTCTCTTTGTAGTCATTGTGTGTCTCTTTGTAGTCATTTTGTATCTTTTTGTTGTCATGTTGTGTCTCTTTGTTGTCAATTTATGTCTCTTGTCATTTTGTGTGTCTTCGTTGTCATATTGTGTCTCTTTGTGGTCATGTTTTGTCTTTTTGTGGTCATGTTGTGTCTGTTTGTGGTCATTATGTGTCTTTTTGTGGTCATTTTGTGTCTCTTTGTAGTCAGTGTGTGTCTTTTTGTTGTCATGTGTCTCTTTGTAGTCATTGTGTGTCTGTTTGTAGTCAATGTGTGTCCCTTTGTTGTCATGTGTCTCTTTGTAGTCATTGTGTGTCTCTTTGTAGTCTTTGTGTGTCTCTTTGTGTTCATTGTGTGTCTCTTTATCATATGTCTCTTTGTAGTCATTGTGTGTCCCTTTGTGGCAATTGTGTGTCTCTTTGTTGTCATGTGTCTCTTTTTGATCACTGTGTGTCTCTTTGTAGTCATTGTGTGTCTCTTTGTAGTCATTGTGTGTGTCTTTGTGTTGATTGTGTGTCTTTTTGTGGTCATGTTGTGTCTCTTTGTAGTCATTGTGTGTCTCTTTGTGGCCATTCCATTGTGTCTCTTTGTTGTCATGTGCCTCTTTGTGGTCACTGTGTGGCTCTGTTGTCATTTTGTGTCTCTTTGTAGTCATTTTGTGTCTTTGTAGTCATTATGTGTCTCTTTGTAGTCATTGTGTGTCTGTTTGTGGTCATGTTGTGTCTCTTTGTTGTCATGTTGTGTCCCTGTGTTGTCATGTTGTGTCTCTTTGTAGTCATTGTGTGTGTCTTTGTGGTCAATGTGTGTGTCTTTATTTTCATGTGTGTCTCTTTGTAGTCATTGTGTGTCTCTTTTTGGCAATTGTGTGTCTCTTTGTTGTCATGTGTCTCTTTGTGATCACTGTGTGTCTCTTTGTAGTCATTGTGTGTCTCTTTGTAGTCATTGTGTGTGTCTTTGTGTTGATTGTGTGTCTTTTTGTGGTCATGTTGTGTCTCTTTGTAGTCATTGTGTGTCTCTTTGTGGCCATTCCATTGTGTCTCTTTGTTGCCATTTGTCTCTTTGTAGTCATTGTGTGCCTCTTTGTGTACATTGTGTGTCTCTGTTGTCATTTTGTGTCTTTTTGTTGTCATGTTGTGTCTCTTTGTTGTCATTTTGTGTCTCTTGACATTTTGTGTGTCTTCATGGTCATATTGTGTCTCTTTTTGGTCATGTTTTGTCTCTTTGTGGTCATGTTGTGTCTTTGTTGTCATTTTGTGTCTCTTTGTTGTCATTTTGTGACTCTGTAATCATTGTGTGTCCCTTTGTTGTCATGTGTCTCTTTGTAGTCATTGTGTGTCTCTTTGTGGCCATTCCATTGTGTGTCTCTTTGTTGTCAAGTGTCTCTTTGTAGTCATTGTGTGTCTCTTTGTGTTCATTGTGTGTCTCTTTATCATATGTCTCTTTGTAGTCATTGTGTGTCCCTTTGTTGTCATTGTTTGTCTGTTTGTGTTCATTGTGTGTCTTTTTATGGTCATGTTGTGTCTCTTTGTGGTCATTATGTGTCTCTTTATGATCATTTTGTGTCTCTTTGTAGTCAGTGTGTGTCCCTTTGTTGTCATGTGTCTCTTTGTGGCCATTGTGTGTCTCTTTGTGTTCATTGTGTGTCTCTTTATCATATGTCTCTTTGTAGTCATTGTGTGTCCCTTTGTTGTCATTGTTTGTCTGTTTGTGTTCATTGTGTGTCTTTTTATGGTCATGTTGTGTCTCTTTGTGGTCATTATGTGTCTCTTTATGGTCATTTTGTGTCTCTTTGTAGTCAGTGTGTGTCCCTTTGTTGTCATGTGTCTCTTTGTGGCCATTGTGTGTCTCTTTGTGGCCGTTGTGTGTCTCTTTGTGGTCATTTGTGTGTCTCTTTGTAGTCATTCTGTGTCTCTTTGTGGCCATTGTGTGTCTCTTTGTTGTCATGTGCCTCTTTGAGGTCACTGTGTGTCTTTGTAGTCATCATGTGTCTCTTTGTAGTCATTGTGTGTCTCTTTGTGGTCATTGTATGTCTGTTTGTGGTCATGTTGTGTCTCTTTGTCATGTTGTGTCTCTTTGTTGTCATGTTGTGTCTCTTTGTAGTCATTGTGTGTCTCTTTGTGGTCAATGTGTGTCCCTTTGTTTTCATGTGTGTCTCTTTGTAGTCATTGTGTGTCTCTTTGTGGCCATTGTGTGTCTCTTTGTTGTCATGTGTCTCTTTGTTGTCACTGTGTGTCTCTTTGTAGTCATTGTGAGTCTCTTTGTAGTCATTGTGTGTCTTTTTGTGGTCATGTTGTGTCTCTTTGTGGTCATTGTGTGTCTCTTTGTAGTCAAATATGTTTCTTTTGTTGTCATGTGTCTCTTTGTAGTCATTGTGTGTCTCTTTGTGGCCATTCCATTGTGTCTCTTTGTTGCCATGTGTCTCTTTGTAGTCATTGTGTGCCTTTTTGTGTTCATTGTGTGTCTCTTTGTAGTCATTGTGTGTCTCTTTGTAGTCATGTTGTGTCTTTTTGTTGTCATGTTGTGTCTCTTTGTTGTCATTTTGTGTCTCTTGTCATTTTGTGTGTCTTTGTTATAATTTTGTGTCTCTTTGTGGTCATGTTGTGACTCTGTAATCATTGTGTGTCCCTTTGTTGTCATGTGTCTCTTTGTAGTCATTGTGTGTCTCTTTGTGGCCTTTCCACTGTGTGTCTCTTTGTTGTCAAGTGTCTCTTTGTAGTCATTGTGTGTCTCTTTGTGTTCATTGTGTGTCTCTTTATCATGCGTCTCTTTGTAGTCATTTTGTGTCTCTTTGTTGTCATTGTGTGTCTGTGTGTGTTTATTTTGTGTCTTTTTGTGGTCATGTTGTGTCACTATGTGGTCATTATTTGTCTCTTTATGGTCATTTTGTGTCTCTTTGTAGTCAGTGTGTGTCCCTTTGTTGTCATGTGTCTCTTGGTGGCCATTGTGTGTCTCTTTGTGGCCGCTGTGTGTCTCTTTGTGGTGATTGTGTGTCTCTTTGTGGTCATGTTGTGTCTCTTTGTGGTCATTGTGTGTCTCTTTGTAGTCAATGTGTGTACCTTTGTTGTCACGTGTCTCTTTGTAGTCATTGTGTGTCTCTTTGTGGCCATTGTGTGTCTCTTTGTTGTCATGTGTCTCTTTGTAGTCACTGTGTGTCTTTCTTATCATGTGTCTCTTTGTAGTCATTGTGTGTCTCTGTTGTCATTTTGTTTAGTCATTTTGTGTCTTTGTAGTCATTATGTGTCTCTTTGTGGCCATTTTGTGTCTCTTTGTGGTCATGTTGTGTCTCTTTGTGGTCATTGTGTGTCTCTTTGTAGTCAATGTGTGTCCCTTTGTTGTCATGTGTCTCTTTGTAATCATTGTGTGTCTCTTTGTGGCCATTCCATTGTGTGTCTCTTTGGTGTCATGTGTCTCTTTGTAGTCATTGTACGTCTTTGTGTTCATTGTGTGTCCCTTTGTTATCATGTGGTCTTTGTTGTCATTGTGTGCCTCTTTGTGTTCATTGTGTGTCTCTGTTGTCATTTTGTGTCTCCTTGTAATCATTGTTTGTCTGCTTGAGGTCATTTTGTGTCTCTTTGTGGACATTGTGTGTCTCTTTATAGTCACTGTGTGTCTCTTTGTAGTCATTGTGTGTCTTTTTGTGGTCATGTTGTATCTCTTTGTGGTCATTGTGTGTCTCTTTGTAGTCAATGTGTGTCTTTTTGTAGTCATTGTGAGTCTCTTTGAGTTCATTGTGTGTCTCTTTGTTATCATGTGTCTGTTTGTGGCCATTGTGTGTCTCTTTGTGGCCGCTGTGTGTCTCTTTGTGGTGATTGTGTGTCTCTTTGTGGTCATGTTGTGTCTCTTTGTGGTCATTGTGTGTCTCTTTGTAGTCAATGTGTGTCCCTTTGTTGTCACGTGTCTCTTTGTAGTCATTGTGTGTCTCTTTGTGGCCATTGTGTGTCTCTTTGTTGTCATGTGTCTCTTTGTAGTCACTGTGTGTCTTTCTTATCATGTGTCTCTTTGTAGTCATTGTGTGTCTCTGTTGTCATTTTGTTTAGTCATTTTGTGTCTTTGTAGTCATTATGTGTCTCTTTGTGGCCATTTTGTGTCTCTTTGTGGTCATGTTGTGTCTCTTTGTGGTCATTGTGTGTCTCTTTGTAGTCAATGTGTGTCCCTTTGTTGTCATGTGTCTCTTTGTAATCATTGTGTGTCTCTTTGTGGCCATTCCATTGTGTGTCTCTTTGGTGTCATGTGCTCTTTGTAGTCATTGTACGTCTTTGTGTTCATTGTGTGTCTCTTTGTTATCATGTGGTCTTTGTATTCATTGTGTGCCTCTTTGTGTTCATTGTGTGTCTCTGTTGTCATTTTGTGTCTCCTTGTAATCATTGTTTGTCTGCTTGAGGTCATTTTGTGTCTCTTTGTGGACATTGTGTGTCTCTTCATAGTCACTGTGTGTCTCTTTGTAGTCATTGTGTGTCTTTTTGTGGTCATGTTGTATCTCTTTGTGGTCATTGTGTGTCTCTTTGTAGTCAATGTGTGTCTTTTTGTAGTCATTGTGCGTCTCTTTGTGTTCATTGTGTGTCTCTTTGTTATCATGTGTCTGTTTGTAGTCATTGTGTGTCTCTTTGTAGTCATTGTGTGTCTGTTTGCAGTAATTGTGTGTCTCTTTGTAATCATTGTGTGTCTGTTTGTGGTCATTTTGTGTCTCTTTGTGGTCATTGTGTGTCTCTTTGTAGTCATTGTGTGTCTCTTTGTAGTCATTTTGTGTCTTTGTTGTCATGTTGTGTCTCTTTGTTGTCATTTTGTGTCTCTTTGTAGTAATTGTGTGTCTCTTTGTAGTCGTTTTCTGTCTTTGTAGTCATTGTTTGACTCTGTTGTCATTGTGTGTCCCTTTGTTGTCATGTGTCTCTTTGTAGTCATTGAGTGTCTCTTTGTGGCCATTCCATTGTGTGTCTCTTTGTTGTCATGTGTCTCTTTGTAGTCATTGTGTGTCTCTTTGTAGTCATTGTGTGTCTCTTTGTTGTCATTGTGTGTCTGTTTGTGTTCATCGTGTGTCTTTTTTTGGTCGTGTTGTGTCTCTTTGTGTTCATTATGTGTCTCATTATGGTCATTTTGTGTCTCTTTGTGGTCATTGTGTGTCTTTTTGTAGTCAATGTGTGTCCCTTTGTTGTCATGTGTCTCTTTTTAGTCATTGTGTGTCTCTTTGTGGCCATTGTGTGTCACTTTGTTGTCATGTGTCTCTTTGTGGTCACTGTGTGTCTCTTTGTTGTCATTTGTCTCTTTGAAGTCATTGTGTGTCTCTTTGTGTTCATTGTGTGTCTCTTTATCATGTGTCTCTTTGTAGTCATTGTGTGTCTCTTTGTTGTCATTGTGTGTCTATTTGTGTTCATTGTGTGTCTTTTTATTTTCATGTTTTTCTCTCTTTGTGTTCATTATGTGTCTGTATGGTCATTTTGTGTCTCTTTGTAGTCATTGTGTGTCTCTTTGTGGCCATTGTGTGTCTCTTTGTTGTCATGTGTCTCTTTGTAGTCACTGTGTGTCTTTCTTATCATGTGTCTCTTTGTAGTCATTGTGTGTCTCTGTTGTCATTTTGTTTAGTCATTTTGTGTCTTTGTAGTCATTATGTGTCTCTTTGTGGCCATTTTGTGTCTCTTTGTGGTCATGTGTGTCTCTTTGTAGTCAATGTGTGTCCCTTTGTTGTCATGTGTCTCTTTGTAATCATTGTGTGTCTCTTTGTGGCCATTCCATTGTGTGTCTCTTTGGTGTCATGTGCTCTTTGTAGTCATTGTACGTCTTTGTGTTCATTGTGTGTCTCTTTGTTATCATGTGGTCTTTGTATTCATTGTGTGCCTCTTTGTGTTCATTGTGTGTCTCTGTTGTCATTTTGTGTCTCCTTGTAATCATTGTTTGTCTGCTTGAGGTCATTTTGTGTCTCTTTGTGGACATTGTGTGTCTCTTTATAGTCACTGTGTGTCTCTTTGTAGTCATTGTGTGTCTTTTTGTGGTCATGTTGTATCTCTTTGTGGTCATTGTGTGTCTCTTTGTAGTCAATGTGTGTCTTTTTGTAGGCATTGTGCGTCTCTTTGTGTTCATTGTGTGTCTCTTTGTTATCATGTGTCTGTTTGTAGTCATTGTGTGCCTCTTTGTAGTCATTGTGTGTCTGTTTGCAGTAATTGTGTGTCTCTTTGTAATCATTGTGTGTCTGTTTGTGGTCATTTTGTGTCTCTTTGTGGTCATTGTGTGTCTCTTTGTAGTCATTGTGTGTCTCTTTGTAGTCATTTTGTGTCTTTGTTGTCATGTTGTGTCTCTTTGTTGTCATTTTGTGTCTCTTTGTAGTAATTGTGTGTCTCTTTATAGTCGTTTTCTGTCTTTGTAGTCATTGTTTGACTCTGTTGTCATTGTGTGTCCCTTTGTTGTCATGTGTCTCTTTGTAGTCATTGAGTGTCTCTTTGTGGCCATTCCATTGTGTGTCTCTTTGTTGTCATGTGTCTCTTTGTAGTCATTGTGTGTCTCTTTGTAGTCATTGTGTGTCTCTTTGTTGTCATTGTGTGTCTGTTTGTGTTCATCGTGTGTCTTTTTTTGGTCGTGTTGTGTCTCTTTGTGTTCATTATGTGTCTCATTATGGTCATTTTGTGTCTCTTTGTGGTCATTGTGTGTCTTTTTGTAGTCAATGTGTGTCCCTTTGTTGTCATGTGTCTCTTTTTAGTCATTGTGTGTCTCTTTGTGGCCATTGTGTGTCACTTTGTTGTCATGTGTCTCTTTGTGGTCACTGTGTGTCTCTTTGTTGTCATTTGTCTCTTTGAAGTCATTGTGTGTCTCTTTGTGTTCATTGTGTGTCTCTTTATCATGTGTCTCTTTGTAGTCATTGTGTGTCTCTTTGTTGTCATTGTGTGTCTATTTGTGTTCATTGTGTGTCTTTTTATTTTCATGTTTTGTCTCTCTTTGTGTTCATTATGTGTCTGTATGGTCATTTTGTGTCTCTTTGTAGTCAATGTGTGTCCCTTTGTTGTCATTTGTCTCTTTGTAGTCATTTTGTGTCTCTTTGTGTTCATTGTGTGTCTCTTTATCATGTGTCTCTTTGTAGTCATTGTGTGTCTCTTTGTTGTCATTGTGTGTCTGTTTGTGTTCATTGTGTCTTTTTATGGTCATGTTTTGTCTCTCTTTGTGTTCATTATGTGTCTGTATGGTCATTTTGTGTCTCTTTGTAGTCAATGTGTGTCCCTTTGTTGTCATGTGTCTCTTTGTAGTCATTGTGTGTCTCTTTGTGGCCATTGTATGTCTCTTTGTTGTCATGTGTCTCTTTGTGGTCACTGTGTGTCTCTTTGTTATCACGTGTGGTTCTTTGTAGTCATTGTGTTCACTGTGTTCATTTTGTGTCTCTTTGTAGTCATTTTGTGTCACTTTGTGTCCATTGTGTGTCTCTTTGTGGTCATTGTGTGTCTGTTTGTGGTCATCTTGTGTCTCTTTGTGGTCATGTTGTGTCCCTTTGTGGTCATTGTGTGTCTCTTTGTAGTCAATGTGTGTCCCTTTGTTGTCATGTGTCTCTTTGTAGTCATTTTGTGTCTCTTTGTGGCCATTGTGTGTCCCTTTGTTGTAATGTGTCTCTTTGTGGTCATTGTTTGTCTCTTTGTTATCATGTGTCTCTTTGTTGTCTTTGTGTGTCTGTTTGTGTTCATTGTGTGTCTTTTATGGTCATGTTTTGTCTCTCTTTGTGTTCATTATGTGTCTGTATGGTCATTTTGTGTCTCTTTGTAGTCAATGTGTGTCCCTTTGTTGTCATGTGTCTCTTTGTAGTCATTGTGTGTCTCTTTGTGGCCATTGTAAGTCTCTATATTGTCATGTGTCTCTTTGTAGTCACTGTGTGTCTCTTTGTTATCATGTGTGTCTTTGTAGTCATTGTGTGCCACTGTGTTCATTTTGTGTCTCTTTGTAGTCATTGTGTGTCTCTTTGTGTCCATTGTGTGTCTCTTTCTGGTCATTGTGTGTCTGTTTGTGGTCATTTTGTGTCTCTTTGTGGTCATGTTGTGTCTCTTTGTAGTCATTGTGTGTCTCTTTGTGGTCAATGTGTGTCCCTTTGTTTTCATGTGTGTCTCTTTTTAGTCATTGTGTGTCTCTTTGTGGCCATTGTGTGTCTCTTTGTTGTCATGTGTCTCTTTGTTGTCACTGTGTGTCTCTTTGTAGTCATTGTGAGTCTCTTTGTAGTCATTGTGTTTCTTTTTGTGGTCATTTTGTGTCTCTTTTTGGTCATTGTGTGTCTCTTTGTAGTCAATATGTGTCTTTCTTGTTGTCATGTGTCTCTTTGTAGTCATTGTGTGTCTCTTTGTGGCCATTCCATTGTGCCTCTTTGTTGCCATGTGTCTCTTTGTAGTCATTGTGTGCCTCTTTGTGTTCATTGTGTGTCTCTTTGTAGTCATTGTGTGTCTCTTTGTAGTCATGTTGTATCTTTTTGTTGTCATGTTTAGTCTCTTTGTTGTCATTTTGTGTCTCTTGTCATTTTGTGTGTCTTCGTTGTCATATTGTGTCTCTTTGTGGTCATGTTTTGTCTTTTTGTGGTCATGTTGTGTCTGTTTGTGGTCATTATGTGTCTTTTTGTCGTCATTTTGTGTCTCTTTGTAGTCAGTGTGTATCTTTTTGTTGTCATGTGTCTCTTTGTAGTCATTGTGTGTCTCTTTGTAGTCAATGTGTGTCCCTTTGTTGTCATGTGTCTCTTTGTAGTCATTGTGTGTCTCTTTGTGTTCATTGTGTGTCTCTTCATCATATGTCTCTTTGTAGTCATTGTGTGTCCCTTTGTTGTCATTGTTTGTCTGTTTGTGTTCATTGTGTGTCTTTTTATAGTCATGTTGTGTCTCTTTGTGGTCATTATGTGTCTCTTTATGGTCATTTTGTGTCTCTTTGTTGTCAGTGTGTGTCCCTTTGTTGTCATGTATCTCTTTGTGGCCATTGTGTGTCACTTTGTGGCCGTTGTTTGTCTCTTTGTGGTCATTTGTGTGTCTCTTTGTAGTCATTCTGTGTCTCTTTGTGGCCATTGTGTGTCTCTTTGTTGTCATGTGCCTCTTTGAGGTCACTGTGTGTCTTTGTAGTCATCATGTGTCTCTTTGTAGTCATTGTGTGTCTCTTTGTGGTCATTGTGTGTCTGTTTGTGGTCATGTTGTGTCTCTTTGTTGTCATGTTGTGTCTCTTTGTAGTCATTGTGTGTCTCTTTGTGGTCAATGTGTGTCCCTTTGTTTTCATGTGTGTCTCTTTGTAGTCATTGTGTGTCTCTTTGTGGCCATTGTGTGTCTCTTTGTATTCATGTGTCTCTTTGTTGTCACTGTGTGTCTCTTTGTCGTCATTGTGAGTCTCTTTATAGTCATTGTGTGTCTTTTTGTGGTCATGTTGTGTCTCTTTGTGGTCATTGTGTGTCTCTTTGTAGTCAATATGTGTCTCTTTTGTTGTCATGTGTCTCTTTGTAGTCATTGTGTGTCTCTTTGTGGCCATTCCATTGTGTCTCTTTGTTGCCATGTGTCTCTTTGTAGTCATTGTGTGCCTCTTTGTGTTCATTGTGTGTCTCTTTGTAGTCATTGTGTGTCTCTTTGTAGTCATGTTGTGTCTTTTTGTTGTCATTTTGTGTCTCTTGTCATTTTGTGTGTCTTCGTTGTCATATTGTGTCTCTTTGTTGTCATGTTTTGTCTTTTTGTGGTCATGTTGTGTCTTTGTTGTAATTTTGTGTCTCTTTGTTGTCATTTTGTGACTCTGTAATCATTGTGTGTTCCTTTGTTGTCATGTGTCTCTTCGTAGTCATTGTGTGTCTCTTTGTGGCCTTTCCATTGTGTGTCTCTTTGTTGTCAAGTGTCTCTTTGTAGTCACTGTGTGTCTCTTTGTAGTCATTGTGTGTCTCTTTGTGTTCATTGTGTGTCTCTTTATCATGCGTCTCTTTGTAGTCATTGTGTGTCTCTTTGTTGTCATTGTGTGTCTGTGTGTGTTTATTGTGTGTCTTTTTGTGGTCATGTTGTGTCACTATGTGGTCATTATTTGTCTCTTCATGGTCATTTTGTGTCTCTTTGTAGTCATTGTGTGTCCCTTTGTTGTCATGTGTCTCTTGGTGGCCATTGTGTGTCTCTTTGTGGCCGCTGTGTGTCTCTTTGTGGTGATTGTGTGTCTCTTTGTGGTCATGTTGTGTCTCTTTGTGGTCATTGTGTGTCTCTTTGTAGTCAATGTGTGTCCCTTTGTTGTCATGTGTCTCTTTGTAGTCATTGTGTGTCTCTTTGTGGCCATTGTGTGTCTCTTTGTTGCCATGTGTCTCTTTGTAGTCACTGTGTGTCTTTCTTATGATGTGTCTCTTTGTAGTCATTGTGTGTCTCTGTTGTCATTTTGTTTAGTCATTTTGTGTCTTTGTAGTCATTATGTGTCTCTTTGTGGCCATTTTGTGTCTCTTTGTGGTCATGTTGTGTCTCTTTGTGGTCAATGTGTGTCCCTTTGTTGTCATGTGTCTCTTTGTAATCATTGTGTGTCTCTTTGTGGCCATTCCATTGTGTGTCTCTTTGTTGTCATGTGTCTCTTTGTAGTCATTGTACGTCTTTGTGTTCATTGTGTGTCTTTTTGTTATCATGTGGTCTTTGTAGTCATTGTGTGCCTCTTTGTGTTCATTGTGTGTCTCTGTTGTCATTTTGTGTCTCCTTGTAATCATTGTTTGTCTGTTTGAGGTCATTTTGTGTCTCTTTGTGGACATTGTGTGTCTCTTTGTAGTCACTGTGTGTATCTTTGTAGTCATTGTGTGTCTTTTTGTGGTCATGTTGTATCTCTTTGTGGTCATTGTGTGTCTCTTTGTAGTCAATGTGTGTCTTTTTGTAGTCATTAAGCGTCACTTTGTGTTCATTGTGTGTCTCTTTGTTATCATGTGTCTGTTTGTAGTCATTGTGTGTCTCTTTGTAGTCATTGTGTGTCTGTTTGCAGTAATTGTGTGTCTCTTTGTAATCATTGTGTGTCTGTTTGTGGTCATTTTGTGTCTCTTTGTGGTCATTGTGTGTCTCTTTGTAATCCTTGTGTTTCTCTTTGTAGTCATTTTGTGTCTTTGTTGTCATGTTGTGTCTCTTTGTTGTCATTTTGTGTCTCTTTGTAGTAATTGTGTGTCTCTTTGTAGTGGTTTTCTGTCTTTGTAGTCATTGTTTGACTCTGTTGTCATTGTGTGTCCCTTTGTTGTCATGTGTCTCTTTGTAGTCATTGTGTGTCTCTTTGTGGCCATTCCATTGTGTGTCTCTTTGTTGTCATGTGTCTCTTTGTAGTCATTGTGTGTCTCTTTGTAGTCATTGGGTGTCTCTTTGTTATCATTGTGTGTCTGTTTGTGTTTATCGTGTGTCTTCTTTTGGTCATGTTGTGTCTCTTTGTGTTCATTATGTGTCTCTATATGGTCATTTTGTGTCTCTTTGTGGTCATTGTGTGTCTGTTTTTGGCCATTGTGTGTCACTTTGATGTCATGTGTCTCTTTGTGGTCACTGTGTGTCTCTTTGTTGTCATGTGTCTCTTTGTAGTCATTGTGTGTCTCTTTGTGTTCATTGTGTGTCTCTTTATCATGTGTCTCTTTGTAGTCATTGTGTGTCTCTTTGTTGTCATTGTGTGTCTGTTTGTGTACATTGTGTGTTTTTTTATGGTCAAGTTTTGTCTCTCTTTGTGTTCATTATGTGTCTGTATGGTCATTTTGTGTCTCTTTGTAGTCAATGTGTGTCCCTTTGTTGTCATGTGTCTCTTTGTAGTCATTGTGTATCTCTTTGTGTTCATTTTGTGTCTCTTTGTAGTCATTTTGTGTCTCTTTGTGTCCATTGTGTGTCTATTTCTGGTCATTGTGTGTCTGTTTGTGGTCATTTTGTGTCTCTTTGTGGTCATGTTGTGTCTCTTTCTGGTCATTGTGTGTCTCTTTGTAGTCAATGTGTGTCCCTTTGTTGTCATGTGTCTCTTTGTAGTCATTTTGTGTTTCTTTGTGGCCATTGTGTGTCTCTTTGTTGTCATGTGTCTCTTTGTGGTCATTGTTTGTCTCTTTGTTATCATGTGTCTCTTTGTTGTCTTTGTGTGTCTGTTTGTGTTCATTGTGTGTCTTTTTATGGTCATGTTTTGTCTCTCTTTGTGTTCATTATGTGTCTGTATGGTCATTGTGTGTCTCTTTGTAGTCAATGTGTGTCCCTTTGTTGTCATGTGTCTCTTTGTAGTCATTGTGTGTCTCTTTATCATATGTCTCTTTGTAGTCATTGTGTGTCCCTTTGTTGTCATTGTTTGTCTGTTTGTGTTCATTGTGTGTCTTTTTATGGTCATGTTGTGTCTCTTTGTGGTCATTATGTGTCTCTTTATGGTCATTTTGTGTCTCTTTGTAGTCAGTGTGTGTCCCTTTGTTGTCATGTGTCTCTTTCTGGCCATTGTGTGTCACTTTGTGGCCGTTGTGTGTCTCTTTGTGGTCATTTGTGTGTCTCTTTGTAGTCATTCTGTGTCTCTTTGTGGCCGTTGTGTGTCTCTTTGTTGTCATGTGCCTCTTTGAGGTCACTGTGTGTCTCTTTGTAGTCATTGTGAGTCTCTTTATAGTCATTGTGTGTCTTTTTGTGGTCATGTTGTGTCTCTTTGTGGTCATTGTGTGTCTCTTTGTAGTCAATATGTGTCTCTTTTGTTGTCATGTGTCTCTTTGTAGTCATTGTGTGTCTCTTTGTGGCCATTCCATTGTGTCTCTTTGTTGCCATGTGTCTCTATGTAGTCATTGTGTGCCTCTTTGTGTTCATTGTGTGTCTCTTTGTAGTCATTGTGTGTCTCTTTGTAGTCATGTTGTGTCTTTTTGTTGTCATGTTGTGTCTCTTTGTTGTCATTTTGTGTCTCTTGTCATTTTGTGTGTCTTCGTTGTCATATTGTGTCTCTTTGTGGTCATGTTTTGTCTTTTTGTGGTCATTTTGTGTCTATTTGTTGTCATTTTGTGTCTCTTTGTTGTCATTTTGTGACTCTGTAATCATTGTGTGTCCCTTTGTTGTCATGTGTCTCTTTGTAGTCATTGTGTGTCTCTTTGTGGCCTTTCCATTGTGCGTCTCTTTGTTGTCAAGTGTCTTATTGTAGTCATTGTGTGTCTCTTTGTAGTCATTGTGTGTCTCTTTGTGTTCATTGTGTGTCTCTTTATCATGCGTCTCTTTGTAGTCATTGTGTGTCTCTTTGTTGTCATTGTGTGTCTGTGTGTGTTTATTGTGTGTCTTTTTGTGGTCATGTTGTGTCACTATGTGGTCATTATTTGTCTCTTTATGGTCATTTTGTGTCTCTTTGTAGTCAGTGTGTGTCCCTTTGTTGTCATGTGTCTCTTGGTGGCCATTGTGTGTCTCTTTGTGGCCGCTGTGTGTCTCTTTGTGGTGATTGTGTGTCTCTTTGTGGTCATGTTGTGTCTCTTTGTGGTCATTGTGTGTCTCTTTGTAGTCAATGTGTGTCCCTTTGTTGTCATGTGTCTCTTTGTAGTCATTGTGTGTCTCTTTGTGGCCATTGTGTGTCTCTTTGTTGTCATGTGTCTCTTTGTAGTCACTGTGTGTCTTTCTTATCATGTGTCTCTTTGTAGTCATTGTGTGTCTCTGTTGTCATTTTGTTTAGTCATTTTGTGTCTTTGTAGTCATTATGTGTCTCTTTGTGGCCATTTTGTGTCTCTTTGTGGTCATGTTGTGTCTCTTTGTGGTCATTGTGTGTCTCTTTGTAGTCAATGTGTGTCCCTTTGTTGTCATGTGTCTCTTTGTAATCATTGTGTGTCTCTTTGTGGCCATTCCATTGTGTGTCTCTTTGTTGTCATGTGTCTCTTTGTAGTCATTGTACGTCTTTGTGTTCATTGTGTGTCTCTTTGTTATCATGTGGTCTTTGTAGTCATTGTGTGCCTCCTTGTGTTCATTGTGTGTCTCTGTTGGCATTTTGTGTCTCCTTGTAATCATTGTTTGTCTGTTTGAGGTCATTTTGTGTCTCTTTGTGGACATTGTGTGTCTCTTTGTAATCACTGTCTGTCTCTTTGTAGTCATTGTGTGTCTTTTTGTGGTCATGTTGTATCTCTTTGTGGTCATTGTGTGTCTCTTTGTAGTCAATGTGTTTCTTTTTGTAGTCATTGTGCGTCTCTTTGTGTTCATTGTGTGTCTCTTTGTTATCATGTGTCTGTTTGTAGTCATTGTGTGTCTCTTTGTAGTCATTGTGTGTCTGTTTGCAGTAATTGTGTGTCTCTTTGTAATCATTGTGTGTCTGTTTGTGGTCATTTTGTGTCTCTTTGCGGTCATTGTGTGTCTCTTTGTAGTCATTGTGTGTCTCTTTGTAGTCATTTTGTGTCTTTGTTGTCATGTTGTGTCTCTTTGTTGTCATTTTGTGTCTCTTTGTAGTAATTGTGTGTCTCTTTGTAGTCGTTTTCTGTCTTTGTAGTCATTGTTTGACTCTGTTGTCATTGTGTGTCCCTTTGTCTTCATGTGTCTCTTTGTAGTCATTGAGTGTCTCTTTTTGGCCATTCCATTGTGTGTCTCTTTGTTGTCATGTGTCTCTTTGTAGTCATTGTGTGTCTCTTTGTAGTCATTGGGTGTCTCTTTGTTGTCATTGTGTGTCTGTTTGTGTTCATCGTGTGTCTTTTTTTGGTCATGTGGTGTCTCTTTGTGTTCATTATGTGTCTCATTATGGTCATTTTGTGTCTCTTTGTGGTCATTGTGTGTCTCTTTGTAGTCAATGTGTGTCCCTTTGTTGTCATGTGTCTCTTTGTAGTCATTGTGTGTCTCTTTGTGGCCATTGTGTGTCACTTTGTTGTCATGTGTCTCTTTGTGTTCACTGTGTGTCTCTTTGTTGTCATGTGTCTCTTTGTAGTCATTGTGTGTCTCTTTGTGTTCATTGTGTGTCTCTTTATCATGTGTCTCTTTGTAGTCATTGTGTGTCTCTTTGTTGTCATTGTGTGTCTATTTGTGTTCATTGTGTGTCTTTTTATGGTCATGTTTTGTCTCTCTTTGTGTTCATTATGTGTCTGTATGGTCATTTTGTGTCTCTTTGTAGTCAATGTGTGTCCCTTTGTTGTCATGTGTCTCTTTGTAGTCATTGTGTGTTTCTTTGTGGCCATTGTATGTCTCTTTGTTGTCATGTGTCTCTTTGTGGTCACTGTGTGTCTCTTTGTTATCATGTGTGTCTTTGTAGTCATTGTGTGCCACTGTGTTCATTTTGTGTCTCTTTGTAGTTATTTTGTGTCTCTTTGTGTCCATTATGTGTCTCTTTCTGGTCATTGTGTGTCTGTTTGTTGTCATGTGTCTCTTTGTAGTCATTTTGTGTCTCTTTGTGGCCATTGTGTGTCTCTTTGTCGTCATGTGTCTCTTTGTGGTCATTGTTTGTCTCTTTGTTATCATGTGTCTCTTTGTTGTCTTTGTGTGTCTGTTTGTGTTCATTGTGTGTCTTTTTATGGTCATGTTTTGTCTCTCTTTGTGTTCATTATGTGTCTGTATGGTCATTTTGTGTCTCTTTGTAGTCAATGTGTGTCCCTTTGTTGTCATGTGTCTCTTTGTAGTCATTGTGTGTCTCTTTGTGGCCATTGTATGTCTCTTTGTTGTCATGTGTCTCTTTGTGGTCACTGTGTGTCTCTTTGTTATCATGTGTGTCTTTGTAGTCATTGTGTGCCTCTTTGTGTTCATTGTGTGTCTCTTTGTAGTCATTGTGTGTCTCTTTGTAGTCATTGTGTGTCTCTTTGTAGTCATGTTGTATCTTTTTGTTGTCATGTTGTGTCTCTTTGTTGTCATTTTGTGTCTCTTGTCATTTTGTGTGTCTTCGTTGTCATATTGTGTCTCTTTGTGGTCATGTTTTGTCTTTTTGTGGTCATTTTGTGTCTGTTTGTGGTCATTATGTGTCTTTTTGTGGTCATTTTGTGTCTCTTTGTAGTCAGTGTGTGTCTTTTTGTTGTCATGTGTCTCTTTGTAGTCATTGTGTGTCTCTTTGTAGTCAATGTGTGTCCCTTTGTTGTCATGTGTCTCTTTGTAGTCATTTTGTGTCTCTTTGTAGTCATTGTGTGTCTCTTTGTGTTCATTGTGTGTCTCTTTATCATATGTCTCTTTGTAGTCATTGTGTGTCCCTTTGTTGTCATTGTTTGTCTGTTTGTGTTCATTGTGTGTCTTTTTATGGTCATGTTGTGTCTCTTTGTGGTCATTATGTGTCTCTTTATGGTCATTTTATGTCTCTTTGTTGTCAGTGTGTGTCCCTTTGTTGTCATGTATCTCTTTGTGGCCATTTTGTGTCACTTTGTGGCCGTTGTGTGTCTCTTTGTGGTCATTTGTGTGTCTTTTTGTAGTCATTCTGTGTCTCTTTGTGGCCATTGTGTGTCTCTTTGTTGTCATGTGCCTCTTTGAGGTCACTGTGTGTCTTTGTAGTCATCATGTGTCTCTTTGTAGTCATTGTGTGTCTCTTTGTGGTCATTGTGTGTCTGTTTGTGGTCATGTTGTGTCTCTTTGTTGTCATGTTGTGTCTCTTTGTTGTCATGTTGTGTCTCTTTGTAGTCATTGTGTGTCTCTTTGTGGTCAATGTGTGTCCCTTAGTTTTCACGTGTGTCTCTTTGTAGTCATTGTGTGTCTCTTTGTGGCCATTGTGTGTCTCTTTGTATTCATGTGTCTCTTTGTTGTCACTGTGTGTCTCTTTGTCGTCATTGTGAGTCTCTTTATAGTCATTGTGTGTCTTTTTGTGGTCATGTTGTGTCTCTTTGTGGTCATTGTGTGTCTCTTTGTAGACAATATGTGTCTCTTTTGTTGTCATGTGTCTCTTTGTAGTCATTGTGTGTCTCTTTGTAGTCATTGGGTGTCTCTTTGTTATCATTGTGTGTCTGTTTGTGTTTATCGTGTGTCTTCTTTTGGTCATGTTGTGTCTCTTTGTGTTCATTATGTGTCTCTATATGGTCATTTTGTGTCTCTTTGTGGTCATTGTGTGTCTGTTTGTGGCCATTGTGTGTCACTTTGATGTCATGTGTCTCTTTGTGGTCACTGTGTGTCTCTTTGTTGTCATGTGTCTCTTTGTAGTCATTGTGTGTCTCTTTGTGTTCATTGTGTGTCTCTTTATCATGTGTCTCTTTGTAGTCATTGTGTGTCTCTTTGTTGTCATTGTGTGTCTGTTTGTGTACATTGTGTGTTTTTTTATGGTCAAGTTTTGTCTCTCTTTGTGTTCATTATGTGTCTGTATGGTCATTTTGTGTCTCTTTGTAGTCAATGTGTGTCCCTTTGTTGTCATGTGTCTCTTTGTAGTCATTGTGTATCTCTTTGTGTTCATTTTGTGTCTCTTTGTAGTCATTTTGTGTCTCTTTGTGTCCATTGTGTGTCTATTTCTGGTCATTGTGTGTCTGTTTGTGGTCATTTTGTGTCTCTTTGTGGTCATGTTGTGTCTCTTTCTGGTCATTGTGTGTCTCTTTGTAGTCAATGTGTGTCCCTTTGTTGTCATGTGTCTCTTTGTAGTCATTTTGTGTTTCTTTGTGGCCATTGTGTGTCTCTTTGTTGTCATGTGTCTCTTTGTGGTCATTGTTTGTCTCTTTGTTATCATGTGTCTCTTTGTTGTCTTTGTGTGTCTGTTTGTGTTCATTGTGTGTCTTTTTATGGTCATGTTTTGTCTCTCTTTGTGTTCATTATGTGTCTGTATGGTCATTGTGTGTCTCTTTGTAGTCAATGTGTGTCCCTTTGTTGTCATGTGTCTCTTTGTAGTCATTGTGTGTCTCTTTATCATATGTCTCTTTGTAGTCATTGTGTGTCCCTTTGTTGTCATTGTTTGTCTGTTTGTGTTCATTGTGTGTCTTTTTATGGTCATGTTGTGTCTCTTTGTGGTCATTATGTGTCTCTTTATGGTCATTTTGTGTCTCTTTGTAGTCAGTGTGTGTCCCTTTGTTGTCATGTGTCTCTTTCTGGCCATTGTGTGTCACTTTGTGGCCGTTGTGTGTCTCTTTGTGGTCATTTGTGTGTCTCTTTGTAGTCATTCTGTGTCTCTTTGTGGCCGTTGTGTGTCTCTTTGTTGTCATGTGCCTCTTTGAGGTCACTGTGTGTCTTTGTAGTCATCATGGGTCTCTTTGTAGTCATTGTGTGTCTCTTTGTGGTCATTGTGTGTCTGTTTGTGGTCATGTTGTGTCTCTTTGATGTCATGTTGTGTCTCTTTGTTGTCATGTTGTGTCTCTTTGTAGTCATTGTGTGTCTCTTTGTGGTCAATGTGTGTCCCTTTGTTTTCATGTGTGTCTCTTTGTAGTCATTGTGTGTCTCTTTGTGGCCATTGTGTGTCTCTTTGTTGTCATGTGTCTCTTTTTTGTCACTGTGTGTCTCTTTGTAGTCATTGTGAGTCTCTTTATAGTCATTGTGTGTCTTTTTGTGGTCATGTTGTGTCTCTTTGTGGTCATTGTGTGTCTCTTTGTAGTCAATATGTGTCTCTTTTGTTGTCATGTGTCTCTTTGTAGTCATTGTGTGTCTCTTTGTGGCCATTCCATTGTGTCTCTTTGTTGCCATGTGTCTCTTTGTAGTCATTGTGTGCCTCTTTGTGTTCATTGTGTGTCTCTTTGTAGTCATTGTGTGTCTCTTTGTAGTCATGTTGTGTCTTTTTGTTGTCATGTTGTGTCTCTTTGTTGTCATTTTGTGTCTCTTGTCATTTTGTGTGTCTTCGTTGTCATATTGTGTCTCTTTGTGGTCATGTTTTGTCTTTTTGTGGTCATTTTGTGTCTATTTGTTGTCATTTTGTGTCTCTTTGTTGTCATTTTGTGACTCTGTAATCATTGTGTGTCCCTTTGTTGTCATGTGTCTCTTTGTAGTCATTGTGTGTCTCTTTGTGGCCTTTCCATTGTGCGTCTCTTTGTTGTCAAGTGTCTTATTGTAGTCATTGTGTGTCTCTTTGTAGTCATTGTGTGTCTCTTTGTGTTCATTGTGTGTCTCTTTATCATGCGTCTCTTTGTAGTCATTGTGTGTCTCTTTGTTGTCATTGTGTGTCTGTGTGTGTTTATTGTGTGTCTTTTTGTGGTCATGTTGTGTCACTATGTGGTCATTATTTGTCTCTTTATGGTCATTTTGTGTCTCTTTGTAGTCAGTGTGTGTCCCTTTGTTGTCATGTGTCTCTTGGTGGCCATTGTGTGTCTCTTTGTGGCCGCTGTGTGTCTCTTTGTGGTGATTGTGTGTCTCTTTGTGGTCATGTTGTGTCTCTTTGTGGTCATTGTGTGTCTCTTTGTAGTCAATGTGTGTCCCTTTGTTGTCATGTGTCTCTTTGTAGTCATTGTGTGTCTCTTTGTGGCCATTGTGTGTCTCTTTGTTGTCATGTGTCTCTTTGTAGTCACTGTGTGTCTTTCTTATCATGTGTCTCTTTGTAGTCATTGTGTGTCTCTGTTCTCATTTTGTTTAGTCATTTTGTGTCTTTGTAGTCATTATGTGTCTCTTTGTGGCCATTTTGTGTCTCTTTGTGGTCATGTTGTGTCTCTTTGTGGTCATTGTGTGTCTCTTTGTAGTCAATGTGTGTCCCTTTGTTGTCATGTGTCTCTTTGTAATCATTGTGTGTCTCTTTGTGGCCATTCCATTGTGTGTCTCTTTGTTGTCATGTGTCTCTTTGTAGTCATTGTACGTCTTTGTGTTCATTGTGTGTCTCTTTGTTATCATGTGGTCTTTGTAGTCATTGTGTGCCTCCTTGTGTTCATTGTGTGTCTCTGTTGGCATTTTGTGTCTCCTTGTAATCATTGTTTGTCTGTTTGAGGTCATTTTGTGTCTCTTTGTGGACATTGTGTGTCTCTTTGTAATCACTGTGTGTCTCTTTGTAGTCATTGTGTGTCTTTTTGTGGTCATGTTGTATCTCTTTGTGGTCATTGTGTGTCTCTTTGTAGTCAATCTGTTTCTTTTTGTAGTCATTGTGCGTCTCTGTGTTCATTGTGTGTCTCTTTGTTATCATGTGTCTGTTTGTAGTCATTGTGTGTCTCTTTGTAGTCATTGTGTGTCTGTTTGCAGTAATTGTGTGTCTCTTTGTAATCATTGTGTGTCTGTTTGTGGTCATTTTGTGTCTCTTTGCGGTCATTGTGTGTCTCTTTGTAGTCATTGTGTGTCTCTTTGTAGTCATTTTGTGTCTTTGTTGTCATGTTGTGTCTCTTTGTTGTCATTTTGTGTCTCTTTGTAGTAATTGTGTGTCTCTTTGTAGTCGTTTTCTGTCTTTGTAGTCATTGTTTGACTCTGTTGTCATTGTGTGTCCCTTTGTCTTCATGTGTCTCTTTGTAGTCATTGAGTGTCTCTTTTTGGCCATTCCATTGTGTGTCTCTTTGTTGTCATGTGTCTCTTTGTAGTCATTGTGTGTCTCTTTGTAGTCATTGGGTGTCTCTTTGTTGTCATTGTGTGTCTGTTTGTGTTCATCGTGTGTCTTTTTTTGGTCATGTGGTGTCTCTTTGTGTTCATTATGTGTCTCATTATGGTCATTTTGTGTCTCTTTGTGGTCATTGTGTGTCTCTTTGTAGTCAATGTGTGTCCCTTTGTTGTCATGTGTCTCTTTGTAGTCATTGTGTGTCTCTTTGTGGCCATTGTGTGTCACTTTGTTGTCATGTGTCTCTTTGTGTTCACTGTGTGTCTCTTTGTTGTCATGTGTCTCTTTGTAGTCATTGTGTGTCTCTTTGTGTTCATTGTGTGTCTCTTTATCATGTGTCTCTTTGTAGTCATTGTGTGTCTCTTTGTTGTCATTGTGTGTCTATTTGTGTTCATTGTGTGTCTTTTTATGGTCATGTTTTGTCTCTCTTTGTGTTCATTATGTGTCTGTATGGTCATTTTGTGTCTCTTTGTAGTCAATGTGTGTCCCTTTGTTGTCATGTGTCTCTTTGTAGTCATTGTGTGTTTCTTTGTGGCCATTGTATGTCTCTTTGTTGTCATGTGTCTCTTTGTGGTCACTGTGTGTCTCTTTGTTATCATGTGTGTCTTTGTAGTCATTGTGTGCCACTGTGTTCATTTTGTGTCTCTTTGTAGTTATTTTGTGTCTCTTTGTGTCCATTATGTGTCTCTTTCTGGTCATTGTGTGTCTGTTTGTTGTCATGTGTCTCTTTGTAGTCATTTTGTGTCTCTTTGTGGCCATTGTGTGTCTCTTTGTTGTCATGTGTCTCTTTGTGGTCATTGTTTGTCTCTTTGTTATCATGTGTCTCTTTGTTGTCTTTGTGTGTCTGTTTGTGTTCATTGTGTGTCTTTTTATGGTCATGTTTTGTCTCTCTTTGTGTTCATTATGTGTCTGTATGGTCATTTTGTGTCTCTTTGTAGTCAATGTGTGTCCCTTTGTTGTCATGTGTCTCTTTGTAGTCATTGTGTGTCTCTTTGTGGCCATTGTATGTCTCTTTGTTGTCATGTGTCTCTTTGTGGTCACTGTGTGTCTCTTTGTTATCATGTGTGTCTTTGTAGTCATTGTGTGCCTCTTTGTGTTCATTGTGTGTCTCTTTGTAGTCATTGTGTGTCTCTTTGTAGTCATTGTGTGTCTCTTTGTAGTCATGTTGTATCTTTTTGTTGTCATGTTGTGTCTCTTTGTTGTCATTTTGTGTCTCTTGTCATTTTGTGTGTCTTCGTTGTCATATTGTGTCTCTTTGTGGTCATGTTTTGTCTTTTTGTGGTCATGTTGTGTCTGTTTGTGGTCATTATGTGTCTTTTTGTGGTCATTTTGTGTCTCTTTGTAGTCAGTGTGTGTCTTTTTGTTGTCATGTGTCTCTTTGTAGTCATTGTGTGTCTCTTTGTAGTCAATGTGTGTCCCTTTGTTGTCATGTGTCTCTTTGTAGTCATTGTGTGTCTCTTTGTAGTCATTGTGTGTCTCTTTGTGTTCATTGTGTGTCTCTTTATCATATGTCTCTTTGTAGTCATTGTGTGTCCCTTTGTTGTCATTGTTTGTCTGTTTGTGTTCATTGTGTGTCTTTTTATGGTCATGTTGTGTCTCTTTGTGGTCATTATGTGTCTCTTTATGGTCATTTTATGTCTCTTTGTTGTCAGTGTGTGTCCCTTTGTTGTCATGTATCTCTTTGTGGCCATTTTGTGTCACTTTGTGGCCGTTGTGTGTCTCTTTGTGGTCATTTGTGTGTCTTTTTGTAGTCATTCTGTGTCTCTTTGTGGCCATTGTGTGTCTCTTTGTTGTCATGTGCCTCTTTGAGGTCACTGTGTGTCTTTGTAGTCATCACGTGTCTCTTTGTAGTCATTGTGTGTCTCTTTGTGGTCATTGTGTGTCTGTTTGTGGTCATGTTGTGTCTCTTTGTTGTCATGTTGTGTCTCTTTGTTGTCATGTTGTGTCTCTTTGTAGTCATTGTGTGTCTCTTTGTGGTCAATGTGTGTCCCTTAGTTTTCACGTGTGTCTCTTTGTAGTCATTGTGTGTCTCTTTGTGGCCATTGTGTGTCTCTTTGTATTCATGTGTCTCTTTGTTGTCACTGTGTGTCTCTTTGTCGTCATTGTGAGTCTCTTTATAGTCATTGTGTGTCTTTTTGTGGTCATGTTGTGTCTCTTTGTGGTCATTGTGTGTCTCTTTGTAGTCAATATGTGTCTCTTTTGTTGTCATGTGTCTCTTTGTAGTCATTGTGTGTCTCTTTGTAGTCATTGGGTGTCTCTTTGTTATCATTGTGTGTCTGTTTGTGTTTATCGTGTGTCTTCTTTTGGTCATGTTGTGTCTCTTTGTGTTCATTATGTGTCTCTATATGGTCATTTTGTGTCTCTTTGTGGTCATTGTGTGTCTGTTTGTGGCCATTGTGTGTCACTTTGATGTCATGTGTCTCTTTGTGGTCACTGTGTGTCTCTTTGTTGTCATGTGTCTCTTTGTAGTCATTGTGTGTCTCTTTGTGTTCATTGTGTGTCTCTTTATCATGTGTCTCTTTGTAGTCATTGTGTGTCTCTTTGTTGTCATTGTGTGTCTGTTTGTGTACATTGTGTGTTTTTTTATGGTCAAGTTTTGTCTCTCTTTGTGTTCATTATGTGTCTGTATGGTCATTTTGTGTCTCTTTGTAGTCAATGTGTGTCCCTTTGTTGTCATGTGTCTCTTTGTAGTCATTGTGTATCTCTTTGTGTTCATTTTGTGTCTCTTTGTAGTCATTTTGTGTCTCTTTGTGTCCATTGTGTGTCTATTTCTGGTCATTGTGTGTCTGTTTGTGGTCATTTTGTGTCTCTTTGTGGTCATGTTGTGTCTCTTTCTGGTCATTGTGTGTCTCTTTGTAGTCAATGTGTGTCCCTTTGTTGTCATGTGTCTCTTTGTAGTCATTTTGTGTTTCTTTGTGGCCATTGTGTGTCTCTTTGTTGTCATGTGTCTCTTTGTGGTCATTGTTTGTCTCTTTGTTATCATGTGTCTCTTTGTTGTCTTTGTGTGTCCCTTTGTTGTCATTGTTTGTCTGTTTGTGTTCATTGTGTGTCTTTTTATGGTCATGTTGTGTCTCTTTGTGGTCATTATGTGTCTCTTTATGGTCATTTTGTGTCTCTTTGTAGTCAGTGTGTGTCCCTTTGTTGTCATGTGTCTCTTTCTGGCCATTGTGTGTCACTTTGTGGCCGTTGTGTGTCTCTTTGTGGTCATTTGTGTGTCTCTTTGTAGTCATTCTGTGTCTCTTTGTGGCCGTTGTGTGTCTCTTTGTTGTCATGTGCCTCTTTGAGGTCACTGTGTGTCTTTGTAGTCATCATGGGTCTCTTTGTAGTCATTGTGTGTCTCTTTGTGGTCATTGTGTGTCTGTTTGTGGTCATGTTGTGTCTCTTTGATGTCATGTTGTGTCTCTTTGTTGTCATGTTGTGTCTCTTTGTAGTCATTGTGTGTCTCTTTGTGGTCAATGTGTGTCCCTTTGTTTTCATGTGTGTCTCTTTGTAGTCATTGTGTGTCTCTTTGTGGCCATTGTGTGTCTCTTTGTTGTCATGTGTCTCTTTTTTGTCACTGTGTGTCTCTTTGTAGTCATTGTGAGTCTCTTTATAGTCATTGTGTGTCTTTTTGTGGTCATGTTGTGTCTCTTTGTGGTCATTGTGTGTCTCTTTGTAGTCAATATGTGTCTCTTTTGTTGTCATGTGTCTCTTTGTAGTCATTGTGTGTCTCTTTGTGGCCATTCCATTGTGTCTCTTTGTTGCCATGTGTGTCTTTGTAGTCATTGTGTTCCTCTTTGTGTTCATTGTGTGTCTCTTTGTAGTCATTGTGTGTCTCTTTGTAGTCATGTTGTGTCTTTTTGTTGTCATGTTGTGTCTCTTTGTTGTCATTTTGTGTCTCTTGTCATTTTGTGTGTCTTCGTTGTCATATTGTGTCTCTTTGTGGTCATGTTTTGTCTTTTTGTGGTCATTTTGTGTCTATTTGTTGTCATTTTGTGTCTCTTTGTTGTCATTTTGTGACTCTGTAATCATTGTGTGTCCCTTTGTTGTCATGTGTCTCTTTGTAGTCATTGTGTGTCTCTTTGTGGCCTTTCCATTGTGCGTCTCTTTGTTGTCAAGTGTCTTATTGTAGTCATTGTGTGTCTCTTTGTAGTCATTGTGTGTCTCTTTGTGTTCATTGTGTGTCTCTTTATCATGCGTCTCTTTGTAGTCATTGTGTGTCTCTTTGTTGTCATTGTGTGTCTGTGTGTGTTTATTGTGTGTCTTTTTGTGGTCATGTTGTGTCACTATGTGGTCATTATTTGTCTCTTTATGGTCATTTTGTGTCTCTTTGTAGTCAGTGTGTGTCCCTTTGTTGTCATGTGTCTCTTGGTGGCCATTGTGTGTCTCTTTGTGGCCGCTGTGTGTCTCTTTGTGGTGATTGTGTGTCTCTTTGTGGTCATGTTGTGTCTCTTTGTGGTCATTGTGTGTCTCTTTGTAGTCAATGTGTGTCCCTTTGTTGTCATGTGTCTCTTTGTAGTCATTGTGTGTCTCTTTGTGGCCATTGTGTGTCTCTTTGTTGTCATGTGTCTCTTTGTAGTCACTGTGTGTCTTTCTTATCATGTGTCTCTTTGTAGTCATTGTGTGTCTCTGTTCTCATTTTGTTTAGTCATTTTGTGTCTTTGTAGTCATTATGTGTCTCTTTGTGGCCATTTTGTGTCTCTTTGTGGTCATGTTGTGTCTCTTTGTGGTCATTGTGTGTCTCTTTGTAGTCAATGTGTGTCCCTTTGTTGTCATGTGTCTCTTTGTAATCATTGTGTGTCTCTTTGTGGCCATTCCATTGTGTGTCTCTTTGTTGTCATGTGTCTCTTTGTAGTCATTGTACGTCTTTGTGTTCATTGTGTGTCTCTTTGTTATCATGTGGTCTTTGTAGTCATTGTGTGCCTCCTTGTGTTCATTGTGTGTCTCTGTTGGCATTTTGTGTCTCCTTGTAATCATTGTTTGTCTGTTTGAGGTCATTTTGTGTCTCTTTGTGGACATTGTGTGTCTCTTTGTAATCACTGTGTGTCTCTTTGTAGTCATTGTGTGTCTTTTTGTGGTCATGTTGTATCTCTCTGTGGTCATTGTGTGTCTCTTTGTAGTCAATGTGTTTCTTTTTGTAGTCATTGTGCGTCTCTTTGTGTTCATTGTGTGTCTCTTTGTTATCATGTGTCTGTTTGTAGTCATTGTGTGTCTCTTTGTAGTCATTGTGTGTCTGTTTGCAGTAATTGTGTGTCTCTTTGTAATCATTGTGTGTCTGTTTGTGGTCATTTTGTGTCTCTTTGCGGTCATTGTGTGTCTCTTTGTAGTCATTGTGTGTCTCTTTGTAGTCATTTTGTGTCTTTGTTGTCATGTTGTGTCTCTTTGTTGTCATTTTGTGTCTCTTTGTAGT
Source organism: Echiichthys vipera (assembly GCF_963691815.1). Classification (NCBI taxonomy): domain Eukaryota; kingdom Metazoa; phylum Chordata; class Actinopteri; order Perciformes; family Trachinidae; genus Echiichthys; species Echiichthys vipera. Next base: position 921,157 of record NC_139846.1, read on the forward strand.
AATTGTGTGTCTCTTTGTAGTCGTTTTCTGTCTTTGTAGTCATTGTTTGACTCTGTTGTCATTGTGTGTCCCTTTGTCTTCATGTGTCTCTTTGTAGTCATTGAGTGTCTCTTTTTGGCCATTCCATTGTGTGTCTCTTTGTTGTCATGTGTCTCTTTGTAGTCATTGTGTGTCTCTTTGTAGTCATTGGGTGTCTCTTTGTTGTCATTGTGTGTCTGTTTGTGTTCATCGTGTGTCTTTTTTTGGTCATGTGGTGTCTCTTTGTGTTCATTATGTGTCTCATTATGGTCATTTTGTGTCTCTTTGTGGTCATTGTGTGTCTCTTTGTAGTCAATGTGTGTCCCTTTGTTGTCATGTGTCTCTTTGTAGTCATTGTGTGTCTCTTTGTGGCCATTGTGTGTCACTTTGTTGTCATGTGTCTCTTTGTGTTCACTGTGTGTCTCTTTGTTGTCATGTGTCTCTTTGTAGTCATTGTGTGTCTCTTTGTGTTCATTGTGTGTCTCTTTATCATGTGTCTCTTTGTAGTCATTGTGTGTCTCTTTGTTGTCATTGTGTGTCTATTTGTGTTCATTGTGTGTCTTTTTATGGTCATGTTTTGTCTCTCTTTGTGTTCATTATGTGTCTGTATGGTCATTTTGTGTCTCTTTGTAGTCAATGTGTGTCCCTTTGTTGTCATGTGTCTCTTTGTAGTCATTGTGTGTTTCTTTGTGGCCATTGTATGTCTCTTTGTTGTCATGTGTCTCTTTGTGGTCACTGTGTGTCTCTTTGTTATCATGTGTGTCTTTGTAGTCATTGTGTGCCACTGTGTTCATTTTGTGTCTCTTTGTAGTTATTTTGTGTCTCTTTGTGTCCATTATGTGTCTCTTTCTGGTCATTGTGTGTCTGTTTGTTGTCATGTGTCTCTTTGTAGTCATTTTGTGTCTCTTTGTGGCCATTGTGTGTCTCTTTGTTGTCATGTGTCTCTTTGTGGTCATTGTTTGTCTCTTTGTTATCATGTGTCTCTTTGTTGTCTTTGTGTGTCTGTTTGTGTTCATTGTGTGTCTTTTTATGGTCATGTTTTGTCTCTCTTTGTGTTCATTATGTGTCTGTATGGTCATTTTGTGTCTCTTTGTAGTCAATGTGTGTCCCTTTGTTGTCATGTGTCTCTTTGTAGTCATTGTGTGTCTCTTTGTGGCCATTGTATGTCTCTTTGTTGTCATGTGTCTCTTTGTGGTCACTGTGTGTCTCTTTGTTATCATGTGTGTCTTTGTAGTCATTGTGTGCCTCTTTGTGTTCATTGTGTGTCTCTTTGTAGTCATTGTGTGTCTCTTTGTAGTCATTGTGTGTCTCTTTGTAGTCATGTTGTATCTTTTTGTTGTCATGTTGTGTCTCTTTGTTGTCATTTTGTGTCTCTTGTCATTTTGTGTGTCTTCGTTGTCATATTGTGTCTCTTTGTGGTCATGTTTTGTCTTTTTGTGGTCATGTTGTGTCTGTTTGTGGTCATTATGTGTCTTTTTGTGGTCATTTTGTGTCTCTTTGTAGTCAGTGTGTGTCTTTTTGTTGTCATGTGTCTCTTTGTAGTCATTGTGTGTCTCTTTGTAGTCAATGTGTGTCCCTTTGTTGTCATGTGTCTCTTTGTAGTCATTGTGTGTCTCTTTGTAGTCATTGTGTGTCTCTTTGTGTTCATTGTGTGTCTCTTTATCATATGTCTCTTTGTAGTCATTGTGTGTCCCTTTGTTGTCATTGTTTGTCTGTTTGTGTTCATTGTGTGTCTTTTTATGGTCATGTTGTGTCTCTTTGTGGTCATTATGTGTCTCTTTATGGTCATTTTATGTCTCTTTGTTGTCAGTGTGTGTCCCTTTGTTGTCATGTATCTCTTTGTGGCCATTTTGTGTCACTTTGTGGCCGTTGTGTGTCTCTTTGTGGTCATTTGTGTGTCTTTTTGTAGTCATTCTGTGTCTCTTTGTGGCCATTGTGTGTCTCTTTGTTGTCATGTGCCTCTTTGAGGTCACTGTGTGTCTTTGTAGTCATCACGTGTCTCTTTGTAGTCATTGTGTGTCTCTTTGTGGTCATTGTGTGTCTGTTTGTGGTCATGTTGTGTCTCTTTGTTGTCATGTTGTGTCTCTTTGTTGTCATGTTGTGTCTCTTTGTAGTCATTGTGTGTCTCTTTGTGGTCAATGTGTGTCCCTTAGTTTTCACGTGTGTCTCTTTGTAGTCATTGTGTGTCTCTTTGTGGCCATTGTGTGTCTCTTTGTATTCATGTGTCTCTTTGTTGTCACTGTGTGTCTCTTTGTCGTCATTGTGAGTCTCTTTATAGTCATTGTGTGTCTTTTTGTGGTCATGTTGTGTCTCTTTGTGGTCATTGTGTGTCTCTTTGTAGTCAATATGTGTCTCTTTTGTTGTCATGTGTCTCTTTGTAGTCATTGTGTGTCTCTTTGTGGCCATTCCATTGTGTCTCTTTGTTGCCATGTGTCTCTTTGTAGTCATTGTGTGCCTCTTTGTGTTCATTGTGTGTCTCTTTGTAGTCATTGTGTGTCTCTTTGTAGTCATGTTGTGTCTTTTTGTTGTCATTTTGTGTCTCTTGTCATTTTGTGTGTCTTCGTTGTCATATTATGTCTCTTTGTTGTCATGTTTTGTCTTTTTGTGGTCATGTTGTGTCTTTGTTGTAATTTTGTGTCTCTTTGTTGTCATTTTGTGACTCTGTAATCATTGTGTGTTCCTTTGTTGTCATGTGTCTCTTCGTAGTCATTGTGTGTCTCTTTGTGGCCTTTCCATTGTGTGTCTCTTTGTTGTCAAGTGTCTCTTTGTAGTCATTGTGTGTCTCTTTGTAGTCATTTTGTGTCTCTTTGTGTTCATTGTGTGTCTCTTTATCATGCGTCTCTTTTTAGTCATTGTGTGTCTCTTTGTTGTCATTGTGTGTCTGTGTGTGTTTATTGTGTGTCTTTTTGTGGTCATGTTGTGTCACTATGTGGTCATTATTTGTCTCTTCATGGTCATTTTGTGTCTCTTTGTAGTCAGTGTGTGTCCCTTTGTTGTCATTTGTCTCTTGGTGGCCATTGTGTGTCTCTTTGTTGCCGCTGTGTGTCTCTTTGTGGTGATTGTGTGTCTCTTTGTGGTCATGTTGAGTCTGTTTGTGGTCATTGTGTGTCTCTTTGTAGTCAATGTGTGTCCCTTTGTTGTCATGTGTCTCTTTGTAGTCATTGTGTGTCTCTTTTTGGCCATTGTGTGTCTCTTTGTTGTCATGTGTCTCTTTGTAGTCACTGTGTGTCTTTCTTATGATGTGTCTCTTTGTAGTCATTGTGTGTCTCTGTTGTCATTTTGTTTAGTCATTTTGTGTCTTTGTAGTCATTATGTGTCTCTTTGTGGCCATTTTGTGTCTCTTTGTGGTCATGTTGTGTCTCTTTGTGGTCAATGTGTGTCCCTTTGTTGTCATGTGTCTCTTTGTAATCATTGTGTGTCTCTTTGTGGCCATTCCATTGTGTGTCTCTTTGTTGTCATGTGTCTCTTTGTAGTCATTGTACGTCTTTGTGTTCATTGTGTGTCTCTTTGTTATCATGTGGTCTTTGTAGTCATTGTGTGCCTCTTTGTGTTCATTGTGTGTCTGTGTTGTCATTTTGTGTCTCATTGTAATCATTGTTTGTCTGTTTGAGGTCATTTTGTGTCTCTTTGTGGACATTGTGTGTCTCTTTGTAGTCACTGTGTGTCTCTTTGTAGTCATTGTGTGTCTTTTTGTGGTCATGTTGTATCTCTTTGTGGTCATTGTGTGTCTCTTTGTAGTCAATGTGTGTCTTTTTGTAGTCATTAAGCGTCACTTTGTGTTCATTGTGTGTCTCTTTGTTATCATGTGTCTGTTTGTAGTCATTGTGTGTCTCTTTGTAGTCATTGTGTGTCTGTTTGCAGTAATTGTGTGTCTCTTTGTAATCATTGTGTGTCTGTTTGTGGTCATTTTGTGTCTCTTTGTGGTCATTGTGTGTCTCTTTGTAATCCTTGTGTGTCTCTTTGTAGTCATTTTGTGTCTTTGTTGTCATGTTGTGTCTCTTTGTTGTCATTTTGTGTCTCTTTGTAGTAATTGTGTGTCTCTTTGTAGTGGTTTTCTGTCTTTGTAGTCATTGTTTGACTCTGTTGTCATTGTGTGTCCCTTTGTTGTCATGTGTCTCTTTGTAGTCTTTGTGTGTCTCTTTGTGGCCATTCCATTGTGTGTCTCTTTGTTGTCATGTGTCTCTTTGTAGTCATTGTGTGTCTCTTTCTAGTCATTGGGTGTCTCTTTGTTATCATTGTGTGTCTGTTTGTGTTTATCGTGTGTCTTCTTTTGGTCATGTTGTGTCTCTTTGTGTTCATTATGTGTCTCTATATGGTCATTTTGTGTCTCTTTGTGGTCATTGTGTGTCTCTTTGTAGTCAATGTGTGTCCCTTTGTTGTCATGTGTCTCTTTGTAGTCATTGTGTGTCTGTTTGTGGCCATTGTGTGTCACTTTGTTGTCATGTGTCTCTTTGTGGTCACTGTGTGTCTCTTTGTTGTCATGTGTCTCTTTGTAGTCATTGTGTGTCTCTTTGTGTTCATTGTGTGTCTCTTTATCATGTGTCTCTTTGTAGTCATTGTGTGTCTCTTTGTTGTCATTGTGTGTCTGTTTGTGTACATTGTGTGTTTTTTTATGGTCATGTTTTGTCTCTCTTTGTGTTCATTATGTGTCTGTATGGTCATTTTGTGTCTCTTTGTAGTCAATGTGTGTCCCTTTGTTGTCATGTGTCTCTTTGTAGTCATTGTGTATCTCTTTGTGTTCATTTTGTGTCTCTTTGTAGTCATTTTGTGTCTCTTTGTGTCCATTTTGTGTCTATTTCTGGTCATTGTGTGTCTGTTTGTGGTCATTTTGTGTCTCTTTGTGGTCATGTTGTGTCTCTTTCTGGTCATTGTGTGTCTCTTTGTAGTCAATGTGTGTCCCTTTGTTGTCATGTGTCTCTTTGTAGTCATTTTGTGTTTCTTTGTGGCCATTGTGTGTCTCTTTGTTGTCATGTGTCTCTTTGTGGTCATTGTTTGTCTCTTTGTTATCATGTGTCTCTTTGTTGTCTTTGTGTGTCTGTTTGTGTTCATTGTGTGTCTTTTTATGGTCATGTTTTGTCTCTCTTTGTGTTCATTATGTGTCTGTATGGTCATTGTGTGTCTCTTTGTAGTCAATGTGTGTCCCTTTGTTGTCATGTGTCTCTTTGTAGTCATTGTGTGTCTCTTTATCATATGTCTCTTTGTAGTCATTGTGTGTCCCTTTGTTGTCATTGTTTGTCTGTTTGTGTTCATCGTGTGTCTTTTTATGGTCATGTTGTGTCTCTTTGTGGTCATTATGTGTCTCTTTATGGTCATTTTGTGTCTCTTTGTAGTCAGTGTGTGTCCCTTTGTTGTCATGTGTCTCTTTCTGGCCATTGTGTGTCACTTTGTGGCCGTTGTGTGTCTCTTTGTGGTCATTTGTGTGTCTCTTTGTAGTCATTCTGTGTCTCTTTGTGGCCATTGTGTGTCTCTTTGTTGTCATGTGCCTCTTTGAGGTCACTGTGTGTCTTTGTAGTCATCATGTGTCTCTTTGTAGTCATTGTGTGTCTCTTTGTGGTCATTGTGTGTCTGTTTGTGGTCATGTTGTGTCTCTTTGTTGTCATGTTGTGTCTCTTTGTTGTCATGTTGTGTCTCTTTGTAGTCATTGTGTGTCTCTTTTTGGTCAATGTGTGTCCCTTTGTTTTCATGTGTGTCTCTTTGTAGTCATTGTGTGTCTCTTTGTGGCCATTGTGTGTCTCTTTGTTGTAATGTGTCTCTTTGTTGTCACTGTGTGTCTCTTTGTAGTCATTGTGAGTCTCTTTGTAGTCATTGTGTGTCTTTTTGTGGTCATATTGTGTCTCTTTGTGGTCATTGTGTGTCTCTTTGTAGTCAATATGTGTCTCTTTTGTTGTCATGTGTCTCTTTGTAGTCATTGTGTGTCTCTTTGTGGCCATTCCATTGTGTCTCTTTGTTGCCATGTGTCTCTTTGTAGTCATTGTGTGCCTCTTTGTGTTCATTGTGTGTCTCTTTGTAGTCATTGTGTGTCTCTTTGTAGTCATGTTGTGTCTTTTTGTTGTCATGTTGTGTCTCTTTGTTGTCATTTTGTGTCTCTTGTCATTTTGTGTGTCTTCGTTGTCATATTGTGTCTCTTTGTGGTCATGTTTTGTCTTTTTGTGGTCATGTTGTGTCTTTGTTGTAATTTTGTGTCTCTTTGTTGTCATTTTGTGACTCTGTAATCATTGTGTGTCCCTTTGTTGTCATGTGTCTCTTTGTAGTCATTGTGTGTCTCTTTGTGGCCTTTCCATTGTGTGTCTCTTTGTTGTCAAGTGTCTTATTGTAGTCATTGTGTGTCTCTTTGTAGTCATTGTGTGTCTCTTTGTGTTCATTGTGTGTCTCTTTATCATGCGTCTCTTTGTAGTCATTGTGTGTCTCTTTGTTGTCATTGTGTGTCTGTGTGTGTTTATTGTGTGTCTTTTTGTGGTCATGTTGTGTCACTATGTGGTCATTATTTGTCTCTTTATGGTCATTTTGTGTCTCTTTGTAGTCAGTGTGTGTCCCTTTGTTGTCATGTGTCTCTTGGTGGCCATTGTGTGTCTTTTTGTGGCCGCTGTGTGTCTCTTTGTGGTGATTGTGTGTCTCTTTGTGGTCATGTTGTGTCTCTTTGTGGTCATTGTGTGTCTCTTTGTAGTCAATGTGTGTCCCTTTGTTGTCATGTGTCTCTTTGTAGTCATTGTGTGTCTCTTTGTGGCCATTGTGTGTCTCTTTGTTGTCATGTGTCTCTTTGTAGTCACTGTGTGTCTTTCTTATAATGTGTCTCTTTGTAGTCATTGTGTGTCTCTGTTGTCATTTTGTTTAGTCATTTTGTGTCTTTGTAGTCATTATGTGTCTCTTTGTGGCCATTTTGTGTCTCTTTGTGGTCATGTTGTGTCTCTTTGTGGTCATTGTGTGTCTCTTTGTAGTCAATGTGTGTCCCTTTGTTGTCATGTGTCTCTTTGTAATCATTGTGTGTCTCTTTGTGGCCATTCCATTGTGTGTCTCTTTGTTGTCATGTGTCTCTTTGTAGTCATTGTACGTCTTTGTGTTCATTGTGTGTCTCTTTGTTATCATGTGGTCTTTGTAGTCATTGTGTGCCTCTTTGTGTTCATTGTGTGTCTCTGTTGGCATTTTGTGTCTCCTTGTAATCATTGTTTGTCTGTTTGAGGTCATTTTGTGTCTCTTTGTGGACATTGTGTGTCTCTTTGTAGTCACTGTGTGTCTCTTTGTAGTCATTGTGTGTCTTTTTGTGGTCATGTTGTATCTCTTTGTGGTCATTGTGTGTCTCTTTGTAGTCAATGTGTGTCTTTTTGTAGTCATTGTGCGTCTCTTTGTGTTCATTGTGTGTCTCTTTGTTATCATGTGTCTGTTTGTAGTCATTGTGTGTCTCTTTGTAGTCATTGTGTGTCTGTTTGCAGTAATTGTGTGTCTCTTTGTAATCATTGTGTGTCTGTTTGTGGTCATTTTGTGTCTCTTTGTGGTCATTGTGTGTCTCTTTGTAGTCATTGTGTGTCTCTTTGTAGTCATTTTGTGTCTTTGTTGTCATGTTGTGTCTCTTTGTTGTCATTTTGTGTCTCTTTGTAGTAATTGTGTGTCTCTTTGTAGTCGTTTTCTGTCTTTGTAGTCATTGTTTGACTCTGTTGTCATTGTGTGTCCCTTTGTCGTCATGTGTCTCTTTGTAGTCATTGAGTGTCTCTTTGTGGCCATTCCATTGTGTGTCTCTTTGTTGTCATGTGTCTCTTTGTAGTCATTGTGTGTCTCTTTGTAGTCATTGGGTGTCTCTTTGTTGTCATTGTGTGTCTGTTTGTGTTCATCGTGTGTCTTTTTTTGGTCATGTGGTGTCTCTTTGTGTTCATTGTGTGTCTCTTTATCATGTGTCTCTTTGTAGTCATTGTGTGTCTCTTTGTTGTCATTGTGTGTCTATTTGTGTTCATTGTGTGTCTTTTTATGGTCATGTTTTGTCTCTCTTTGTGTTCATTATGTGTCTGTATGGTCATTTTGTGTCTCTTTGTAGTCAATGTGTGTCCCTTTGTTGTCATGTGTCTCTTTGTAGTCATTGTGTGTTTCTTTGTGGCCATTGTATGTCTCTTTGTTGTCATGTGTCTCTTTGTGGTAACTGTGTGTCTCTTTGTTATCATGTGTGTCTTTGTAGTCATTGTGTGCCACTGTGTTCATTTTGTGTCTCTTTGTAGTTATTTTGTGTCTCTTTGTGTCCATTATGTGTCTCTTTCTGGTCATTTTGTGTCTGTTTGTTGTCATGTGTCTCTTTGTAGTCATTTTGTGTCTCTTTGTGGCCATTGTGTGTCTCTTTGTTGTCATGTGTCTCTTTGTGGTCATTGTTTGTCTCTTTGTTATCATGTGTCTCTTTGTTGTCTTTGTGTGTCTGTTTGTGTTCATTGTGTGTCTTTTTATGGTCATGTTTTGTCTCTCTTTGTGTTCATTATGTGTCTGTATGGTCATTTTGTGTCTCTTTGTTGTCATGTGTCTCTTTGTAGTCATTGAGTGTCTCTTTGTGGCCATTCCATTGTGTGTCTCTTTGTTGTCATGTGTCTCTTTGTAGTCATTGTGTGTCTCTTTGTAGTCATTGTGTGTCTCTTTGTTGTCATTGTGTGTCTGTTTGTGTTCATCGTGTGTCTTTTTTTGGTCATGTGGTGTCTCTTTGTGTTCATTGTGTGTCTCATTATGGTCATTTTGTGTCTCTTTGTGGTCATTGTGTGTCTCTTTGTAGTCAATGTGTGTCCCCTTGTTGTCATGTGTCTCTTTGTAGTCATTGTGTGTCTCTTTGTGGCCATTGTGTGTCACTTTGTTGTCATGTGTCTCTTTGTGGTCACTGTGTGTCTCTTTTTTGTCATGTGTCTCTTTGTAGTCATTGTGTGTCTCTTTGTGTTCATTGTGTGTCTCTTTATCATGTTTCTCTTTGTAGTCATTGTGTGTCTCTTTGTTGTCATTGTGTGTCTATTTGTGTTCATTGTGTGTCTTTTTATGGTCATGTTTTGTCTCTCTTTGTGTTCATTATGTGTCTGTATGGTCATTTTGTGTCTCTTTGTAGTCAATGTGTGTCCCTTTGTTCTCATGTGTCTCTTTGTAGTCATTGTGTGTTTCTTTGTGGCCATTGTATGTCTCTTTGTTGTCATGTGTCTCTTTGTGGTCACTGTGTGTCTCTTTGTTATCATGTGTGTCTTTGTAGTCATTGTGTGCCACTGTGTTCATTTTGTGTCTCTTTGTTGTTATTTTGTGTCTCTTCGTGTCCATTATGTGTCTCTTTCTGGTCATTTTGTGTCTGTTTGTTGTCATGTGTCTCTTTGTAGTCATTTTGTGTCTCTTTGTGGCCATTGTGTGTCTCTTTGTTGTCATGTGTCTCTTTGTGGTCATTGTTTGTCTCTTTGTTATCATGTGTCTCTTTGTTGTCTTTGTGTGTCTGTTTGTGTTCATTGTGTGTCTTTTTATGGTCATGTTTTGTCTCTCTTTGTGTTCATTATGTGTCTGTATGGTCTTTTTGTATCTCTTTGTAGTCAATGTGTGTCCCTTTGTTGTCATGTGTCTCTTTGTAGTCATTGTGTGTCTCTTTGTGGCCATTGTATGTCTCTTTGTTGTCATGTGTCTCTTTGTGGTCACTGTGTGTCTCTTTGTTATCATGTGTGTCTTTGTAGTCATTGTGTGCCACTGTGTTCATTTTGTGTCTCTTTGTAGTCATTTTGTGTCTCTTTGTGTCCATTGTGTGTCTCTTTCTGGTCATTGTGTGTCTGTTTGTGGTCATTATGTGTCTCTTTGTGGTCATGTTGTGTCTCTTTGTAGTCATTGTGTGTCTCTTTGTGGTCAATGTGTGTCCCTTTGTTTTCATGTGTGTCTCTTTGTAGTCATTGTATGTCTCTTTGTGGCCATTGTGTGTCTCTTTGTTGCCATGTGTCTCTTTGTTGTCACTGTGTGTCTCTTTGTAGTCATTGTGAGTCTCTTTGTAGTCATTGTGTGTCTTTTTGTGGTCATGTTGTGTCTCTTTGTGGTCATTGTGTGTCTCTTTGTAGTCAATATGTGTCTCTCTTGTTGTCATGTGTCTCTTTGTAGTCATTGTGTGTCTCTTTGTGGCCATTCCATTGTGTCTCTTTGTTGCCATGTGTCTCTTTGTAGTCATTGTGTGCCTCTTTGTGTTCATTGTGTGTCTCTTTGTAGTCATTGTGTGTCTCTTTGTAGTCATGTTGTATCTTTTTGTTGTCATGTTGTGTCTCTTTGTTGTCATTTTGTGTCTCTTGTCATTTTGTGTGTCTTCGTTGTCATATTGTGTCTCTTTGTGGTCATGTTTTGTCTTTTTGTTGTCATGTTGTGTCTGTTTGTGGTCATTATGTGTCTTTTTGTGGTCATTTTGTGTCTCTTTGTAGTCAGTGTGTGTCTTTTTGTTGTCATGTGTCTCTTTGTAGTCATTGTGTGTCTCTTTGTGTCCATTGTGTGTCTCTTTGTAGTCAATGTGTGTCCCTTTGTTGTCATGTGTCTCTTTGTAGTCATTGTGTCTCTCTTTGTAGTCATTGTGTGTCTCTTTATCATATGTCTCTTTGTAGTCATTGTGTGTCCCTTTGTTGTCATTGTTTGTCTGTTTGTGTTCATTGTGTGTCTTTTTATGGTCATTATGTGTCTCTTCCTTGTCATTATGTGTCTCTTTATGGTCATTTTGTGTCTCTTTGTAGTCAGTGTTTTTCCCTTTGTTGTCATGTGTCTCTTTGTGGCCATTGTGTGTCTCTTTGTGGCCATTGTGTGTCTCTTTGTGGTCATTTGTGTGTCTCTTTGTAGTCATTCTGTGTCTCTTTGTGGCCAATGTGTGTCTCTTTGTTGTCATATGCCTCTTTGAGGTCACTGTGTGTCTTTGTAGTCATCATGTGTCTCTTTGTAGTCATTGTGTGTCTCTTTGTGGTCATTGTGTGCCTGTTTGTGGTCATGTTGTGTCTCTTTGTTGTCATGTTGTGTCTCTTTGTTGTCATGTTGTGTCTTTTTGTTGTCATGTTGTGTCTCTTTGTAGTCATTGTGTGTCTCTTTGTGGTCAATGTGTGTCCCTTTGTTTTCATGTGTGTCTCTTTGTAGTCATTGTGTGTCTCTTTGTGGCCATTGTGTGTCTCTTTGTTGTCATGTGTCTCTTTGTTGTCACTGTGTTTCTCTTTGTAGTCATTGTGAGTCTCTTTGTAATCATTGTGTGTCTTTTTGTGGTCATGTTGTGTCTCTTTGTGGTCATTGTGTGTCTCTTTGTAGTCAATATGTGTCTCTTTTGTTTTCATGTGTCTCTTTGTAGTCATTGTGTGTCTCTTTGTGGCCATTCCATTGTGTCTCTTTGTTGCCATGTGTCTCTTTGTAGTCATTGTGTGCCTCTTTGTGTTCATTGTTGTCTCTTTGTAGTCATTATGTGTCTCTTTGTAGTCATGTTGTATCTTTTTGTTGTCATGTTGTATCTCTTTGTTGTCATTTTGTGTCTCTTGTCATTTTGTGTATCTTCATTGTCATATTGTGTTTCTTTGTCGTCATGTTTTGTCTTTTTGTGGTCATGTTGTGTCTTTGTTGTAATTTTGTGTCCCTTTGTTGTCATGTGTCTCTTTGTAGTCATTGTGTGTCTCTTTGTGGCCTTTCCATTGTGTGTCTCTTTGTTGTCAAGTGTCTCTTTGTAGTCATTGTGTGTCTCCTTGTAGTCATTGTGTGTCTCTTTGTGTTCATTGTGTGTCTCTTTATCATGCGTCTCTTTGTAGTCATTGTGTGTCTCTTTGTTGTCATTGTGTGTCTGTGTGTGTTTATTGTGTGTCTTTTTGTGGTCATGTTGTGTCACTATGTGGTCATTATGTGTCTCTTTATGGTCATTTTGTGTCCCTTTGTTGTCATGTGTCTCTTGGTGGCCATTGTGTGTCTCTTTGTGGCCGCTGTGTGTCTCTTTGTGGTAATTGTGTGTCTCTTTGTGGTCATGTTGTGTCTCTTTGTGGTCATTGTGTGTCTCTTTGTAGTCAATATGTGTCCCTTTGTTGTCATGTGTCTCTTTGTAGTCATTGTGTGTCTCTTTGTGGCCATTGTGTGTCTCTTTGTTGTCATGTGTCTCTTTGTAGTCACTGTGTGTCTCTTTCTTATCATGTGTCTCTTTGTAGTCATTGTGTGTCTCTGTTGTCATTTTGTGTCTCTTTTTTAGTCATTTTGTGTCTTTGTAGTCATTATGTGTCTCTTTGTGGTCATTGTGTGTCTCTTTGTAGTCAATGTGTGTCCCTTTGTTGTCATGTGTCTCTTTGAAGTCATTGTGTGTCTCTTTGTGGCCATTGTATGTCTCTTTGTTGTCATGTGTCTCTTTGTGGTCATTGTTTGTCTGTTTGTGTTCATTGTGTGTCTTTTTATGGTCATGTTGTGTCTCTTTCTGGTCATTATGTGTCTCTTTATGGTCATTTTGTGTCTCTTTGTAGTTTTTTTTTTTTTTCCCTTTGTTGTCATGTGTCTCTTTGTGGCCATTGTGTGTCTCTTTGTGGCCATTGTGTGTCTCTTTGTGGTCATTTGTGTGTCTCTTTGTAGTCATTCTGTGTCTCTTTGTGGCCAATGTGTGTCTCTTTGTTGTCATATGCCTCTTTGAGGTCACTGTGTGTCTTTGTAGTCATCATGTGTCTCTTTGTAGTCATTATGTGTCTCTTTGTAGTCATGTTGTATCTTTTTGTTGTCATGTTGTATCTCTTTGTTGTCATTTTGTGTCTCTTGTCATTTTGTGTATCTTCATTGTCATATTGTGTCTCTTTGTGGTCATGTTTTGTCTTTTTGTGGTCATGTTGTGTCTTTGTTGTAATTTTGTGTCCCTTTGTTGTCATGTGTCTCTTTGTAGTCATTGTGTGTCTCTCTGTGGCCTTTCCATTGTGTGTCTCTTTGTTGTCAAGTGTCTCTTTGTAGTCATTGTGTGTCTCCTTGTAGTCATTGTGTGTCTCTTTGTTGTCATTGTGTGTCTATTTGTGTTCATTGTGTGTCTTTTTATGGTCATGTTTTGTCTCTCTTTGTGTTCATTATGTGTCTGTATGGTCATTTTGTGTCTCTTTGTAGTCAATGTGTGTCCCTTTGTTGTCATGTGTCTCTTTGTAGTCATTGTGTGTTTCTTTGTGGCCATTGTATGTCTCTTTGTTGTCATGTGTCTCTTTGTGGTCACTGTGTGTCTCTTTGTTATCATGTGTGTCTTGTAGTCATTGTGTGCCACTGTGTTCATTTTGTGTCTCTTTGTATTTATTTTGTGTCTCTTTGTGTCCATTATGTGTCTCTTTCTGGTCATTGTGTGTCTGTTTGTTGTCATGTGTCTCTTTGTAGTCATTTTGTGTCTCTTTGTGGCCATTGTGTGTCTCTTTGTTGTCATGTGTCTCTTTGTGGTCATTGTTTGTCTCTTTGTTATCATGTGTCTCTTTGTTGTCTTTGTGTGTCTGTTTGTGTTCATTGTGTGTCTTTTTATGGTCATGTTTTGTCTCTCTTTGTGTTCATTATGTGTCTGTATGGTCATTTTGTGTCTCTTTGTAGTCAATGTGTGTCCCTTTGTTGTCATGTGTCTCTTTGTAGTCATTGTGTGTCTCTTTGTGGCCATTATGTGTCTCTTCCTTGTCATTATGTGTCTCTTTATGGTCATTTTGTGTCTCTTTGTAGTCAGTGTTTTTCCCTTTGTTGTCATGTGTCTCTTTGTGGCCATTGTGTGTCTCTTTGTGGCCATTGTGTGTCTCTTTGTGGTCATTTGTGTGTCTCTTTGTAGTCATTCTGTGTCTCTTTGTGGCCAATGTGTGTCTCTTTGTTGTCATATGCCTCTTTGAGGTCACTGTGTGTCTTTGTAGTCATCATGTGTCTCTTTGTAGTCATTGTGTGTCTCTTTGTGGTCATTGTGTGCCTGTTTGTGGTCATGTTGTGTCTCTTTGTTGTCATGTTGTGTCTCTTTGTTGTCATGTTGTGTCTTTTTGTTGTCATGTTGTGTCTCTTTGTAGTCATTGTGTGTCTCTTTGTGGTCAATGTGTGTCCCTTTGTTTTCATGTGTGTCTCTTTGTAGTCATTGTGTGTCTCTTTGTGGCCATTGTGTGTCTCTTTGTTGTCATGTGTCTCTTTGTTGTCACTGTGTTTCTCTTTGTAGTCATTGTGAGTCTCTTTGTAATCATTGTGTGTCTTTTTGTGGTCATGTTGTGTCTCTTTGTGGTCATTGTGTGTCTCTTTGTAGTCAATATGTGTCTCTTTTGTTTTCATGTGTCTCTTTGTAGTCATTGTGTGTCTCTTTGTGGCCATTCCATTGTGTCTCTTTGTTGCCATGTGTCTCTTTGTAGTCATTGTGTGCCTCTTTGTGTTCATTGTTGTCTCTTTGTAGTCATTATGTGTCTCTTTGTAGTCATGTTGTATCTTTTTGTTGTCATGTTGTATCTCTTTGTTGTCATTTTGTGTCTCTTGTCATTTTGTGTATCTTCATTGTCATATTGTGTCTCTTTGTCGTCATGTTTTGTCTTTTTGTGGTCATGTTGTGTCTTTGTTGTAATTTTGTGTCCCTTTGTTGTCATGTGTCTCTTTGTAGTCATTGTGTGTCTCTTTGTGGCCTTTCCATTGTGTGTCTCTTTGTTGTCAAGTGTCTCTTTGTAGTCATTGTGTGTCTCCTTGTAGTCATTGTGTGTCTCTTTGTGTTCATTGTGTGTCTCTTTATCATGCGTCTCTTTGTAGTCATTGTGTGTCTCTTTGTTGTCATTGTGTGTCTGTGTGTGTTTATTGTGTGTCTTTTTGTGGTCATGTTGTGTCACTATGTGGTCATTATGTGTCTCTTTATGGTCATTTTGTGTCCCTTTGTTGTCATGTGTCTCTTGGTGGCCATTGTGTGTCTCTTTGTGGCCGCTGTGTGTCTCTTTGTGGTAATTGTGTGTCTCTTTGTGGTCATGTTGTGTCTCTTTGTGGTCATTGTGTGTCTCTTTGTAGTCAATATGTGTCCCTTTGTTGTCATGTGTCTCTTTGTAGTCATTGTGTGTCTCTTTGTGGCCATTGTGTGTCTCTTTGTTGTCATGTGTCTCTTTGTAGTCACTGTGTGTCTCTTTCTTATCATGTGTCTCTTTGTAGTCATTGTGTGTCTCTGTTGTCATTTTGTGTCTCTTTTTTAGTCATTTTGTGTCTTTGTAGTCATTATGTGTCTCTTTGTGGTCATTGTGTGTCTCTTTGTAGTCAATGTGTGTCCCTTTGTTGTCATGTGTCTCTTTGAAGTCATTGTGTGTCTCTTTGTGGCCATTGTATGTCTCTTTGTTGTCATGTGTCTCTTTGTGGTCATTGTTTGTCTGTTTGTGTTCATTGTGTGTCTTTTTATGGTCATGTTGTGTCTCTTTCTGGTCATTATGTGTCTCTTTATGGTCATTTTGTGTCTCTTTGTAGTTTTTTTTTTTTTTCCCTTTGTTGTCATGTGTCTCTTTGTGGCCATTGTGTGTCTCTTTGTGGCCATTGTGTGTCTCTTTGTGGTCATTTGTGTGTCTCTTTGTAGTCATTCTGTGTCTCTTTGTGGCCAATGTGTGTCTCTTTGTTGTCATATGCCTCTTTGAGGTCACTGTGTGTCTTTGTAGTCATCATGTGTCTCTTTGTAGTCATTATGTGTCTCTTTGTAGTCATGTTGTATCTTTTTGTTGTCATGTTGTATCTCTTTGTTGTCATTTTGTGTCTCTTGTCATTTTGTGTATCTTCATTGTCATATTGTGTCTCTTTGTGGTCATGTTTTGTCTTTTTGTGGTCATGTTGTGTCTTTGTTGTAATTTTGTGTCCCTTTGTTGTCATGTGTCTCTTTGTAGTCATTGTGTGTCTCTTTGTGGCCTTTCCATTGTGTGTCTCTTTGTTGTCAAGTGTCTCTTTGTAGTCATTGTGTGTCTCCTTGTAGTCATTGTGTGTCTCTTTGTTGTCATTGTGTGTCTATTTGTGTTCATTGTGTGTCTTTTTATGGTCATGTTTTGTCTCTCTTTGTGTTCATTATGTGTCTGTATGGTCATTTTGTGTCTCTTTGTAGTCAATGTGTGTCCCTTTGTTGTCATGTGTCTCTTTGTAGTCATTGTGTGTTTCTTTGTGGCCATTGTATGTCTCTTTGTTGTCATGTGTCTCTTTGTGGTCACTGTGTGTCTCTTTGTTATCATGTGTGTCTTGTAGTCATTGTGTGCCACTGTGTTCATTTTGTGTCTCTTTGTATTTATTTTGTGTCTCTTTGTGTCCATTATGTGTCTCTTTCTGGTCATTGTGTGTCTGTTTGTTGTCATGTGTCTCTTTGTAGTCATTTTGTGTCTCTTTGTGGCCATTGTGTGTCTCTTTGTTGTCATGTGTCTCTTTGTGGTCATTGTTTGTCTCTTTGTTATCATGTGTCTCTTTGTTGTCTTTGTGTGTCTGTTTGTGTTCATTGTGTGTCTTTTTATGGTCATGTTTTGTCTCTCTTTGTGTTCATTATGTGTCTGTATGGTCATTTTGTGTCTCTTTGTAGTCAATGTGTGTCCCTTTGTTGTCATGTGTCTCTTTGTAGTCATTGTGTGTCTCTTTGTGGCCATTGTATGTCTCTTTGTTGTCATGTGTCTCTTTGTGGTCACTGTGTGTCTCTTTGTTATCATTTGTGTCTTTGTAGTCATTGTGTGCCACTGTGTTCATTTTGTGTCTCTTTGTAGTCATTTTGTGTCTCTTTGTGTGCATTGTGTGTCTCTTTCTGGTCATTGTGTGTCTGTTTGTGGTCATTTTGTGTCTCTTTGTGGTCATGTTGTGTCTCTTTGTAGTCATTGTGTGTCTCTTTGTGGTCAATGTGTGTCCCTTTGTTTTCATGTGTGTCTCTTTGTAGTCATTGTATGTCTCTTTGTGGCCATTGTGTGTCTCTTTGTTGCCATGTGTCTCTTTGTTGTCACTGTGTGTCTCTTTGTAGTCATTGTGAGTCTCTTTGTAGTCATTGTGTGTCTTTTTGTGGTCATGTGTCTCTTTGTAGTCATTTTGTGTCTCTTTGTGGCCATTGTGTGTCTCTTTGTTGTCATGTGTCTCTTTGTGGTCATTGTTTGTCTCTTTGTTATCATGTGTCTCTTTGTTGTCTTTGTGTGTCTGTTTGTGTTCATTGTGTGTCTGTATGGTCATTTTGTGTCTCTTTGTAGTCAATGTGTGTCCCTTTGTTGTCATGTGTCTCTTTGTAGTCATTGTGTGTCTCTTTGTGGCCATTGTATGTCTCTTTGTTGCCATGTGTCTCTTTGTTGTCACTGTGTGTCTCTTTGTAGTCATTGTGAGTCTCTTTGTAGTCATTGTGTGTCTTTTTGTGGTCATGTTGTGTCTCTTTGTGGTCATTGTGTGTCTCTTTGTAGTCAATATGTGTCTCTCTTGTTGTCATGTGTCTCTTTGTAGTCATTGTGTGTCTCTTTGTGGCCATTCCATTGTGTCTCTTTGTTGCCATGTGTCTCTTTGTAGTCATTGTGTGCCTCTTTGTGTTCATTGTGTGTCTCTTTGTAGTCATTGTGTGTCTCTTTGTAGTCATGTTGTATCTTTTTGTTGTCATGTTGTGTCTCTTTGTTGTCATTTTGTGTCTCTTGTCATTTTGTGTGTCTTCGGTGTCATATTGTGTCTCTTTGTGGTCATGTTTTGTCTTTTTGTTGTCATGTTGTGTCTGTTTGTGGTCATTATGTGTCTTTTTGTGGTCATTTTGTGTCTCTTTGTAGTCAGTGTGTGTCTTTTTGTTGTCATGTGTCTCTTTGTAGTCATTGTGTGTCTCTTTGTGTCCATTGTGTGTCTCTTTGTAGTCAATGTGTGTCCCTTTGTTGTCATGTGTCTCTTTGTAGTCATTGTGTGTCTCTTTGTAGTCATTGTGTGTCTCTTTATCATATGTCTCTTTGTAGTCATTGTGTGTCTTTTTATGGTCATGTTGTGTCTCTTTCTGGTCATTATGTGTCTCTTTATGGTCATTTTGTGTCTCTTTGTAGTCATGTGTCTCTTTGTGGTCATTGTGTGTCTCTTTGTTGCCATGTGTCTCTTTGTTGTCACTGTGTGTCTCTTTGTAGTCATTGTGAGTCTCTTTGTAGTCATTGTGTGTCTTTTTGTGGTCATGTGTCTCTTTGTAGTCATTTTGTGTCTCTTTGTGGCCATTGTGTGTCTCTTTGTTGTCATGTGTCTCTTTGTGGTCATTGTTTGTCTCTTTGTTATCATGTGTCTCTTTGTTGTCTTTGTGTGTCTGTTTGTGTTCATTGTGTGTCTTTTTATGGTCATGTTTTGTCTCTCTTTGTGTTCATTATGTGTCTGTATGGTCATTTTGTGTCTCTTTGTAGTCAATGTGTGTCCCTTTGTTGTCATGTGTCTCTTTGTAGTCATTGTGTGTCTCTTTGTGGCCATTGTGTGTCTCTTTGTTGCCATGTGTCTCTTTGTTGTCACTGTGTGTCTCTTTGTAGTAATTGTGTGTCTCTGTTGTCATTTTGTGTCTCTTTTTTAGTCATTTTGTGTCTTTGTAGTCATTATGTGTCTCTTTGTGGTCATTGTGTGTCTCTTTGTAGTCAATGTGTGTCCCTTTGTTGTCATGTGTCTCTTTGAAGTCATTGTGTGTCTCTTTGTGGCCATTGTATGTCTCTTTGTTGTCATGTGTCTCTTTGTGGTCATTGTTTGTCTGTTTGTGTTCATTGTGTGTCTTTTTATGGTCATGTTGTGTCTCTTTCTGGTCATTATGTGTCTCTTTATGGTCATTTTGTGTCTCTTTGTAGTTTTTTTTTTTTTCCCTTTGTTGTCATGTGTCTCTTTGTGGCCATTGTGTGTCTCTTTGTGGCCATTGTGTGTCTCTTTGTGGTCATTTGTGTGTCTCTTTGTAGTCATTCTGTGTCTCTTTGTGGCCAATGTGTGTCTCTTTGTTGTCATATGCCTCTTTGAGGTCACTGTGTGTCTTTGTAGTCATCATGTGTCTCTTTGTAGTCATTATGTGTCTCTTTGTAGTCATGTTGTATCTTTTTGTTGTCATGTTGTATCTCTTTGTTGTCATTTTGTGTCTCTTGTCATTTTGTGTATCTTCATTGTCATATTGTGTCTCTTTGTGGTCATGTTTTGTCTTTTTGTGGTCATGTTGTGTCTTTGTTGTAATTTTGTGTCCCTTTGTTGTCATGTGTCTCTTTGTAGTCATTGTGTGTCTCTTTGTGGCCTTTCCATTGTGTGTCTCTTTGTTGTCAAGTGTCTCTTTGTAGTCATTGTGTGTCTCCTTGTAGTCATTGTGTGTCTCTTTGTTGTCATTGTGTGTCTATTTGTGTTCATTGTGTGTCTTTTTATGGTCATGTTTTGTCTCTCTTTGTGTTCATTATGTGTCTGTATGGTCATTTTGTGTCTCTTTGTAGTCAATGTGTGTCCCTTTGTTGTCATGTGTCTCTTTGTAGTCATTGTGTGTTTCTTTGTGGCCATTGTATGTCTCTTTGTTGTCATGTGTCTCTTTGTGGTCACTGTGTGTCTCTTTGTTATCATGTGTGTCTTGTAGTCATTGTGTGCCACTGTGTTCATTTTGTGTCTCTTTGTATTTATTTTGTGTCTCTTTGTGTCCATTATGTGTCTCTTTCTGGTCATTGTGTGTCTGTTTGTTGTCATGTGTCTCTTTGTAGTCATTTTGTGTCTCTTTGTGGCCATTGTGTGTCTCTTTGTTGTCATGTGTCTCTTTGTGGTCATTGTTTGTCTCTTTGTTATCATGTGTCTCTTTGTTGTCTTTGTGTGTCTGTTTGTGTTCATTGTGTGTCTTTTTATGGTCATGTTTTGTCTCTCTTTGTGTTCATTATGTGTCTGTATGGTCATTTTGTGTCTCTTTGTAGTCAATGTGTGTCCCTTTGTTGTCATGTGTCTCTTTGTAGTCATTGTGTGTCTCTTTGTGGCCATTATGTGTCTCTTCCTTGTCATTATGTGTCTCTTTATGGTCATTTTGTGTCTCTTTGTAGTCAGTGTTTTTCCCTTTGTTGTCATGTGTCTCTTTGTGGCCATTGTGTGTCTCTTTGTGGCCATTGTGTGTCTCTTTGTGGTCATTTGTGTGTCTCTTTGTAGTCATTCTGTGTCTCTTTGTGGCCAATGTGTGTCTCTTTGTTGTCATATGCCTCTTTGAGGTCACTGTGTGTCTTTGTAGTCATCATGTGTCTCTTTGTAGTCATTGTGTGTCTCTTTGTGGTCATTGTGTGCCTGTTTGTGGTCATGTTGTGTCTCTTTGTTGTCATGTTGTGTCTCTTTGTTGTCATGTTGTGTCTTTTTGTTGTCATGTTGTGTCTCTTTGTAGTCATTGTGTGTCTCTTTGTGGTCAATGTGTGTCCCTTTGTTTTCATGTGTGTCTCTTTGTAGTCATTGTGTGTCTCTTTGTGGCCATTGTGTGTCTCTTTGTTGTCATGTGTCTCTTTGTTGTCACTGTGTTTCTCTTTGTAGTCATTGTGAGTCTCTTTGTAATCATTGTGTGTCTTTTTGTGGTCATGTTGTGTCTCTTTGTGGTCATTGTGTGTCTCTTTGTAGTCAATATGTGTCTCTTTTGTTTTCATGTGTCTCTTTGTAGTCATTGTGTGTCTCTTTGTGGCCATTCCATTGTGTCTCTTTGTTGCCATGTGTCTCTTTGTAGTCATTGTGTGCCTCTTTGTGTTCATTGTTGTCTCTTTGTAGTCATTATGTGTCTCTTTGTAGTCATGTTGTATCTTTTTGTTGTCATGTTGTATCTCTTTGTTGTCATTTTGTGTCTCTTGTCATTTTGTGTATCTTCATTGTCATATTGTGTCTCTTTGTCGTCATGTTTTGTCTTTTTGTGGTCATGTTGTGTCTTTGTTGTAATTTTGTGTCCCTTTGTTGTCATGTGTCTCTTTGTAGTCATTGTGTGTCTCTTTGTGGCCTTTCCATTGTGTGTCTCTTTGTTGTCAAGTGTCTCTTTGTAGTCATTGTGTGTCTCCTTGTAGTCATTGTGTGTCTCTTTGTGTTCATTGTGTGTCTCTTTATCATGCGTCTCTTTGTAGTCATTGTGTGTCTCTTTGTTGTCATTGTGTGTCTGTGTGTGTTTATTGTGTGTCTTTTTGTGGTCATGTTGTGTCACTATGTGGTCATTATGTGTCTCTTTATGGTCATTTTGTGTCCCTTTGTTGTCATGTGTCTCTTGGTGGCCATTGTGTGTCTCTTTGTGGCCGCTGTGTGTCTCTTTGTGGTAATTGTGTGTCTCTTTGTGGTCATGTTGTGTCTCTTTGTGGTCATTGTGTGTCTCTTTGTAGTCAATATGTGTCCCTTTGTTGTCATGTGTCTCTTTGTAGTCATTGTGTGTCTCTTTGTGGCCATTGTGTGTCTCTTTGTTGTCATGTGTCTCTTTGTAGTCACTGTGTGTCTCTTTCTTATCATGTGTCTCTTTGTAGTCATTGTGTGTCTCTGTTGTCATTTTGTGTCTCTTTTTTAGTCATTTTGTGTCTTTGTAGTCATTATGTGTCTCTTTGTGGTCATTGTGTGTCTCTTTGTAGTCAATGTGTGTCCCTTTGTTGTCATGTGTCTCTTTGAAGTCATTGTGTGTCTCTTTGTGGCCATTGTATGTCTCTTTGTTGTCATGTGTCTCTTTGTGGTCATTGTTTGTCTGTTTGTGTTCATTGTGTGTCTTTTTATGGTCATGTTGTGTCTCTTTCTGGTCATTATGTGTCTCTTTATGGTCATTTTGTGTCTCTTTGTAGTTTTTTTTTTTTTTCCCTTTGTTGTCATGTGTCTCTTTGTGGCCATTGTGTGTCTCTTTGTGGCCATTGTGTGTCTCTTTGTGGTCATTTGTGTGTCTCTTTGTAGTCATTCTGTGTCTCTTTGTGGCCAATGTGTGTCTCTTTGTTGTCATATGCCTCTTTGAGGTCACTGTGTGTCTTTGTAGTCATCATGTGTCTCTTTGTAGTCATTATGTGTCTCTTTGTAGTCATGTTGTATCTTTTTGTTGTCATGTTGTATCTCTTTGTTGTCATTTTGTGTCTCTTGTCATTTTGTGTATCTTCATTGTCATATTGTGTCTCTTTGTGGTCATGTTTTGTCTTTTTGTGGTCATGTTGTGTCTTTGTTGTAATTTTGTGTCCCTTTGTTGTCATGTGTCTCTTTGTAGTCATTGTGTGTCTCTTTGTGGCCTTTCCATTGTGTGTCTCTTTGTTGTCAAGTGTCTCTTTGTAGTCATTGTGTGTCTCCTTGTAGTCATTGTGTGTCTCTTTGTTGTCATTGTGTGTCTATTTGTGTTCATTGTGTGTCTTTTTATGGTCATGTTTTGTCTGTCTTTGTGTTCATTATGTGTCTGTATGGTCATTTTGTGTCTCTTTGTAGTCAATGTGTGTCCCTTTGTTGTCATGTGTCTCTTTGTAGTCATTGTGTGTTTCTTTGTGGCCATTGTATGTCTCTTTGTTGTCATGTGTCTCTTTGTGGTCACTGTGTGTCTCTTTGTTATCATGTGTGTCTTGTAGTCATTGTGTGCCACTGTGTTCATTTTGTGTCTCTTTGTATTTATTTTGTGTCTCTTTGTGTCCATTATGTGTCTCTTTCTGGTCATTGTGTGTCTGTTTGTTGTCATGTGTCTCTTTGTAGTCATTTTGTGTCTCTTTGTGGCCATTGTGTGTCTCTTTGTTGTCATGTGTCTCTTTGTGGTCATTGTTTGTCTCTTTGTTATCATGTGTCTCTTTGTTGTCTTTGTGTGTCTCTTTGTGTTCATTGTGTGTCTTTTTATGGTCATGTTTTGTCTCTCTTTGTGTTCATTATGTGTCTGTATGGTCATTTTGTGTCTCTTTGTAGTCAATGTGTGTCCCTTTGTTGTCATGTGTCTCTTTGTAGTCATTGTGTGTCTCTTTGTGGCCATTGTATGTCTCTTTGTTGTCATGTGTCTCTTTGTGGTCACTGTGTGTCTCTTTGTTATCATTTGTGTCTTTGTAGTCATTGTGTGCCACTGTGTTCATTTTGTGTCTCTTTGTAGTCATTTTGTGTCTCTTTGTGTGCATTGTGTGTCTCTTTCTGGTCATTGTGTGTCTGTTTGTGGTCATTTTGTGTCTCTTTGTGGTCATGTTGTGTCTCTTTGTAGTCATTGTGTGTCTCTTTGTGGTCAATGTGTGTCCCTTTGTTTTCATGTGTGTCTCTTTGTAGTCATTGTATGTCTCTTTGTGGCCATTGTGTGTCTCTTTGTTGCCATGTGTCTCTTTGTTGTCACTGTGTGTCTCTTTGTAGTCATTGTGAGTCTCTTTGTAGTCATTGTGTGTCTTTTTGTGGTCATGTGTCTCTTTGTAGTCATTTTGTGTCTCTTTGTGGCCATTGTGTGTCTCTTTGTTGTCATGTGTCTCTTTGTGGTCATTGTTTGTCTCTTTGTTATCATGTGTCTCTTTGTTGTCTTTGTGTGTCTGTTTGTGTTCATTGTGTGTCTGTATGGTCATTTTGTGTCTCTTTGTAGTCAATGTGTGTCCCTTTGTTGTCATGTGTCTCTTTGTAGTCATTGTGTGTCTCTTTGTGGCCATTGTATGTCTCTTTGTTGCCATGTGTCTCTTTGTTGTCACTGTGTGTCTCTTTGTAGTCATTGTGAGTCTCTTTGTAGTCATTGTGTGTCTTTTTGTGGTCATGTTGTGTCTCTTTGTGGTCATTGTGTGTCTCTTTGTAGTCAATATGTGTCTCTCTTGTTGTCATGTGTCTCTTTGTAGTCATTGTGTGTCTCTTTGTGGCCATTCCATTGTGTCTCTTTGTTGCCATGTGTCTCTTTGTAGTCATTGTGTGCCTCTTTGTGTTCATTGTGTGTCTCTTTGTAGTCATTTCGTGTCTCTTTGTAGTCATGTTGTATCTTTTTGTTGTCATGTTGTGTCTCTTTGTTGTCATTTTGTGTCTCTTGTCATTTTGTGTGTCTTCGGTGTCATATTGTGTCTCTTTGTGGTCATGTTTTGTCTTTTTGTTGTCATGTTGTGTCTGTTTGTGGTCATTATGTGTCTTTTTGTGGTCATTTTGTGTCTCTTTGTAGTCAGTGTGTGTCTTTTTGTTGTCATGTGTCTCTTTGTAGTCATTGTGTGTCTCTTTGTGTCCATTGTGTGTCTCTTTGTAGTCAATGTGTGTCCCTTTGTTGTCATGTGTCTCTTTGTAGTCATTGTGTGTCTCTTTGTAGTCATTGTGTGTCTCTTTATCATATGTCTCTTTGTAGTCATTGTGTGTCTTTTTATGGTCATGTTGTGTCTCTTTCTGGTCATTATGTGTCTCTTTATGGTCATTTTGTGTCTCTTTGTAGTCATGTGTCTCTTTGTGGTCATTGTGTGTCTCTTTGTTGCCATGTGTCTCTTTGTTGTCACTGTGTGTCTCTTTGTAGTCATTGTGAGTCTCTTTGTAGTCATTGTGTGTCTTTTTGTGGTCATGTGTCTCTTTGTAGTCATTTTGTGTCTCTTTGTGGCCATTGTGTGTCTCTTTGTTGTCATGTGTCTCTTTGTGGTCATTGTTTGTCTCTTTGTTATCATGTGTCTCTTTGTTGTCTTTGTGTGTCTGTTTGTGTTCATTGTGTGTCTTTTTATGGTCATGTTTTGTCTCTCTTTGTGTTCATTATGTGTCTGTATGGTCATTTTGTGTCTCTTTGTAGTCAATGTGTGTCCCTTTGTTGTCATGTGTCTCTTTGTAGTCATTGTGTGTCTCTTTGTGGCCATTGTGTGTCTCTTTGTTGCCATGTGTCTCTTTGTTGTCACTGTGTGTCTCTTTGTAGTCATTGTGAGTCTCTTTGTAGTCATTGTGTGTCTTTTTGTGGTCATGTTGTGTCTCTTTGTGGTCATTGTGTGTCTCTTTGTAGTCAATATGTGTCTCTCTTGTTGTCATGTGTCTCTTTGTAGTCATTGTGTGTCTCTTTGTGGCCATTCCATTGTGTCTCTTTGTTGCCATGTGTCTCTTTGTAGTCATTGTGTGCCTCTTTGTGTTCATTGTGTGTCTCTTTGTAGTCATTGTGTGTCTCTTTGTAGTCATGTTGTATCTTTTTGTTGTCATGTTGTGTCTCTTTGTTGTCATTTTGTGTCTCTTGTCATTTTGTGTGTCTTCGGTGTCATATTGTGTCTCTTTGTGGTCATGTTTTGTCTTTTTGTTGTCATGTTGTGTCTGTTTGTGGTCATTATGTGTCTTTTTGTGGTCATTTTGTGTCTCTTTGTAGTCAGTGTGTGTCTTTTTGTTGTCATGTGTCTCTTTGTAGTCATTGTGTGTCTCTTTGTGTCCATTGTGTGTCTCTTTGTAGTCAATGTGTGTCCCTTTGTTGTCATGTGTCTCTTTGTAGTCATTGTGTGTCTCTTTGTAGTCATTGTGTGTCTCTTTATCATATGTCTCTTTGTAGTCATTGTGTGTCCCTTTGTTGTCATTGTTTGTCTGTTTGTGTTCATTGTGTGTCTTTTTATGGTCATGTTGTGTCTCTTTCTGGTCATTATGTGTCTCTTTATGGTCATTTTGTGTCTCTTTGTAGTCAGTGTTTTTCCCTTTGTTGTCATGTGTCTCTTTGTGGCCATTGTGTGTCTCTTTGTGGCCATTGTGTGTCTCTTTGTGGTCATTTGTGTGTCTCTCTGTAGTCATTCTGTGTCTCTTTGTGGCCAATGTGTGTCTCTTTGTTGTCACATGCCTCTTTGAGGTCACTGTGTGTCTTTGTAGTCATCATGTGTCTCTTTGTAGTCATTGTGTGTCTCTTTGTGGTCATTGTGTGCCTGTTTGTGGTCATGTTGTGTCTCTTTGTTGTCATGTTGTGTCTCTTTGTTGTCATGTTGTGTCTTTTTGTTGTCATGTTGTGTCTCTTTGTAGTCATTGTGTGTCTCTTTGTGGTCAATGTGTGTCCCTTTGTTTTCATGTGTGTCTCTTTGTAGTCATTGTGTGTCTCTTTGTGGCCATTGTGTGTCTCTTTGTTGTCATGTGTATCTTTGTTGTCACTGTGTTTCTCTTTGTAGTCATTGTGAGTCTCTTTGTAGTCATTGTGTGTCTTTTTGTGGTCATGTTGTGTCTCTTTGTGGTCATTGTGTGTCTCTTTGTAGTCAATATGTGTCTCTTTTGTTTTCATGTGTCTCTTTGTAGTCATTGTGTGTCTCTTTGTGGCCATTCCATTGTGTCTCTTTGTTGCCATGTGTCTCTTTGTTGTCACTGTGTTTCTCTTTGTAGTCATTGTGAGTCTCTTTGTAGTCATTGTGTGTCTTTTTGTGGTCATGTTGTGTCTCTTTGTGGTCATTGTGTGTCTCTTTGTAGTCAATATGTGTCTCTTTTGTTTTCATGTGTCTCTTTGTAGTCATTGTGTGTCTCTTTGTGGCCATTCCATTGTGTCTCTTTGTTGCCCAGTGTCTCTTTGTAGTCATTGTGTGCCTCTTTGTGTTCATTGTGTGTCTCTTTGTAGTCATTATGTGTCTCTTTGTAGTCATGTTGTATCTTTTTGTTGTCATGTTGTATCTCTTTGTTGTCATTTTGTGTCTCTTGTCATTTTGTGTATCTTCATTGTCATATTGTGTCTCTTTGTGGTCATGTTTTGTCTTTTTGTGGTCATGTTGTGTCTTTGTTGTAATTTTGTGTCCCTTTGTTGTCATGTGTCTCTTTGTAGTCATTGTGTGTCTCTTTGTGGCCTTTCCATTGTGTGTCTCTTTGTTGTCAAGTGTTTCTTTGTAGTCATTGTGTGTCTCCTTGTAGTCATTGTGTGTCTCTTTGTGTTCATTGTGTGTCTCTTTATCATGCGTCTCTTTGTAGTCATTGTGTGTCTCTTAATTGTCATTGTGTGTCTGTGTGTGTTTATTGTGTGTCTTTTTGTGGTAATGTTGTGTCACTATGTGGTCATTATGTGTCTCTTTATGGTCATTTTGTGTCCCTTTGTTGTCATGTGTCTCTTGGTGGCCATTGTGTGTCTCTTTGTGGCCGCTGTGTGTCTCTTTGTGGTAATTGTGTGTCTCTTTGTGGTCATGTTGTGTCTCTTTGTGGTCATTGTGTGTCTCTTTGTAGTCAATATGTGTCCCTTTGTTGTCATGTGTCTCTATGTAGTCATTGTGTGTCTCTTTGTGGCCATTGTGTGTCTCTTTGTTGTCATGTGTCTCTTTGTAGTCACTGTGTGTCTCTTTCTTATCATGTGTCTCTTTGTAGTCATTGTGTGTCTCTGTTGTCATTTTGTGTCTCTTTTTTAGTCATTTTGTGTCTTTGTAGTCATTATGTGTCTCTTTGTGGTCATTGTGTGTCTCTTTGTAGTCAATGTGTGTCCCTTTGTTGTCATGTGTCTCTTTGAAGTCATTGTGTGTCTCTTTGTGGCCATTGTATGTCTCTTTGTTGTCATGTGTATCTTTGTGGTCATTGTTTGTCTGTTTGTGTTCATTGTTTGTCTTTTTATGGTCATGTTGTGTCTCTTTCTGGTCATTATGTGTCTCTTTATGGTCATTTTGTGTCTCTTTGTAGTTTTTTTTTTTTTTTCCTTTGTTGTCATGTGTCTCTTTGTGGCCATTGTGTGTCTCTTTGTGGCCATTGTGTGTCTCTTTGTGGTCATTTGTGTGTCTCTTTGTAGTCATTCTGTGTCTCTTTGTGGCCAATGTGTGTCTCTTTGTTGTCATATGCCTCTTTGAGGTCACTGTGTGTCTTTGTAGTCATCATGTGTCTCTTTGTAGTCATTATGTGTCTCTTTGTAGTCATGTTGTATCTTTTTGTTGTCATGTTGTATCTCTTTGTTGTCATTTTGTGTCTCTTGTCATTTTGTGTATCTTCATTGTCATATTGTGTCTCTTTGTGGTCATGTTTTGTCTTTTTGTGGTCATGTTGTGTCTTTGTTGTAATTTTGTGTCCCTTTGTTGTCATGTGTCTCTTTGTAGTCATTGTGTGTCTCTTTGTGGCCTTTCCATTGTGTGTCTCTTTGTTGTCAAGTGTCTCTTTGTAGTCATTGTGTGTCTCCTTGTAGTCATTGTGTGTCTCTTTGTTGTCATTGTGTGTCTATTTGTGTTCATTGTGTGTCTTTTTATGGTCATGTTTTGTCTCTCTTTGTGTTCATTATGTGTCTGTATGGTCATTTTGTGTCTCTTTGTAGTCAATGTGTGTCCCTTTGTTGTCATGTGTCTCTTTGTAGTCATTGTGTGTTTCTTTGTGGCCATTGTATGTCTCTTTGTTGTCATGTGTCTCTTTGTGGTCACTGTCTGTCTCTTTGTTATCATGTGTGTCTTGTAGTCATTGTGTGCCACTGTGTTCATTTTGTGTCTCTTTGTATTTATTTTGTGTCTCTTTGTGTCCATTATGTGTCTCTTTCTGGTCATTGTGTGTCTGTTTGTTGTCATGTGTCTCTTTGTAGTCATTTTGTGTCTCTTTGTGGCCATTGTGTGTCTCTTTGTTGTCATGTGTCTCTTTGTGGTCATTGTTTGTCTCTTTGTTATCATGTGTCTCTTTGTTGTCTTTGTGTGTCTGTTTGTGTTCATTGTGTGTCTTTTTATGGTCATGTTTTGTCTCTCTTTGTGTTCATTATGTGTCTGTATGGTCATTTTGTGTCTCTTTGTAGTCAATGTGTGTCCCTTTGTTGTCATGTGTCTCTTTGTAGTCATTGTGTGTTTCTTTGTGGCCATTGTATGTCTCTTTGTTGTCATGTGTCTCTTTGTGGTCACTGTCTGTCTCTTTGTTATCATGTGTGTCTTGTAGTCATTGTGTGCCACTGTGTTCATTTTGTGTCTCTTTGTATTTATTTTGTGTCTCTTTGTGTCCATTATGTGTCTCTTTCTGGTCATTGTGTGTCTGTTTGTTGTCATGTGTCTCTTTGTAGTCATTTTGTGTCTCTTTGTGGCCATTGTGTGTCTCTTTGTTGTCATGTGTCTCTTTGTGGTCATTGTTTGTCTCTTTGTTATCATGTGTCTCTTTGTTGTCTTTGTGTGTCTGTTTGTGTTCATTGTGTGTCTTTTTATGGTCATGTTTTGTCTCTCTTTGTGTTCATTATGTGTCTGTATGGTCATTTTGTGTCTCTTTGTAGTCAATGTGTGTCCCTTTGTTGTCATGTGTCTCTTTGTAGTCATTGTGTGTCTCTTTGTGGCCATTGTATGTCTCTTTGTTGTCATGTGTCTCTTTATGGTCACTGTGTGTCTCTTTGTTATCATGTGTGTCTTTGTAGTCATTGTGTGCCACTGTGTTCATTTTGTGTCTCTTTGTAGTCATTTTGTGTCTCTTTGTGTCCATTGTGTGTCTCTTTCTGGTCATGTTGTGTCTCTTTGTTGTCATGTTGTGTCTTTTTGTTGTCATGTTGTGTCTCTTTGTAGTCATTGTGTGTCTCTTTGTGGTCAATGTGTGTCCCTTTGTTTTCATGTGTGTCTCTTTGTAGTCATTGTGTGTCTCTTTGTGGCCATTGTGTGTCTCTTTGTTGTCATGTGTATCTTTGTTGTCACTGTGTTTCTCTTTGTAGTCATTGTGAGTCTCTTTGTAGTCATTGTGTGTCTTTTTGTGGTCATGTTGTGTCTCTTTGTGGTCATTGTGTGTCTCTTTGTAGTCAATATGTGTCTCTTTTGTTTTCATGTGTCTCTTTGTAGTCATTGTGTGTCTCTTTGTGGCCATTCCATTGTGTCTCTTTGTTGCCATGTGTCTCTTTGTTGTCACTGTGTTTCTCTTTGTAGTCATTGTGAGTCTCTTTGTAGTCATTGTGTGTCTTTTTGTGGTCATGTTGTGTCTCTTTGTGGTCATTGTGTGTCTCTTTGTAGTCAATATGTGTCTCTTTTGTTTTCATGTGTCTCTTTGTAGTCATTGTGTGTCTCTTTGTGGCCATTCCATTGTGTCTCTTTGTTGCCATGTGTCTCTTTGTAGTCATTGTGTGCCTCTTTGTGTTCATTGTGTGTCTCTTTGTAGTCATTATGTGTCTCTTTGTAGTCATGTTGTATCTTTTTGTTGTCATGTTGTATCTCTTTGTTGTCATTTTGTGTCTCTTGTCATTTTGTGTATCTTCATTGTCATATTGTGTCTCTTTGTGGTCATGTTTTGTCTTTTTGTGGTCATGTTGTGTCTTTGTTGTAATTTTGTGTCCCTTTGTTGTCATGTGTCTCTTTGTAGTCATTGTGTGTCTCTTTGTGGCCTTTCCATTGTGTGTCTCTTTGTTGTCAAGTGTCCCTTTGTAGTCATTGTGTGTCTCCTTGTAGTCATTGTGTGTCTCTTTGTGTTCATTGTGTGTCTCTTTATCATGCGTCTCTTTGTAGTCATTGTGTGTCTCTTAATTGTCATTGTGTGTCTGTGTGTGTTTATTGTGTGTCTTTTTGTGGTAATGTTGTGTCACTATGTGGTCATTATGTGTCTCTTTATGGTCATTTTGTGTCCCTTTGTTGTCATGTGTCTCTTGGTGGCCATTGTGTGTCTCTTTGTGGCCGCTGTGTGTCTCTTTGTGGTAATTGTGTGTCTCTTTGTGGTCATGTTGTGTCTCTTTGTGGTCATTGTGTGTCTCTTTGTAGTCAATATGTGTCCCTTTGTTGTCATGTGTCTCTATGTAGTCATTGTGTGTCTCTTTGTGGCCATTGTGTGTCTCTTTGTTGTCATGTGTCTCTTTGTAGTCACTGTGTGTCTCTTTCTTATCATGTGTCTCTTTGTAGTCATTGTGTGTCTCTGTTGTCATTTTGTGTCTCTTTTTTAGTCATTTTGTGTCTTTGTAGTCATTATGTGTCTCTTTGTGGTCATTGTGTGTCTCTTTGTAGTCAATGTGTGTCCCTTTGTTGTCATGTGTCTCTTTGAAGTCATTGTGTGTCTCTTTGTGGCCATTGTATGTCTCTTTGTTGTCATGTGTATCTTTGTGGTCATTGTTTGTCTGTTTGTGTTCATTGTTTGTCTTTTTATGGTCATGTTGTGTCTCTTTCTGGTCATTATGTGTCTCTTTATGGTCATTTTGTGTCTCTTTGTAGTTTTTTTTTTTTTTTCCTTTGTTGTCATGTGTCTCTTTGTGGCCATTGTGTGTCTCTTTGTGGCCATTGTGTGTCTCTTTGTGGTCATTTGTGTGTCTCTTTGTAGTCATTCTGTGTCTCTTTGTGGCCAATGTGTGTCTCTTTGTTGTCATATGCCTCTTTGAGGTCACTGTGTGTCTTTGTAGTCATCATGTGTCTCTTTGTAGTCATTATGTGTCTCTTTGTAGTCATGTTGTATCTTTTTGTTGTCATGTTGTATCTCTTTGTTGTCATTTTGTGTCTCTTGTCATTTTGTGTATCTTCATTGTCATATTGTGTCTCTTTGTGGTCATGTTTTGTCTTTTTGTGGTCATGTTGTGTCTTTGTTGTAATTTTGTGTCCCTTTGTTGTCATGTGTCTCTTTGTAGTCATTGTGTGTCTCTTTGTGGCCTTTCCATTGTGTGTCTCTTTGTTGTCAAGTGTCTCTTTGTAGTCATTGTGTGTCTCCTTGTAGTCATTGTGTGTCTCTTTGTTGTCATTGTGTGTCTATTTGTGTTCATTGTGTGTCTTTTTATGGTCATGTTTTGTCTCTCTTTGTGTTCATTATGTGTCTGTATGGTCATTTTGTGTCTCTTTGTAGTCAATGTGTGTCCCTTTGTTGTCATGTGTCTCTTTGTAGTCATTGTGTGTTTCTTTGTGGCCATTGTATGTCTCTTTGTTGTCATGTGTCTCTTTGTGGTCACTGTCTGTCTCTTTGTTATCATGTGTGTCTTGTAGTCATTGTGTGCCACTGTGTTCATTTTGTGTCTCTTTGTATTTATTTTGTGTCTCTTTGTGTCCATTATGTGTCTCTTTCTGGTCATTGTGTGTCTGTTTGTTGTCATGTGTCTCTTTGTAGTCATTTTGTGTCTCTTTGTGGCCATTGTGTGTCTCTTTGTTGTCATGTGTCTCTTTGTGGTCATTGTTTGTCTCTTTGTTATCATGTGTCTCTTTGTTGTCTTTGTGTGTCTGTTTGTGTTCATTGTGTGTCTTTTTATGGTCATGTTTTGTCTCTCTTTGTGTTCATTATGTGTCTGTATGGTCATTTTGTGTCTCTTTGTAGTCAATGTGTGTCCCTTTGTTGTCATGTGTCTCTTTGTAGTCATTGTGTGTCTCTTTGTGGCCATTGTATGTCTCTTTGTTGTCATGTGTCTCTTTATGGTCACTGTGTGTCTCTTTGTTATCATTTGTGTCTTTGTAGTCATTGTGTGCCACTGTGTTCATTTTGTGTCTCTTTGTAGTCATTTTGTGTCTCTTTGTGTCCATTGTGTGTCTCTTTCTGGTCATTGTGTGTCTGTTTGTGGTCATTTTGTGTCTCTTTGTGGTCATGTTGTGTCTCTTTGTAGTCATTGTGTGTCTCTTTGTGGTCAATGTGTGTCCCTTTGTTTTCATGTGTGTCTCTTTGTAGTCATTGTATGTCTCTTTGTGGCCATTGTGTGTCTCTTTGTTGCCATGTGTCTCTTTGTTGTCACTGTGTGTCTCTTTGTAGTCATTGTGAGTCTCTTTGTAGTCATTGTGTGTCTTTTTGTGGTCATGTGTCTCTTTGTAGTCATTTTGTGTCTCTTTGTGGCCATTGTGTGTCTCTTTGTTGTCATGTGTCTCTTTGTGGTCATTGTTTGTCTCTTTGTTATCATGTGTCTCTTTGTTGTCTTTGTGTGTCTGTTTGTGTTCATTGTGTGTCTGTATGGTCATTTTGTGTCTCTTTGTAGTCAATGTGTGTCCCTTTGTTGTCATGTGTCTCTTTGTAGTCATTGTGTGTCTCTTTGTGGCCATTGTATGTCTCTTTGTTGTCATGTGTCTCTTTGTGGTCACTGTGTGTCTCTTTGTTATCATGTGTGTCTTTGTAGTCATTGTGTGCCACTGTGTTCATTTTGTGTCTCTTTGTAGTCATTTTGTGTCTCTTTGTGTCCATTGTGTGTCTCTTTCTGGTCATTGTGTGTCTGTTTGTGGTCATTTTGTGTCTCTTTGTGGTCATGTTGTGTCTCTTTGTAGTCATTGTGTGTCTCTTTGTGGTCAATGTGTGTCCCTTTGTTTTCATGTGTGTCTCTTTGTAGTCATTGTATGTCTTTTTGTGGCCATTGTGTGTCTCTTTGTTGCCATGTGTCTCTTTGTTGTCACTGTGTGTCTCTTTGTAGTCATTGTGAGTCTCTTTGTAGTCATTGTGTGTCTTTTTGTGGTCATGTTGTGTCTCTTTGTGGTCATTGTGTGTCTCTTTGTAGTCAATATGTGTCTCTCTTGTTGTCATGTGTCTCTTTGTAGTCATTGTGTGTCTCTTTGTGGCCATTCCATTGTGTCTCTTTGTTGCCATGTGTCTCTTTGTAGTCATTGTGTGCCTCTTTGTGTTCATTGTGTGTCTCTTTGTAGTCATTGTGTGTCTCTTTGTAGTCATGTTGTATCTTTTTGTTGTCATGTTGTGTCTCTTTGTTGTCATTTTGTGTCTCTTGTCATTTTGTGTGTCTTCGTTGTCATATTGTGTCTCTTTGTGGTCATGTTTTGTCTTTTTGTTGTCATGTTGTGTCTGTTTGTGGTCATTATGTGTCTTTTTGTGGTCATTTTGTGTCTCTTTGTAGTCAGTGTGTGTCTTTTTGTTGTCATGTGTCTCTTTGTAGTCATTGTGTGTCTCTTTGTGTCCATTGTGTGCCTCTTTGTAGTCAATGTGTGTCCCTTTGTTGTCATGTGTCTCTTTGTAGTCATTGTGTGTCTCTTTGTAGTCATTGTGTGTCTCTTTATCATATGTCTCTTTGTAGTCATTGTGTGTCCCTTTGTTGTCATTGTTTGTCTGTTTGTGTTCATTGTGTGTCTTTTTATGGTCATGTTGTGTCTCTTTCTGGTCATTATGTGTCTCTTTATGGTCATTTTGTGTCTCTTTGTAGTCAGTGTTTTTCCCTTTGTTGTCATGTGTCTCTTGGTGGCCATTGTGTGTCTCTTTGTGGGCGCTGTGTGTCTCTTTCTGGTCATTGTGTGTCTGTTTGTGGTCATTTTGTGTCTCTTTGTGGTCATGTTGTGTCTCTTTGTGGTCATTGTGTGTCTCTTTGTAGTCAATGTGTGTCCCTTTGTTGTCATGTGTCTCTTTGTAGTCATTTTGTGTCTCTTTGTGGCCATTGTGTGTCTCTTTGTTGTCATGTGCCTCTTTGTGGTCACTGTGTGTCTCTTTGTTATCATGTGTCTCTTTGTAGTCATTGTGTGTCTCTGTTGTTATTTTGTGTGTCTTTGTAGTCATTTTGTGTCTTTGTAGTCATTATGTGTGTCTTTGTAGTCATTGTGTGTCTCTTTGTGGTCATTGTGTGTCTCTTTGTGGTCATGTTGTGTCTCTTTGTTGTCATTCTGTGTCTCTTTGTTTTCATGTTGTGTCTCTTTGTAGTCATTGTGTGTCTCTTTGTGGTCAATGTGTGTCCCTTTGTTGTCACGTGTGTCTCTTTGTAGTCATTGTGTGTCTCTTTGTGGCCATTGTGTGTCTCTTTGTTGTCATGTGTCTCTTTGTGGTCACTGTGTGTCTCTTTGTTATCATGTGTCTCTTTGTAGTCATTGTGTGTCCCTTTGTTGTCATGTGTCTCTTTGTGGCCATTGTGTGTCTCTTTGTTGTCATGTGTCTCTTTGTGGTCATTGTGTGTCTCTTTGTTATCATGTGTCTCTTTGTAGTCATTGTGTGTCTCTTTGGGTTCATTGTGTGTCTCTTTGGGTTCATTGTGTGTCTTTATGTGGTCATGTTGTGTCTCTTTGTGGTCATTGTGTGTCTCTTTGTAGTCAATGTGTGTCCCTTTGCTGTCATGTGTCTCTTTGTAGTCATTGTGTGTCTTTTTGTAGTCAATGTGCATCTCTTTGTGTTCATTGTGTGTCTCTTTGTTATCATGTGTCTGTTTGTAGTCATTGTGTGTCTCTTTGTAGTCATTGTGTGTCTGTTTGCATTAATTGTGTGTCTCTTTTTTAATCATTGTGTGTCTGTGTTTTTTGTGTGTCTTTTGTGGTCATGTTGTGTCACTATGTGGTCATTATGTCTCTCTTTATGGTCATTTTGTGTCCCTTTGTTGTCATGTGTCTTTTGGTGGCCATTGTGTGTCTCTTTGTGGCCGCTGTGTGTCTCTTTGTGGTAATTGTGTGTCTCTTTGTGGTCATGTTGTGTCTCTTTGTGGTCATTGTGTGTCTCTTTGTAGTCAATATGTGTCCCTTTGTTGTCATGTGTCTCTTTGTAGTCATTGTGTGTCTCTTTGTGGCCATTGTGTGTCTCTTTGTTGTCATGTGTCTCTTTGTAGTCACTGTGTGTCTCTTTCTTATCATGTGTCTCTTTGTAGTCATTGTGTGTCTCTGTTGTCATTTTGTGTCTCTTTTTTAGTCATTTTGTGTCTTTGTAGTCATTATGTGTCTCTTTGTGGTCATTGTGTGTCTCTTTGTAGTCAATGTGCATCTCTTTGTGTTCATTGTGTGTCTCTTTGTTATCATGTGTCTGTTTGTAGTCATTGTGTGTCTGTTTGCAGTAATTGTGTGTCTCTTTTTTAATCATTGTGTGTCTGTTTGTGGTAATTTTGTGTCTCTTTGTGGTCATTGTGTGTCTCTTTGTAGTCATTGTGTGTCTCTTTGTAGTCATTTTGTGTCTCTTTATCATGTGTCTCTTTGTAGTCATTGTGTGTCTCTTTGTTGTCATTGTGTGTCTGTTTGTGTTCATTGTGTGTCTTTTTTTGGTCATGTTGTGTCTCTCTTTGTGTTCATTATGTGTCTCTTTATGGTCATTTTGTATCTCTTTTAGGTCATTGTGTGTCTCTTTGTATTCAATGTGTGTCCCTTTGTTGTCATGTGTCTCTTTGAAGTCATTGTGTGTCTCTTTGTGGCCATTGTATGTCTCTTTGTTGTCATGTGTCTCTTTGTTATCATGTGTGTCTTTGTAGTCATTGTGTGCCACTGTGTTCATTTTGTACCCCTTCAAGTCATTTTGTGTCTCTTTGTGTCCATTGTGTGTCTCTTTCTGGTCATTGTGTGTCTGTTTGTGGTCATTTTGTGTCTCTTTGTGGTCATGTTGTGTGTCTTTGTGGCCATTGTGTGTCTCTTTGTTGTCATGTGCCTCTTTGTGGTCACTGTGTGTCTCTTTGTTATCATGTGTCTCTTTTTTTAGTCATTGTGTGTCTCTGTTGTTATTTTGTGTCTCTTTGTAGTCATTTTGTGTCTTTGTAGTCATTATGTGTCTCTTTGTAGTCATTGTGTGTCTCTTTGTGGTCATTGTGTGTCTCTTTGTGGTCATGTTGTGTCTCTTTGTTGTCATTCTGTGTCTCTTTGTTTTCATGTTGTGTCTCTTTGTAGTCATAGTGTGTCTCTTTGTGGTCAATGTGTGTCCCTTTGTTGTCATGTGTGTCTCTTTGTAGTCATTGTGTGTCTATTTGTGGCCATTGTGTGTCTCTTTGTTGTAATGTCTCTCTTTGTGGTCACTGTGTGTCTCTTTGTTATCATGTGTCTCTTTGTAGTCATTGTGTGTCCCTTTGTTGTCATGTGTCTCTTTGTAGTCACTTTGTGTCTCTTTGTGGCCATTGTGTGTCTCTTTGTTGTCATGTGTCTCTTTGTGGTCATTGTGTGTCTCTTTGTTATCATTGTGTGTCTGTTTGTGTTCATTGTGTGTCTTTTTTTGGTCATGTTGTGTCTCTCTTTGTGTTCATTATGTGTCTCTTTATGGTCATTTTGTATCTCTTTTAGGTCATTGTGTGTCTCTTTGTATTCAATGTGTGTCCCTTTGTTGTCATGTGTCTCTTTGAAGTCATTGTGTGTCTCTTTGTGGCCATTGTATGTCTCTTTGTTGTCATGTGTCTCTTTGTGGTCACTGTGTGTCTCTTTGTTATCATGTGTGTCTTTGTAGTCATTGTGTGCCACTGTGTTCATTTTGTATCTCTTTGTAGTCATTTTGTGTCTCTTTGTGTCCATTGTGTGTCTCTTTCTGGTCATTGTGTGTCTGTTTGTGGTCATTTTGTGTCTCTTTGTGGTCATGTTGTGTGTCGTTGTGGCCATTGTGTGTCTCTTTGTTGTCATGTGCCTCTTTGTGGTCACTGTGTGTCTCTTTGTTATCATGTGTCTCTTTGTAGTCATTGTGTGTCTCTGTTGTTATTTTGTGTCTCTTTGTAGTCATTTTGTGTCTTTGTAGTCATTATGTGTCTCTTTGTAGTCATTGTGTGTCTCTTTGTGGTCATTGTGTGTCTCTTTGTGGTCATGTTGTGTCTCTTTGTTGTCATTCTGTGTCTCTTTGTTTTCATGTTGTGTCTCTTTGTAGTCATAGTGTGTCTCTTTGTGGTCAATGTGTGTCCCTTTGTTGTCATGTGTGTCTCTTTGTAGTCATTATTTGTCTCTTTGTGGCCATTGTGTGTCTCTTTGTTGTAATGTCTCTCTTTGTGGTCACTGTGTGTCTCTTTGTTATCATGTGTCTCTTTGTAGTCATTGTGTGTCCCTTTGTTGCCATGTGTCTCTTTGTAGTCACTTTGTGTCTCTTTGATGCCATTGTGTGTCTCTTTGTTGTCATGTGTCTCTTTGTGGTCATTGTGTGTCTCTTTGTTATCATGTGTCTCTTTGTAGTCATTGTGTGTCTCTTTGGGTTCATTGTGTGTCTCTTTGAGTTCATTGTGTGTCTTTATGTGGTCATGTTGTGTCTCTTTGTGGTCATTGTGTGTCTCTTTGTAGTCAATGTGTGTCCCTTTGTTGTCATGTGTCTCTTTGTAGTCATTGTGTGTCTTTTTGTAGTCAATGTGCATCTCTTTGTGTTCATTGTGTGTCTCTTTGTTATCATGTGTCTGTTTGTAGTCATTGTGTGTCTCTTTGTAGTCATTGTGTGTCTGTTTGCAGTAATTGTGTGTCTCTTTTTTAATCATTGTGTGTCTGTTTGTGGTCATTTTGTGTGTCTTTGTGGTCATTGTGTATCTCTTTGTAGTCATTTTGTGTCTCTTTGTAGTAATTGTGTGTCTCTTTGTAGTCGTTTTCTGTCTTTGTAGTCATTGTTTGACTCTGTTGTCATTGTGTGTCCCTTCGTTGTCATGTGACTCTTTGTCGTCATTGAGTGTCTCTTTGTGGCCATTCCATTGTATGTCTCTTTGTTGTCATGTGTCTCTTTGTAGTCATTTTGTGTCTCTTTGTGGTCATGTTGTGTCTCTTTGTGGTCATTGTGTGTCTCTTTGTAGTCAATGTGTGTCCCTTTGTTGTCATGTGTCTCTTTGTAGTCATTTTGTGTGTCTTTGTGGCCATTGTGTGTCTCTTTGTTGTCATGTGCCTCTTTGTGGTCACTGTGTGTCTCTTTGTTATCATGTGTCTCTTTGTAGTCATTGTGTGTCTCTGTTGTTATTTTGTGTCACTTTGTAGTCATTTTGTGTCTTTGTAGTCATTATGTGTCTCTTTGTAGTCATTGTGTGTCTCTTTGTGGTCATTGTGTGTCTCTTTGTGGTCATGTTGTGTCTCTTTGTTGTCATTCTGTGTCTCTTTGTTTTCATGTTGTGTCTCTTTGTAGTCATAGTGTGTCTCTTTGTGGTCAATGTGTGTCCCTTTGTTGTCATGTGTGTCTCTTTGTAGTCATTGTGTGTCTCTTTGTGGCCATTGTGTGTCTCTTTGTTGTAATGTCTCTCTTTGTGGTCACTGTGTGTCTCTTTGTTATCATGTGTCTCTTTGTAGTCATTGTGTGTCCCTTTGTTGTCATGTGTCTCTTTGTAGTCACTTTGTGTCTCTTTGTGGCCATTGTGTGTCTCTTTGTTGTCATGTGTCTCTTTGTGGTCATTGTGTGTCTCTTTGTTATCATGTGTCTCTTTGTAGTCATTGTGTGTCTCTTTGGGTTCATTTTGTGTCTCTTTGAGTTCATTGTGTGTCTTTATGTGGTCATGTTGTGTCTCTTTGTGGTCATTGTGTGTCTCTTTGTAGTCAATGTGTGTCCCTTTGTTGTCATGTGTCTCTTTGTAGTCATTGTGTGTCTTTTTGTAGTCAATGTGCATCTCTTTGTGTTCATTGTGTGTCTCTTTGTTATCATGTGTCTGTTTGTAGTCATTGTGTGTCTCTTTGTAGTCATTGTGTGTCTGTTTGCAGTAATTGTGTGTCTCTTTTTTAATCATTGTGTGTCTGTTTGTGGTCATTTTGTGTCTCTTTGTGGTCATTGTGTGTCTCTTTGTAGTCATTGTGTGTCTCTTTGTAGTCATTTTGTGTCTTTGTTGTAATGTTGTGTCTCTTTGTTGTCATTTTGTGTCTCTTTGTAGTAATTGTGTGTCTCTTTGTAGTCGTTTTCTGTCTTTGTAGTCATTGTTTGACTCTGTTGTCATTGTGTGTCCCTTCGTTGTCATGTGACTCTTTGTCGTCATTGAGTGTCTCTTTGTGGCCATTCCATTGTATGTCTCTTTGTTGTCATGTGTCTCTTTGTAGTCATTGTGTGTCTCTTTGTGTTCATTGTTTGTCTCTTTATCATGTGTCTCTTTGTAGTCATTGTGTGTCTCTTTGTTATCACGTGTCTCTTTGTAGTCATTGTGTGTCTTTTTGTGGTCATTGTGTATCTCTTTGTGGTCATTTTGTGTCTCTTTGTGGTCATGTTGTGTCTCTTTGTGGTCACTGTGTGTCTCCTTGTTATCATGTGTATCTTTGTAGTCATTGTGTGCCTCTGTGTTCATTTTGTGTCTCTTTGTAGTCATTTTGTGCCTTCGTAGTCATTATGTGGCTCTTTGTAGTCATTGTGTGTCTCTTTGTGGTCATGTTTTGTCTCTTTGTTGTCATGTTGTGTCTCTTTGTGGTCAATGTGTGTCCCTTTACTGTCATGTGTGTCTCTTTGTAGTCATTGTGTGTCTCTTTGTAGTCATTGTGTGTCTCTTTGTGGCCATTCCGGTCATTTTGTTGTCATGTGTCTCTTTGTGGTCACTGTGTGTCTCTTTGTAGTCATTGTGTGTCTCTTTGTACTCATTTTGTGTCTCTTTGTGTTCATTGTGTGTCGTTTTGTTGTCATTTTGTGTCTCTTTGTGGTAATTCTGTGTCTCTTTGTAGTCAATGTGTGTCTCTTTTGTTGTCATATGTCTCTTTGTAGTCACTGTGTGTCTCTTTGTTGCCATTCCATTGTTTCTCTTTGTTGCCATGTATCTCTTTGTAGTCATTGTGTGTCTTTTTGTAGTCATGTTGTGTCTCTTTGTTGTCATATTGGGTCTCTTTGTAGTCATTGTGTATCTCTTTGTGGTCATTATGTGTCTCTTTGTGGTCATTTTGTGTCTCTTTTCTGGTCATGTTGTGTCTCTTTGGGGTCAATGTGTGTCTCTTTGTAGTCAATGGGTGTCCCGTTGTTGTCATGTGCCTCTTTGTAGTCATTGTGTGTCTTTTTGTGGCCATTCTGTGTCTCTTTGTTGTCATGTGTCTCTTTGTGGTCATTGTGTGTCTCTTTGTTATCATGTGTCTCTTTGTAGTCATTGTGTGTCTCTTTGTAGTCATTGCGTGTCTTTTTGTTATCATGTGTGTTTTTGTAGTCATTTTGTGTCTCTTTGTTGTCATTTTGTGTGTCTTTGCAGTCATATTGTTTCTCTTTGTGGTCATGTTTTGTTTCTTGGTGGTCATGTTTTGTTTCTTTGTGGTCATGTTGTTTCTCTTTGTTGTCATTTTGTGTCTCTTTGTGGTCATTGTGTGTCTCTTTGTGGTCATTTTGTGTCTCTTTGTGATCATGTTTTGTCTCTTTGTGGTCATGTTGTGTCTCTTTGTTGTCGTTTTATGTCTTTGTAGTCATTGTTTGACTCTGTAGTCAAAGTTTGTCTCTCTGTGCTAATTGTGTGCCCCTTTGTGGTCATGTTGTGTCTCTTTGTTGTAATGTTGTTTCTTTTTGTAGTCATGGTGTGTCTCTTTGTGGTCAATATGTGCCCCTTTTTTGTCATGTGTCTCTTTGAAGTCATTGTGTCTCTCTTTGTGGTCCTTGTGTGTCTCTTTTTTTGTCATGTGTCTCTTTGTAGTCATTGTGGGCATCTTTGTAGTCATTGTGTGTCTCTTTGTGGTCATGTGGTGTCTCTTTGTTGTCATTGTGTGTCTCTTTGTGGTCCTTGTGTTTCCCTTTTTTTGTCATGTGTCTCTTTGTTGTCATTGTGTGTCTCTTTGTGGTCCTTTTGTTTCTCTTTTTTTGTCATGTGTCCTTTTGTAGTCATTATGTGTCTCTTTGTGGTCAGTTTGTGTCTCTTTGTAGTCAGTGTGTTTCCCTTTGTTGTCATGTGCCTCTTTGTAGTAATTGTGTGTCTCTTTGGGGTCATTTTGTATCTCTTTGTAGTTGTTTTGTGTCTTTGTAGTCATTGTTTGACTCTGTGGTCATGTTGTGTCTCTTTGTTGTCAATGTGTGTCCCTTTGTTTTCATGTGTCTCTTTGTAGTCATAGTCTTTCTCTTTGGGGTCATTGTGTGTCTCTTTTTTTGTCATGTGTCTCTTTGTAGTCATTGTTTGCCTCTTTGTAGTCATGTTGTGTCTCTTTGCTGTCATATTGTTTCTCTTTTTAGTCATTGTATGTCTCTTTGTTGTCAATATGTGTCTCTTTGTGGTCATTATGTGTCTTTTTGTGGTCATTTCGTGTCTCTTTGTGGTCAGTGTGTGACCCTTTGTTGTCATGTGTCTCTTTATAGTCATTGTGTGTCTCTTTGTGGCCATTGTGTGTCACTTTGTTGTCATCTGTCTCTTTGTAGTCATTGTGTGTCTTTGTAGTCATTGTGTGTATCTGTTGTCATTTTGTGTCTCTTTGTAGTCGTTTTGTGCCTTTATAGTCATGGTGTGACTCTGTAGTCATTGTTTGTCTCTTTGTAGTCATTGTGTGTCTCTTTGTGGTCTTTGTATGTCTCTTTATGGTCATGTTGTGTCTCTTTGTTGTCATGTTGTGTCTCTATGTTGTCATTTTGTGTCTCTTTGTAGTCATTGTGTGTCTCTTAGTGGTCAATGTGTGTCCCTTTGTTTTCATGTGTCTCTATGTAGTCATTGTGTGTCTATTTGGGGCCATTTTGTGTCTCTTTGTTGTCATGTGTCTCTTTGTAGTCATTTTGTGTCTTTGTTTGGAAGTGTGTTTGTATGTCTCTCTCTGTCCATCTGTGTGTCTTTTCTCTCTTTCTCTCTCCTTTTCTTCCTCCCCAACCGGTCAAGACAGATGGCCGTCCTCCACAGAGCTGGGTCTGTCTGACGTTCCTGCCTGTTATAGGGAAGGTTTTCCTTGCCACCGTACTCTACAGAGGAATTGTTGGGTCTATGTAAATCATAAATAAGTCATTGAGTGTGGTCTTTACCTACTCTGTAAAGTGTCCTGAGATAACTTTTGTTATGATTCGACACTATAAATAAAATTGAATTGAATTGAATTGAATTGAATTGTAGTCATTGTGCGTCTCTGTCGTCATTTTGTGTCTATTAGTAGTCATTGTGTGTCTCTTTGTGGTCATTGTGTGTCTCTTTGTGGTCATGTTTTGTCTCTTTCTTGTCATGTTGTGCCTCTTTCTTGTCATGTTGTGTGTCTTTGTATGTCTCTGTGGTCAATGTGTTTCCTCTTGTTGTCATGTGTGTCTCTTTGTAGGCATTGTGTGTCTGTTTGTGGTAATTGTCTGTCTCTTGTAATCATTGTGTGTCGGTTTGTGGTCTTTTTGTGTCTCTTTGTGGTCATTGTGTGTCTCTTTGTAGTCATTGTGTGTCTTTTTGTGGTCATGTTGTGTCTCTTTGTGGTCATGTTGTGTCTCTTTGTTGTCATTTTGTGTCTCTTTGTGGTCATTGTGTGTCTTTCTGGTAATGTTGTGTCTCTTTGTTGTCATGTTGTGTCTCTTTGTATGTCTCTGTGGTCAATGTGTTTCCTCTTGTTGTCATGTGTGTCTCTTTGTAGGCATTGTGTGTCTGTTTGTGGTAATTGTCTGTCTCTTGTAATCATTGTATGTCAGTTTGTGGTCTTTTTCTGTCTCTTTGTAGTCATTGTGTGTCTCTTTGTGGTCATTGTATGTCTCTTTGTGGTCATGTTGTGTCTCTTTGTTTTCATGTTGTGTCACTTTGTTGTCATTTTGTGTCTCTTTGTTGTCATTTTGTGAGTCTTCGTGGTCATATTGTGTCTCTTTGTGGTCATGTTTTGTTTTGTTGTGGTCATGTTTTGTTTCTTTGTGGTCATGTTGTGTCTCTGTTGTCATTTTGTGTCTCTTTGTGGTCATTGTGTGTCTCTTTGTGGTAATTTTGTGTCTCTTTGGGGTCATATTGTGTCTCTTTGTGATCATGTTTTGTCTCTTTGTGTTCATGTTGTGTCTCTTTGTTGTAATGTTGTGTCTCTTTGTAGTCATGGTGTGTCTCTTTGTGGTCAATGTCTGCCCCTTTTTTGTCATGTGTCTCTTTGTATTCATTGTGTCTCTCTGTGTGGTCCTTGTGTGTTTCCTTTTTTGTCATGTGTCTCTTTGTAGTCAATATGGGCATCTTTGTAGTCATTGTGTGTCTCTTTGTGGTCATTGTGTGTCTCTTTTTAGTCATTTTGTGTCTCTTTGTAGTCTTTTTGTGTCTTTGTAGTCATTGTTTGACTCTGAAGTCCATGTGTGTCTTTTTGTGGTCATTTTGTGCCTCTTTGTGGTCAATGTGTGTCTCTTTTTTGTCATATGTCTCTTTGTAGTCATTGTGTGTCTTTTTGTAGTCATGTTGTGTCTCTTTGTTGTCATATTGGGTCTCTTTGTAGTTATTGTGTGTCTCTTTGTGGTCATTATGTGTCTCTTTGTGGTCATCTTGTGTTTCCTTGTGGTCAGTTTGTGTCCATTTGTTGTCATGTGCCTCTTTGTAGTCATTGTGTGTCTTTTTGTGGCCATTCTGTGTCTCTTTGTTGTCATGTGTCTCTTTGTGGTCATTGTGTGTCTCTTTGTTACCATGTGTCTCTTTGTAGTCATTGTGTGTCTCTTTGTAGTCATTGCGTGTCTTTTTGTTATCATGTGTGTTTTTGTAGTCATTTTGTGTCTCTTTGTTGTCATTTTGTGTGTCTTTGCAGTCATATTGTTTCTCTTTGTGGTCATGTTTTGTTTCTTGGTGGTCATGTTTTGTTTCTTTGTGGTCATGTTGTGTCTCTTTGTTGTCATTTTGTGTCTCTTTGTGGTCATTGTGTGTCTCTTTGTGGTCATTTTGTGTCTCTTTGTGATCATGTTTTGTCTCTTTGTGGTCATGTTGTGTCTCTTTGTTGTCGTTTTATGTCTTTGTAGTCATTGTTTGACTCTGTAGTCAAAGTTTGTCTCTCTGTGCTAATTGTGTGCCCCTTTGTGGTCATGTTGTGTCTCTTTGTTGTAATGTTGTGTCTTTTTGTAGTCATGGTGTGTCTCTTTGTGGTCAATATGTGCCCCTTTTTTGTCATGTGTCTCTTTGAAGTCATTGTGTCTCTCTTTGTGGTCCTTGTGTGTCTCTTTTTTTGTCATGTGTCTCTTTGTAGTCATTGTGGGCATCTTTGTAGTCATTGTGTGTCTCTTTGTGGTCATGTGGTGTCTCTTTGTTGTCATTGTGTGTCTCTTTGTGGTCCTTGTGTTTCCCTTTTTTTGTCATGTGTCTCCTTGTTGTCATTGTGTGTCTCTTTGTGGTCCTTTT
Organism: Echiichthys vipera; assembly: GCF_963691815.1. Lineage (NCBI taxonomy): Eukaryota > Metazoa > Chordata > Actinopteri > Perciformes > Trachinidae > Echiichthys > Echiichthys vipera. The sequence continues at coordinate 965,450 of NC_139846.1, forward strand.
GTTTCTCTTTTTTTGTCATGTGTCCTTTTGTAGTCATTATGTGTCTCTTTGTGGTCAGTTTGTGTCTCTTTGTAGTCAGTGTGTTTCCCTTTGTTGTCATGTGCCTCTTTGTAGTAATTGTGTGTCTCTTTGGGGTCATTTTGTATCTCTTTGTAGTTGTTTTGTGTCTTTGTAGTCATTGTTTGACTCTGTTGTCATGTTGTGTCTCTTTGTGGTCAATGTGTGTCCCTTTGTTTTCATGTGTCTCTTTGTAGTCATAGTCTGTCTCTTTGGGGTCATTGTGTGTCTCTTTTTTTGTCATGTGTCTTTGTAGTCATTGTTTGCCTCTTTGTAGTCATGTTGTGTCTCTTTGCTGTCATATTTTTTCTCTTTTTAGTCATTGTATGTCTCTTTGTTGTCAATATGTGTCTCTTTGTGGTCATTATGTGTCTTTTTGTGGTCATTTTGTGTCTCTTTGTGGTCAGTGTGTGACCCTTTGTTGTCATGTGTCTCTTTATAGTCATTGTGTGTCTCTTTGTGGCCATTGTGTGTCTCTTTGTTGTCATCCGTCTCTTTGTAGTCATTGTGTGTCTTTGTAGTCATTGTGTGTATCTGTTGTCATTTTGTGTCTCTTTGTAGTCGTTTTGTGCCTTTATAGTCATGGTGTGACTCTGTAGTCATTGTTTGTCTCTTTGTAGTCATTGTGTGTCTCTTTGTGGTCTTTGTATGTCTCTTTGTGGTCATGTTGTGTCTCTTTGTTGTCATGTTGTGTCTCTATGTTGTCATTTTGTGTCTCTTTGTAGTCATTGTGTGTCTCTTAGTGGTCAATGTGTGTCTCTTAGTGGTCAATGTGTGTCACTTTGTTTTCATGTGTCTCTATGTAGTCATTGTGTGTCTCTTTGGGGCCATTTTGTGTCTCTTTGTTGTCATGTGTCTCTTTGTAGTCATTTTGTGTCTTTGTTTGGAAGTGTGTTTGTCTGTCTCTCTCTGTCCATCTGTGTGTCTTTTCTCTCTTTCTCTCTCCTTTTCTTCCTCCCCAACCGGTCAAGACAGATGGCCGTCCTCCACAGAGCTGGGTCTGTCTGACGTTCCTGCCTGTTATAGGGAAGGTTTTCCTTGCCACCGTACTCTACAGAGGAACTGTTGGGTCTATGTAAATCATAAATAAGTCATTGAGTGTGGTCTTTACCTACTCTGTAAAGTGTCCTGAGATAACTTTTGTTATGATTCGACACTATAAATAAAATTGAATTGAATTGAATTGAATTGAATTGTAGTCATTGTGCGTCTCTGTCGTCATTTTGTGTCTATTAGTAGTCATTGTGTGTCTCTTTGTGGTCATTGTGTGTCTCTTTGTGGTCATGTTTTGTCTCTTTCTTGTCATGTTGTGCCTCTTTCTTGTCATGTTGTGTGTCTTTGTATGTCTCTGTGGTCAATGTGTTGCCTCTTGTTGTCATGTGTGTCTCTTTGTAGGCATTGTGTGTCTGTTTGTGGTAATTGTCTGTCTCTTGTAATCATTGTGTGTCGGTTTGTGGTCTTTTTGTGTCTCTTTGTGGTCATTGTGTGTCTCTTTGTAGTCATTGTGTGTCTTTTTGTGGTCATGTTGTGTCTCTTTGTTGTCATGTTGTGTCTCTTTGTTGTCATTTTGTGTCTCTTTGTTTTCATTTTGTGTGTCTTCATGCTCATATTGTGTCTCTTCGTAGTCATGTTTTGTCTCTTTGTGGTCATGTTGTGTCTCTTTGTTGTCATTTTGTGTCTCTTTGTGGTCATTGTGTGTCTTTCTGGTAATGTTGTGTCTCTTTGTTGTCATGTTGTGTCTCTTTGTATGTCTCTGTGGTCAATGTGTTTCCTCTTGTTGTTATGTGTGTCTCTTTGTAGGCATTGTGTGTCTGTTTGTGGTAATTGTCTGTCTCTTGTAATCATTGTATGTCGGTTTGTGGTCTTTTTCTGTCTCTTTGTAGTCATTGTGTGTCTCTTTGTGGTCATTGTATGTCTCTTTGTGGTCATGTTGTGTCACTTTGTTGTCATTTTGTGTCTCTTTGTTGTCATTTTGTGAGTCTTCGTGGTCATATTGTGTCTCTTTGTGGTCATGTTTTGTTTTGTTGTGGTCATGTTTTGTTTCTTTGTGGTCATGTTGTGTCTCTGTTGTCATTTTGTGTCTCTTTGTGGTCATTGTGTGTCTCTTTGTGGTAATTTTGTGTCTCTTTGGGGTCATATTCTGTCTCTTTGTGATCATGTTTTGTCTCTTTGTGTTCATGTTGTGTCTCTTTGTTGTAATGTTGTGTCTCTTTGTAGTCATGGTGTGTCTCTTTGTGGTCAATGTCTGCCCCTTTTTTGTCATGTGTCTCTTTGTATTCATTGTGTCTCTCTGTGTGGTCCTTGTGTCTCTCTTTTTTTGTCATGTGTCTCTTTGTAGTCAATATGGGCATCTTTGTAGTCATTGTGTGTCTCTTTGTGGTCATTGTGTGTCTCTTTTTAGTCATTTTGTGTCTCTTTGTAGTCTTTTTGTGTCTTTGTAGTCATTGTTTGACTCTGAAGTCCATGTGTGTCTTTTTGTGGTCATTTTGTGCCTCTTTGTGGTCAATGTGTGTCTCTTTTTTGTCATATGTCTCTTTGTAGTCATTGTGTGTCTTTTTGTAGTCATGTTGTGTCTCTTTGTGGTCATATTGGGTCTCTTTATAGTCATTTTGTGTCTCTTTGTAGTCATTGCATGTTTCTTTTTGGCCATTGTGTGTCTCTTTGTGGTCATTTTGTGTCTCTTTGTGGTCATTTTGTGTCTCTTTGTGATCATGTTTTGTCTCTTTGTGGTCATGTTGTGTCTTTTTGTTTTCGTTTTATGTCTTTGTAGTCAATGTTTGACTCTGTAGTCAAAGTTTGTCTCTCTGTGCTAATTTTGTGCCTCTTTGTGGTCATGTTGTGTCTCTTTGTTGTAATGTTGTGTCTTTTTGTAGTCATGGTGTGTCTCTTTGTGGTCAATATGTGCCCCTTTTTTGTCATGTGTCTCTTTGAAGTCATTGTGTCTCTCTTTGTGGTCCTTGTGTGTCTCTTTTTTTGTCATGTGTCTCTTTGTAGTCATTGTGGGCATCTTTGTAGTCATTGTGTGTCTCTTTGTGGTCATGTTGTGTTTCTTTGTTGTCATTGTGTGTCTCTTTGTGGTCCTTGTGTTTCTCTTTTTTTGTCATGTGTCTCTTTGTTGTCATTGTGTGTCTCTTTGTGGTCCTTGTCTTTCTCTTTTTTTGTCATGTGTCTCTTTGTTGTCATTGTGTGTCTCTTTGTGGTCCTTGTGTTTCTCTTTTTTTGTCATGTGTCCTTTTGTAGTCATTATGTGTCTCTTTGTGGTCAGTTTGTGTCTCTTTGTAGTCAGTGTGTTTCCCTTTGTTGTCATGTGTCTCTTTGTAGTAATTGTGTGTCTCTTTGGGGTCATTTTGTATCTCGTTGTAGTTGTTTTGTGTCTTTGTAGTCATTGTTTGACTCTGTGGTCATGTTGTGTCTCTTTGTGGTCAATGTGTGTCCCTTTGTTTTCATGTGTCTCTTTGTAGTCATTGTCTGTCTCTTTGGGGTCATTGTGTGTCTCTTTTTTTGTCATGTGTCTCTTTGTAGTCATTGTTTGCCTCTTTGTAGTCATGTTGTGTCTCTTTGCTGTCATATTGTTTCTCTTTGTATTCATTGTGTGTCTCTTTGTGGTCAATTTGTGTCTCTTTGTGGTCATTGTGTGTCTCTTTGTGGTCATTTTGTGTCTCTTTGTGATCATGTTTTGTCTCTTTGTGGTCATGTTGTGTCTCTTTGTTGTCGTTTTATGTCTTTGTAGTCATTGTTTGACTCTGTAGTCAAAGTTTGTCTCTCTGTGCTAATTTTGTGCCTCTTTGTGGTCATGTTGTGTCTCTTTGTTGTAATGTTGTGTCTTTTTGTAGTCATGGTGTGTCTCTTTGTGGTCAATATGTGCCCCTTTTTTGTCATGTGTCTATTTGTAGTCATTGTGTGTCTCTTTGTGGTCATTGTGTGTCTCTTTGTGGTCATGTTTTGTCTCTTTCTTGTCATGTTGTGCCTCTTTCTTGTCATGTTGTGTGTCTTTGTATGTCTCTGTGGTCAATGTGTTTCCTCTTGTTGTCATGTGTGTCTCTTTGTAGGCATTGTGTGTCTCTTTGTGGTCATTGTGTGTCTCTTTGTAGTCATTGTGTGTCTCTTTTTAGTCATTGTCTGTCTCTTGTAATCATTGTGTGTCGGTTTGTGGTCTTTTTGTGTCTCTTTGTGGTCATTGTGTGTCTCTTTGTAGTCATTTTGTGTCTTTTTGTGGTCATGTTGTGTCTCTTTGTTGTCATTTTGTGTCTCTTTGTTTTCATTTTGTGTGTCTTCATGCTCATATTGTGTCTCTTCGTAGTCATGTTTTGTCTCTTTGTGGTCATGTTGTGTCTCTTTGTTGTCATTTTGTGTCTCTTTGTGGTCATTGTGTGTCTTTCTGGCAATGTTGTGTCTCTTTGTTGTCATGTTGTGTCTCTTTGTATGTCTCTGTGGTCAATGTGTTTCCTCTTGTTGTCACATGTGTCTCTTTGTAGGCATTGTGTGTCTGTTTGTGGTAATTGTCTGTCTCTTGTAATCATTGTATGTCGGTTTGTGGTCTTTTTGTGTCTCTTTGTAGTCATTGTGTGTCTCTTTGTGGTCATTGTATGTCTCTTTGTGGTCATGTTGTGTCTCTTTGTTGTCATGTTGTGTCACTTTGTTGTCATTTTGTGTCTATTTGTTGTCATTTTGTGAGTCTTCGTGGTCATATTGTGTCTCTTTGTGGTCATGTTTTTTTTGTTGTGGTCATGTTTTGTTTCTTTGTGGTCATGTTGTGGCTCTGTTGTCATTTTGTGTCTCTTTGTGGTCATTGTGTGTCTCTTTGTGGTAATTTTGTGTCTCTTTTTTTGTCATGTGTCTCTTTGTAGTCAATATGGGCATCTTTGTAGTCATTGTGTGTCTCTTTGTGGTCATTGTGTGTCTCTTTTGAGTCATTTTGTGTCTCTTTGTAGTCTTTTTGTGTCTTTGTAGTCATTGTTTAAATCTGAAGTCCATGTGTGTCTTTTTGTGGTCATTTTGTGCCTCTTTGTGGTCAATGTGTGTCTCTTTTTTGTCATATGTCTCTTTGTAGTCATTTTGTGTCTCTTTGTAGTCATGTTGTGTCTCTTTGTTGTCATATTGGGTCTCTTTGTAGTCATTGTGTGTCTCTTTGTGGTCATTATGTGTCTCTTTGTGGTCATCTTGTGTTTCCTTGTGGTCAGCTTGTGTCCATTTGTTGTCATGTGTCTCTTTGTAGTCATTTTGTGTCTCTTTGTAGTCATTGCGTGTTTCTTTTTGGCCATTGTGTGTCTCTTTGTGGTCATTTTGTGTCTCTTTGTGGTCATTGTTTGACTCTGTAGTCAAAGTTTGTCTCTCTGTGCTAATTTTGTGCCTCTTTGTGGTCATGTTGTGTCTCTTTGTTGTAATGTTGCGTCTTTTTGTAGTCATGGTGTGTCTCTTTGTGGTCAATATGTGCCCCTTTTTTGTCATGTTTCTCTTTGAAGTCATTGTGTCTCTCTTTGTGGTCCTTGTGTGTCTCTTTTTTGTCATGTGTCTCTTTGTAGTCATTGTGGGCATCTTTGTAGTCATTGTGTATCTCTTTGTGGTCATGTTGTGTCTCTTTGTTGTCATTGTGTGTCTCTTTGTGGTCCTTGTGTTTCCCTTTTTTTGTCATGTGTCTCTTGGTTGTCATTGTGTGTCTCTTTGTGGTCATTTTGTGTCTCTTTGTGATCATGTTTTGTCTCTTTGTGGTCATGTTGTGTCTCTTTGTTGTCGTTTTATGTCTTTGTAGTCATTGTTTGACTCTGTAGTCAAAGTTTGTCTGTCTGTGCGAATTTTGTGCCTCTTTGTGGTCATGTTGTGCCTCTTTGCTGTCATATTGTTTCTCTTTGTAGTCATTGTGTGTCTCTTTGTGGTCATTTCGTGTCTCTTTGTGGTCAGTGTGTGACCGTTTGTTGTCATGTGTCTCTTTATAGTCATTGTGTGTCTCTTTGTGGCCATTGTGTGTCTCTTTGTTGTCATCTGTCTCTTTGTAGTCATTGTGTGTCTTTGTAGTCATTGTGTGTATCTGTTGTCATTTTGTGTCTCTTTGTAGTCGTTTTGTGCCTTTATAGTCATGGTGTGACTCTGTAGTCATTGTGTGTCTCTTTGTAGTCATTGTGTGTCTCTTTGTGGTCATTGTATGTCTCTTTGTGGTCATGTGGTGTGTCTTTGTTGTCATGTTGTGTCTCTATGTAGTCATTTTCTGTCTCTTTGTAGTCATTGTGTGTCTCTATGTGGTCAATGTGTGTCTCTTTGTTGTCATGTGTCTCTTTGTAGTCATTGTGTGTCTTTGTAGTCATTGTGTGTATCTGTTGTCATTTTGTGTCTCTTTGTAGTCGTTTTGTGCCTTTATAGTCATGGTGTGACTCTGTAGTCATTGTGTGTCTCTTTGTAGTCATTGTGTGTCTCTTTGTGGTCATTGTATGTCTCTTTGTGGTCATGTGGTGTGTCTTTGTTGTCATGTTGTGTCTCTATGTAGTCATTTTCTGTCTCTTTGTAGTCATTGTGTGTCTCTTTGTTGTCATGTGTCTCTTTGTAGTCATTTTGTGTCTTTGTTTGGAAGTGTGTCTGTCCATCTCTCTCTGTTCATCTGTGTGTCTTTTCTCTCTTTCTCTCTCCTTTTCTTCCTCCCCAACCGGTCAAGACAGATGGCCGTCCTCCACAGAGCTGGGTCTATCTGACGTTCCTGCCTGTTATAGGGAAGGTTTTCCTTGCCACCGTACTCTACAGAGGAATTGTTGGGTCTATGTAAATCATAAATAAGTCATTGAGTGTGGTCTTTACCTACTCTGTAAAGTGTCCTGAGATAACTTTTGTTATGATTCGACACTATAAATAAAATTGAATTGAATTGAATTGTAGTCATTGTCTCTGCGTCTCTGTCGTCATTTTGTGTCTATTTGTAGTCATTGTGTGTCTCTTTGTGGTCATTGTGTGTCTCTTTGTGGTCATGTTTTGTCTCTTTCTTGTCATGTTGTGCCTCTTTCTTGTCATGTTGTGTGTCTTTGTATGTCTCTGTGGTCAGTGTGTTTCCTCTTGTTGTCATGTGTGTCTCTTGTAATCATTGTGTGTCGGTTTGTGGTCTTTTTGTGTCTCTTTGTGGTCTTTGTGTGTCTCTTTGTAGTCATTGTGTGTCTTTTTGTGGTCATGTTGTGTCTCTTTGTTGTCATGTTGTGTCTCTTTGTTGTCATTTTGTGTCTCTTTGTTTTCATTTTGTGTGTCTTCATGCTCATATTGTGTCTCTTCGTAGTCATGTTTTGTCTCTTTGTGGTCATGTTTTGTCTCTTTGTTGTCATTTTGTGTCTCTTTGTGGTCATTGTGTGTCTTTCTGGCAATGTTGTGTCTCTTTCTTGTCATGTTGTGTCTCTTTGTTGTCGTGTTTTGTTTCTTTGTAGTCCTGTTGTGTCTCTTTGTAGTCATTGTGTGTCTCTTTGTAGTCATTGTGTGTCTCTTTGTGGTCATTGTGTGTCTCTTTGTAGTCATTGTGTGTCTCTTTTTAGTCATTGTGTGTCTCTTTGTAGTCATTGTGTGTCTCTTTGTTGTCATTTTGTGTCTCTTTGTAGTCATTGTGTGTCTCTTTGTGGTCATTGTGTGTCTTTTTGTGGTCATGTTGTGTCTCTTTGTTGTCATGTTGTGTCTCTTTGTTGTCATTTTGTGTCCCTTTGTTTTCATTTTGTGTGTCTTCATGCTCATATTGTGTCTCTTCGTAGTCATGTTTTGTCTCTTTGTGGTCATGTTGTGTCTCTTTGTTGTCATTTTGTGTCTCTTTGTGGTCATTGTGTGTCTTTCTGGCAATGTTGTGTCTCTTTGTTGTCATGTTGTGTCTCTTTGTTGTCGTGTTTTGTTTCTTTGTAGTCCTGTTGTGTCTCTTTGTAGTCATTGTGTGTCTCTTTGTGGTCATTGTGTGTCTCTTTGTAGTCATTGTGTGTCTCTTTTTAGTCATTGTGTGTCCCTTTGTAGTCATTGTGTGTCTCTTTGTTGTCATTTTGTGTCTCTTTGTAGTCATTGTGTGTCTCTTTGTGGTCATTGTGTGTCTCTTTGTTGTCATATGTCTCTTTGTAGTCATTGTGTGTTTGTTTGTGGTCATTGTGTGTCTCTTTGTAATCATTGTGTGTCTCTTTGATATTTCAGTATGAGAGAAAGAAAACCAGTGAGCTGAGTGACCCTAGAAGGTAAAGTGCGGAGAGGTCACAGCCTTTAATGAACATTAGAAACTGCCTATCTGACAAAACCAATCTGCCTGGAGGGGAAGACTGAAGAGGTAAAGTCGTATAAAAGATATGTACCTCTGATCATGTTATTGATCCACTGATTGAGCCATATTTTAATAATGTATAGGAATTAATTTAGCTATATACAAACATGTGGAAGAAGTATTCAGGAGTAAAAGTACAAATGCAGGCAGTGATGGCAGGTTGGGTTATTTTTTAGCTTAGTTTTAGGGTTAGGTGCTGTGTGAGTGTGTGTGGGAGGATATGAGCATGTACATAATGTGTCAGTGTTTGTGCAGTGTGTGTTCATGCACGCCAATGCCTTCAGGGGTCAGATGGGGCTGTGTGTGTGAGTGTGTGGGCAGTTTTTAAGACAGAGAGAGTTTTAATGTGTGTTAACGGAGGCGGTTTAACCGCCTCTCTACACTGATAATGGCTGCTTCATATAAGGAGGAGGCTGCTGATTGAGCTCAAAGTGTCTGTCTTTTCTGTTTAATTATGCAAATGAGGCATTATGTAATAACATATGAGCTAATTTTCATCCATTTCCAGAACATAAATGTGAACATCGGATAAAGTCAGGTTCAAAATTCTTGTTTTTATTTTGTTGACATTTTACAGTCAAATGTTTTGACAGATATCTCTTGTTATCACTCCATAAATCAGAGATTTTCGGCATGTTTTTAAGAATAACTGTTGTCTGAGTGAGGCTGTGAATATAAGAACCTTCAGAATATAGAGAGGAGGGAAAGTGTTGGTGTCTCTAAGTGCTGCTGAAGTGGACATTTAAAAACATTGAAACACATTTATTGGAACATTCACACATTTTCAGACACTACAGGTGAACAGGATTTATCATCAGGATCATCATGAAACTTCCCCACTTCATTACTCACATTAACACTGTCATTGCTTACATTACAAGTTTTCTGAAATTTTCTGTTTGAATATGTAAATGAGGCATTATCGAATGTTAACTTTTGGTGAATTTATGAGAGATCTACAGACACAAACAGACAAAGTGAAGTCAAATAAATGTTTTACTTTTTTTTAATTAATACAACCTCAGACAACAACAACGATTAATAAATAATAATAATTAGTACCGTACATTTAGAAACTGAAATATATGACAGGTAGAGCATATACACTGAAGATCAAAATTAGAGAACAAATTATTAATAAATCAGACCCAAATAAATTGAACTTTGATGTCATGTCCTGGTTTGGGGATGTTTTCTGCAGCAGGAGTTGGGCCTCTTGTACAGCTACATGGCAGGGTGAATGCAACTGTTTATGTGAACCTCCTTCCGCAACATGTAATACCTCCACTGCAACTGTCTCCAAATCGGCTGCAATTTTCATGAAGACAATGTCCCCTGTGACACTGCAAAACAGGTGAGGCAGTTCGTTGAAGCTAAGAATATTGAAACAATGAAATGGCCAGAGTCCAGATCTAAACCCCATAGAGAATCTCTGGAAAATCCTTATAATTTTACTTATTATCAAAGGGCAATTTTCATTAAAAATTAAAAAAAAAACACAACACAATGTTTAAAGTTGTACATTTAAAATAAATTTTGAGTGGCCTTATAGCTATAGCTTTATAGCTTTAATCAATACATTCGATTTTTCTTCCCACTAGTATGAAAGAAGACAAATTGCATAATGTTTTTGCCTCCTGCAGGAATATTAAAATGATTTATAGATACATTTTCATATGGATGTTGGCAGTCTGAGGGTTAAACACACAAATGTTCCCTTTTCTGCAGAGCTGAAGTCTTCAATCAGCTGAAGCACATAATCAATGTGTCAGGAGCTCTGTGTTTATGTGGGAGAGAGGCGGGACCCTGTGTGTGACCTTACTGTGGTTAAATCTGCTGCTAATGTGGAAGTTTTACCAACCCCTGAGGAATTATGATCCAGTGAGCTGCCCTGTAATAACCACTCACTGCTAACTGACATTCTGGATCATTTTGTGCAGTTGAAACAACAGAAAACATGATTTATTTATTTATTGTTTGCTGTGACATTAATTCAAGTTAAATAGTCAAACACAATATATATTTTGCATATTCCTGCACAAAATGCCACCTTAAAGAAACGGTGCATTTTTACATATTTTGAGAGTGAGAAAGAAAACCTTAACAATATGTTGATTGTGAAATTAAAATGCGTCTTCTTTCAGACTATAAAGAAAACATTTATTTGGCTTCACTTTGTCTGTTTGTGTCTGTAGATTTCTCCTAAATTCACCAAAAGTTAACATTAGATACGACCTAATTTGCATATTTAAACCTATTTGGTCAGAAAACTTGTAATACAAAAAATAAATGTTCTAATGTCAGTAATGAGACATGGAAGTTTCATGATGATATCTGTTCGTTGAATATTTCGACTCTGTTTCCTCTCATTTGCTGGTGTTTATAGGATTTCTCTTTTATATATATTTATGATGTATTTCTAAATATATGACAGGTGAAAAGAAGCCACAGAGGTATTCAGGCGTGGTTTGAAATCAGCTGCATCAAAGTTAGGGAAAGAAAGCAGCTGCATCCGGAAGTAAAGGATTCACCCTTCAAAATAAACTTTCAGTAAAATTATTTTAAAATTAATTTCTAATCTTCCACCAGGCTGGGACTGGTCCAACTATCTGGTGTGGAGATCGAGGTATTTAACCTTTCACAATGCCAATGATGTCACTGGAACTCTTTGTGCTCCAAGTGCCAATGACCGTCGTGGGAAGTAGGTTTCGACTTTTAGTGCTCTATTGAGTCTTAATGACAGTTGGAGTCACAGGAGGCCATTTGTGAACAGTTGTTCTTTGAGGTTATATTGTTGAATCTCCTGGGAAGGGATGAAAGGGCAGCATTGTATGTAAATTGGAGAGTGGTGTCTCAGACCAGACCAGACTGGAGAGTGGTGTCTTAGACCTCCTCCTCTGTTTAGCGATGGTTTCTCTACTTTTACATAGACGGCTTCTTTTACTTTTGAAAGAAGATATTTCAATCAAGCTCATTGTTAATAAATAAGAATTTGTTCTTAATGACTTGAAGGTTAAATTCTGTAAAAAATACAAAATCTTACTGAAGTAAAAGTGCTCATTATGCAGAATATTATATATCGTCTTATAATTATTGATGCCGTAATGTGTTCATCACTTCGTAATGTGTTCATCACTTCAATGTTGCAGCTGCTAAAGGTCATAATATATCTATAATATATTATCATATACAAAGGGTTCCAGTGACATCTTCGGCCTTGTGAAAGGTTAAATACCTGGATCTCTACACGAGATAGTTGGACCAGTCCCAGCCTGGTCAGATGCGTACATGAACTGATGAAGCCTCTTGGATGAGAGGTGAAATGTCTTTCTAGACAAATAACCAAGTCCAGTTGCTTTTGACTGAAATTGCTTTGGGGATAACGATGACCTGGACAAATGAGAACATTCACAGGCCTATTGTATGTTTAGGTATCTTAAGGTTATCTTATCGTATCTTTACATATTGTATCGTATCTTATCTTATCGGATCATTTTCAGTGTTTGCTGAAGTATCTTTACGTATAGTATCGTATCCTATCCTATCTTATCATATCCTTGGGGATTTTATCTAACCGTATCGTATCTTTACGTATCATATCTTTGCGTAGGGTATCTTATCATATGGTATCTTTACGTATCATATTTAAATCAAGAACAGTAGTACTGTACACAGATTTCACGACAACACATAAAACATGGACAACAATACATAAAACATGAAATTATTTTAATAAGTTACTGATTATAGTCTCACCCTTGATTTAAATGAATCTTAAATGAATCCAAATGAACGATATCCCAGTCTCTGATAATTGTTGGCAGAAAAGCTGATTATATGTATGCTTTATAGACATTAAAACAAACACACAGTGTAACAAACATAAAATAATATTTAAAAATAGTTGTAGCCAGAGCAGAGTTAAGTGCACTGCAAAAACAAGTGTCTGATCGTCAGTGTTCAGTTGTTGAATTGTGCAGCAGCGTGAATGTGAAGACCTGATGAGGTTTCACTGAAACTGCAGAGAAACTCCACGTCCTGATGAACCTGTTTAAACCTGGGAGCCTGGAGCCAATGCAACTTGTTTTTCTGCATTTATTACAAATGGTTTTTTTTTTACCAAAGAAATGCATTCACTGTCACCTGTCAGTGATAATGATTTAATTTATCAATACATTTACGAAGAGCAGAGAAGAGACAAGAATTTATATGAATACTTTCATCTCCTTCTCCTTTTCAGACGTGACGTTTAATTTGTGTTCATGAGAAATGTATTCATTAGGTTTGTGTATAGATTTGTTGCTCATTTAATGTATTATTTGTTTTGCTTTTATTTATCAAAATAAAATATAAAAGAGGATGTTTTATTTTGAAAAAGTAGCAAAACTGCAGAAAAGTAATATTCTGTCACAATAGAGTAAATATTTCTTCATTTTAAGCCTTACGTAATTAAAAATACACAAGTACCAGCATCAAAATATACTCAAAGTACTAAAAATAAAGTACTCATTATGCAGAACAATATATATTTTATTAGTGAATTATTCATAACTTACTCAGATATAAGTACTCAGATATTTCAATCAAGCTCAATGTTAATAAATACGAATTTGTTCTTAATGACTTAAAGGTCAAATAAAAACATAAATTAAAAAAAAAACTTAATATTACGTCTGTAAAAATACAAAATACTAATTACTGAGTTAAAAGTGTTTATGCAGAGTAATATATATTTTATTATAATTTTTAATGCATTAATGTGTTCATCACTTTAATGTTGCAGCTGCTAAAGGTCATTTAATTATTTTATTTACTGCTGGGTATAAATCTGTAATATATTATCATTTTAATAATCTGAATAAAGTAACTTAACTTATGAAATGCATGCAGCAGGGTTAAAAAGTACAATACTCCCCTCTGTGATGTAGAAGCATAAAGGAGCATTTAATTAAATACTCAAGTAAAGCACAAATACAAAGTATTTAAACAGTACTTGTTTAAAGGTAATTAGTTACTGTCTACCACTGACTTTAATGATGCAGCTGGTAAGGTGGAGTTAATTGTTTGAATTTATATTTCATTTTATTAATTGTCTGAATCTGGAGGGTAACTTATCAAATAACAAGTAGACATATAAAATAACAAACATTGTACTTATCTAAGCTTTAGAAGAGTAAATGTACCTAGTGACTTAGAGATACAAACTATTCCCTGTTGACATAATATATAACATGTAAATATCAGGTTTAAATTGTCATGAAAATGTGGATTATTATTGAGATTTAAACCCTCTGGTTATACTGACTAAAAAGGGGAGTTTTATTTTGAAAGTGGAGTCACAGGAAGTGCTGTTGCCAGTTAGTGTCGCTTGTTGCTCGCAGATCTGTTGGATCTGGTCACCGCTGCTCCAAACACACACACACACCAGCAGTAGCCGTCGCTTCAGTTCACATCAGGAGGTAAGAAAAACATCCAGACATCAGCTCAACCTCACCGAGTTCTGTGTGTGTGCTGAACCCTGTCAGTGTTTGCTGACGTTTGCTCGTGTTGTGGCAGCGCAGGTGCGTGTTCATTTACCTTTTCGCGTAAAAGTTAGCGCGTAATCGGTGATGCGGTGATGGGAGACGGACAGCGGTGGTGACGCGCTGCTGCTGTTGTGGGTGTCGTTTTTGGCATGTGAAGGCATCCGTCCTCTGCAGTTGTCGTGCAGAGAGCATCCCGGATTGCAGTGGTCAGACATCAACCATGCGTTCCGGTGTGGGATCAGATGATCCATGGTGGAGCCAAACCCTGGCGACGTAGCTCCAGGAGGTTTAGAACGGGTCAGACCTGAACTACCGACTTCGTCACTCTGCTGGCTTCTTCCTTATTTCCACTCCTCGATTTTATTGCAGTTAAACAAACCACCTCCTTGCTCTGCCACACAGTTTATATCCCCCCTGCATTCATCACCACTAACAGGACAACCATTGCATTATGGGATGTGAAAATCCTCCGGCATTGTCAAGAAGAAATATCTCAATTTAATGCAATGAATCATAATGATGTATTTATGTTTATTTTGCACATATTTTTTTAAAGAAAAAGGCAGACGTGGAAAATAAAATGTATATAAAACACATGTGCAGGCGAGATAGAAATCTGCCACAGGCTTGAAAAACTTCACCTAAAGAAAAGTCATAGTATCATATACATACATAAAGTGTAAAAAAAAAAAAAGTTATGTAACAAATAGATGCAAACTTAAGTTGATTTTGTGCATAAATACCAAGTTTGCAACATTAGTAAGCCAAGATATCATCCCAAGGTACAGAATATATGCAGAGAAATATAATGAATACTGAAAAGGGATAAAATAAATGAATAAATGAAATGTGCATCAGTGTGTATGAGCACAGATAAATAGGACAGACACCTGTAGAGGTAGGAGTTTGTATACAGCCAGATGCACTATTCACAGTTCATTAACGGTCCTCAGGTTTTTCATAAATAATATTTATTCATATTTATTGTGTTCAATCTTTCGTTTGAAATGAATGTCGCTGTAGAAAAATCTTAGTTTTACCAGATATTTAAAAAAAACAATACAGATGCAACAATAACAATAAAAGTGTTGTGAAAAGCCCAAAACATCGGCAGCTTTTCTCCCTTCCCACTGAAGTCTGATTTTGGATGCAGGACTTTGACTTGTAGTGGAGTATTTTCACAGTGTGGTATTAGTACTTCTACTGCAGTATAGGAGCTGAATACTTCTTCTAAAACAGTTTTTTACTGTAGTTGTGTTGCAACAGTGCTGCGGCTGCTGCTGCAAGACATCTGAGGTAACTAGGCTGGCTTGGAGACATTGTTGTAATACCACTGTTCTGTGACGGACAGGAAGCCTGAGGGACAGAAGAAGAAAGAAAAGGTCTTCTCTCTCGTATTTCGTGTGTGTGTGTGTGTGTGTGTGTGTGTGTGTGTGTGTGTGTGTGTGTGTGTGTGTGTGTGTGTGTGTGTGTGTGTGTGTGTGTGTGTGTGTGTGTGTGTGTGTGTGTGTGTGTGTGTGTGTGTGTGTGTGTGTGTGTGTGTGTGTGTGTGTGTGTGTGTGTGTGTGTGTGTGTTAGAAGGACCTGCTCTTCCAGTCTTGTGTGAGTTTTTGTGTGTCATGAATTAAATGGGACAAAGTTGACTCACTTGCATCCTCTCATGGAGTCTGACTACTGGGCTTGGTTCTCATGCACAGGTAGAATACTGTGTGTGTGTGTGTGTGTGTTTGATTATATATTCATGTAATGGCTCTTCCAGTTTCAGCAAACATTCTGCACTGAGGGAGTGCTTAATTGACTTTGTAGGTGTGTGCTCTTATAACACACGCACGCATGCACACACACACACACACACACACACACACACACACACACACACACACACACACACACACACACACACACACACACACACACACACACACACACACACACACACACACACACACACACACACACACACACACACACACACACACACAGGAGAAGGCTCAAGGGGCAGTAGGCGCGGTGGGAGAGGTCCAGCCTTTAATCGGTATTGACAGCAGGGAAATGCCACACACAGCAACAAAGACTGACAACAGGAACTACACAGACTGACAACAGGAACTACACACACTCACACACAAACAACAAGTTAGGATGTATTTTCTTTACCAAACAATAATGATGTGATCATGCTCCATAGGCCGTCATGGATGGATCACTGAACGGGTCTACTGGGCACAGGCTCAGGGGCCCTTACAAAATTATTACCATAAGCATTTACAAAACAGCCATAAATTACTCTAAATGACCACAGAGAAATGACCAGATGATGCAAAACCCCCACAAAGAGATTCAAAATGTCTAAAAATAAATACAAAACCACCACAAAAAGATGCTAAATGTAACTCAGTGTTACAAAAACCCAAAGTGATTGTAGATCAGTGTTCAAGAGATGATTGTGTAACGGAAAGGTTGCAGATTTGGTGTCCAGTTGCATTAACTCTTAGCTGAAGAACCTTCCCCTCCAGTTAAAAAGCTTCTCTCACTTAATTTCTTCACACAAGTGGCTGCGGTTACATCGGACGTGTTTATTCTTTTTGCTTTTGAGATGAAATAAAAGTGTTTCCAGTCTGCGATAGTTGAATATTAAATAAGATAAGTGGCATTCTTCAGTCAGTAATCAGGAGGAGGTTGAGAGACGGTTTATTGAATCCAGGGCTCTGCCATGAGCAAACTTCAAGAGTCACACTCAAGACGTTTTTTACTGAGGCAACAGGTGTGTTTTTGCTGCAGAAAGCCTTTGTTAATCTGTAATTTAATGAAAAATAAAAGTTTGTTGTTGGTTTAACTTCCAACATTTTAACCCTTTAAAAACAGACGGTTGTTGTTGACATGATTAACCGTGGTTTAAAACCATGTGAAATAAAAAGTATAATATCTAAAACGTTCATTCTTTCTGCAGCAGAAAGTTAACGCTTCTGTCTTTCCTGTCATCATGCTGTACGCTCGTGATGACGTCATCACGTTACTTACCATGCAAAACCTCAGTATCAGCTGCAGGTGAAACTTTTCAAAATGTCTTTTTACACTCTGTTCATAAAAATGATGCAATTCAAATTACTTACAGAGTGTTGAGAAATACCTTCTTTATGTCTCTACATTTAATTATTTTTAGCATCAATATGTTGGTCTAGATTAGTAAAAAAACATTTATTAATTGTTAATAAAGGTACAGAAACTTCGATAAAATGACCATCTTAATAACATTAACCCGGCCTGCGAGGGACAGGGGGAGGCCTGCCCATCTAGAAGTCTGACTTGCTTTTATCTAATAGCGGCTGGAAGTTCTTTTTTTATTTTTCTCTTTTTTAATTTTTTTTTATTGCCTTTGCAGACAAGTACAAATAAACAGGTTTAACAATTGTACAGTACATCTGCTGTAAGGTGAAAAGATAAAACACAGACAAAACAGAAAAACCGCATTCAGCAAGCTTCGGGCACGTCCACAACATATGTGTGTGGTCAGCTGAGGACTGCTTACAGCGGTTACAAGCATCACTGTGACTAGGGTTTAGCCAACTTAGCGTTGGTGAAATGGGCTCTATGAAGCACCTTCCACTGTAATAGGCCGTGCCTGACACAAATCGAAGATGAGTGGATCAGTTTCAGAATGCCCCTCCACTGGACCTCAGTGATATCTACCCCCAAATCCTTTACCCATGCATTTTAAGGAGAGGCAGTGGGGACTGGGTTCAGAAGAGCAATCTTATTATAAATAACAGATATCAGTTGTTTGTGTTGTACGTTGAGAGACAGGAACTGGTCCATCTCAGCTTCAAGGGGGCGGTTCGGAAAATGTGGAAATTGCTTTTGGATAAAATGTCTCATTTGAAGGTACCGAAAAAAAGTGGCTATAAGCAAGCTGTATTTGTCCAACATAGATGCAAAGGACGCAAAAACCCCCTTGTCATACAGGTCCTTAAGAGTTTTGAGGCCTTTATCTGACTATATGTGGAATGCAGGGTCAGTGCAGGAAGGGAGAAACGCATGATTATTCAAAACTGGGGCAAGGACCGAAGCCCTTTGCAAGAGGTACTGCTTCCTGAACTCGATCCAAATTTTAATGGCATTAACGACAACCAGATTGGATGAGACCTTGTGGGTAGTTATGGGGAGCTGTGAGCAAATCGTAGAGTGCAAAGAGCAGGAAGAAGATGTTATCTCAGTATGAGCCCATGGCGGGCAGGCTTCTGCAACTCCACCGCGGAGCCAATATAAAAGTTTATTAATGTTGCAGGTCCAGAAGTAGTGGTGGAAATTAGGGAGTACTAGTCCCCCTTCAGGTTTAGGGAGTTGAAGAATATGTATTTTGATACGGGCTGGTTTATTTTGCCAGATAAAGGCGTTAAGTTGTTGGTCCAGGTTAGTGAAGAACGATTTGTTAAGACAAATTGGGAGGTGTTGAAAAAGGTACCGAAACATCCCTGCTGGGTCCCACGCTTGAGAGGGAAATATGCTGAACGGACACGTTAGTGTTTACAGATGGAGAGGGGGTTACGTACATAAGCTTAACCCAAGAAATAAAATTAGAATCAAAGCCAAATTTCTCCAAAATAAAAAATAGAAAGCCTCACTCCACCCGGTCGAAGGCTTTCTCCACATCCAGCGCCACTACGACCTTGAGAGTGTCCGACCTAGGTGAGAATATGAGGTTGAGCAGCCTTCTTGGATAGTGTAATCTCTGTAGGGGAAGATCTGTCAAGAATCACATCCTGCACCAGATTGAAGTCTCCAC
Organism: Echiichthys vipera; assembly: GCF_963691815.1. Taxonomy (NCBI): domain Eukaryota; kingdom Metazoa; phylum Chordata; class Actinopteri; order Perciformes; family Trachinidae; genus Echiichthys; species Echiichthys vipera. Next base: position 984,069 of record NC_139846.1, read on the forward strand.
CTATGATAATGCGATGACTGTCGGCTGTGATTTGAGATGTGTTTCCTGCAGAAACATCACATCCCCCTGAAGGTGCTGTAACTGTGTCAGGACCTTGCCGATTTTGATCGCTTTGTTCATTCCCTTAGTATTCCAGGAAATCAGACGCACTCCAGTACCTGTCTTTACAGCATTAGCCATAGGAACAATAATAATAAGTTAGAATGACACAGCCTGACCTGAAGTATTCTATGGTGTAGTGGAGGAACAGAGTGGGGAGAAAGGGTAAAATAAATAAATTAAAAACAAAAAACAAACACACTATAAAATAACAAAAAACATAAAAGAGAACAAAACAATAACATTTGTGACCAATCTGAGGGATACGCCCGTAGAAAAAAACATCATCTGAGCTCTCCAGCTCGCAACTAAAAGCTTAACTGAGATTCTGGGGTCTCTCCCCTAACTAACAGTGTTTAATTCGCCATAAGCAAAGAGAAAAAAAAACAGAACCCAAACAGACAGCAAACACCATGTAAAGTAAATTAGCCAGCAGAGTGCACCAAGGTGTCTTACGATTAGACCGCATAGGCTTTATTAATGTATGCCACCAGTACACATCAGTGCATGACAAATGTCAGGCCTCAGCAAAACGAGTAAGCAACAGAAAGCAAGAACTTTTCAGATAAGAATGTGGCATAAAAATTTAAATAAAGCTGTGAAGAAAAAAAATATAATAACAAACTAAAATCTGCATGTAGACGAGCATCCAGTTCTTGGCACAAGGGCCGATTAGACATAATCTGAATTGACATAGTAGTGTTAGCGGGCACAAGAAAAAGAATTAAAAAAATGATAATTCAAAACATATCAGAAAACACTGGATATCAAATTAACATGTCTGTAGTGTGATAAAAATGTCCATTTAGCGATCATTTATTTTTTGGCCTTTTCATACCTTTATTAGATAGGACAGCTTAGAATGACAGGCAACAGGAGTGAGAGAGAGGGGGTAACATGCAGCAAATGGCCGCAGGTGGGAATTGTACCTGGGCTGCTGCGTTGAGGACTTCTAGCCTCGGTACGTGGGGCGCCCGCTCTAACCCTGAGCCAACAGGCGCCCTCATTTAACGATTTCTGTTCAAAACTCCTCAACAGTCCGAATATCAGCAGTCCGTCAGGACTGTACCACGACAGTGGCTTGTCCCTGGTGAAATCAACAGCCCTCCACGGTCATCAGGTCTCCTCCATGTGGGTGCTCCGACATCAGCCCTTGTTATTTCTGGCGATGTTCCACCACCTCCGGTTCGTAGTCCGGAGCCAAACTGCACTGTATCGTGATATTGTTATATAGATATAAAATGAACTATATCAGAAGATTTTGGATGTCACGCAGCTCTACGGTGACGTCACGTCCTTCTTTGTCTCTTTTACTCTAAATGTGACCATCATTTTATTTCTTTCAGTCTTTGGTCTTTCAGTCCTTCTTTCTTCAGTCTTTTAGTCTCTGGTCTTTCATTCTTTCTGTCTTTCTCTCTTCCGTCTTTCTCTCTTCCGTCTTTCAGCCCTTCTCTCTTCAGTCTTTCTCTCTACCATCTATCGCTCTTCTATCTTTTCAGTTCTTCTCTCTTCAGTCTTTCTCTCTTCCGTCTTTCAGTCTTGGGCCTTTCAGTTTTCGGTCTTTCAGTCTTCGGTCTTTCAGTCTTTGGTCTTTCAGTCTTTCTGTCTCAACTGAATTGTGTCTTTGAAAACTGCAGGCCGGTTTGTTCTGATGGATTTGAGGCTGTTGAAGTGTTTGTTGGTTGATCAAAATGTTGAGCTGGTGTTTCTGTGGTGGTTCAGTGGCCGACAGTGTCCTCCTGTTGTGTGTAATGGTGATTTGGGATGTTGTGGTAGTGTCTGCTGAATGCCTAAAATGTCTCTCTCTCTCTCTCACACACACACACACACACACACACACACACACACACACACACACACACACACACACACACACACACACACACACACACACACACACACACACACACACACACACACACACACACACACACACACACACACACTCAGGGCGCACTCACACTGTCCATCCGTACAGTGCCCAACAGGTTTTATGGGTAAATTCTAGTTCGTTTGACCAGTGTGAGTGCAACCGCTTGCCGGCCACGAACAGCTTGGAATACTCTCACTTCTTTGAATACTTTACATTTACTATTATATCTATTATGTAAAAGGCCTAAAATAAATTCAAAATCACAAAAAAATGCAAAATCACAAAAAAATGCAAAACCCCTAAAAAGAGAAGCAAAACAATCACAAAAATCATCACACAGACACCTGGGGCCTGTTTCACAAAGCAGGTTTAGTGAAAACTCTGAGTCTGTTAACCCTGAAATGAGGGAAACTCTGAGTTTTCCGTTTCACAAAGGGAGGTAACTCAAACCAGAGACAGAGGGGTAACTCTAGCCTGTTTCGCAAAGAGAGGTAACTTAACCTCTCGGTCAGTTACCATGGTAACATGCTCTCTGAAACTAACCTGGCCGGGACCAGGTTTTTCTCAGAAAACCTTGAGTTTCTCTCTGTCTCTGCCCTCTTTCAAACACACGCTGTTTGATTTCCTCATTCATTCAGTCAGCGGGCGAGTTTTGGCGTAGTATAGTTCCGTCTGTTTTTTCAGAAAATCACTGCAAAAATCAGACATTAGAAGTTATATTAGGTGGCAACTATTTCACTACCATGGCATGTCCTTTTGATAACGATCCCGTGGATGAAGGGGGAGCATTACTGCGCAGAGAATTAAATATTCGTCTGGAGATGATTATCAAACTATTGATTATAGATGTTCTTGCATTTCCAGGCAATTCTCTTTTTGAGCGGTACCGTTTCATGTCACAGCCGATATTCTGTGTTGCGCTGCGTTTTTTTGCAAACGGGAGTTTTTGTATACAACGTATAAAAATCATTCAGTAGGCCTACATTAGAAGTTATATTAAGTGGTGACTATTTCACTACCATGGCATGTCCTTTTGATAACGATCCCGTGGATGAAGGTGACGCATAAGAGAATTAAATATTCGTCGGGAGATGATTATCAGGCCGCGCATAGACGTCCTTAATATACTGCAGCCATAATTACAAAATGAATGAAATGGATCTTTTGAGCAAGTTGAATGTATTTGACTTAGCGTTTCCTAAATATAATCCCAGCTTTTCTTGCAATTCATAGGTTCAAAAGTGTGTGCTTTTAGTTGGGTTACCGGTATATAAACTACTCCTATATAGCCTTCTGATCCAGAATATCAACTATAATGCGAGGGGGCTGAATACGCACAACACCGTTTCATGTCACAGTCCATCTCATCCCTCCTTACATTTCCAACATTAACAACCAGTAATGCTCTCATATCACAGCAGATATTGTGTGTTGCGCTGCGTTTTTTTGCAAATGGGAGTTTTTTATACAACATTTATATGTTGTATAAAAAACAGCCACTTACGGTAATATTTACTTTACCATGTAAAACATGCTCAAAATGAGGCGTCACCATGGGATGTGCTGAGGTTTTACCTGTTTGAACAATGTTTTTATGTTTCATCTTAAGCTGCTGCCAAGTGCGCTTCTTCCCCGCGGGGTTGCACTTAAATGAAATAAACTAAAAGGCTCCCACTCAAGCAGTTTCCCCTGTGATATTACTGTGATTGCAACAGGACTACATTTAAACTTATGCACTGACCCGAGCAGCAATGTTGTCCTGCACCGTCTCCCTCTCTTTCGCTGCTGCAGCGGTGTAAACCTGCTCAAACTCACCGTATGAGCGCATTAATATTTACAGTTCCAGTTGTAGCGTAGCCCTCCGCTTCCCCGTTGCCATGGTGAATCGTCGAATCAGGGCTCCATTGATGCTGTCTTTTTTTACTTGTGGTGCACGCGCTTAACTCCAGGTCAAACTACTCTGAGTTAATCAACCTAACGCAAATCTTCTGTTCTGGAACTGAAAACTCAGAGTTTCCTATCTCAGAGTAGATCAACTCAGAGTTCAGGGTTAAACTCAGAGTTTTTTGAACCTGCTTTGTGAAACAGGCCCCTGAAATTATCCCAAATATCAAAAACATAAACAAACATAAAGACTACAAACAACCCAAAATTACTACAAAAAGACACATGAGCACAAAAAAACTTAAAATGACTAGAAATAGATGCAAATCCGCCACAAAAAAATGCAAAACGATTAAAAAGAGATGCAAAACGACCATAAAATAATAATAATAATAATAATAATAATAATAGTAACTGTATAACTGTTAATATAATAAATGAACTGTTATAATAATTACATCCATCCATCCATCTTCAACTGCTTGTCCCTATCGGGGTTGTGGGGGGCTGGAGCTGATCCCAGCTGACATCGGGCGTGAGGCGGGATACACCCTGGACAGGACGCCAGTCTATGACAGGGCACATAGAGACAACAACAGAGACAGACAACCATTCACACTCACACTCACACCTATGGGCAATTTAGAGTCATCAATTAACCTAACACCTCCATGTCTTTGGTCTGTGGGAGGAAGCCTGAGAACCCGGAGATTATTATTTGTGCCTATAAATATTTTATATCATATTTTAAATTAATGAAACTAAAAAAATCTGAATAAAATAATTAGGATGACCCACCTTTAGGTCTTTATCATGTCAGTGTTTAGTGGTTTATACTTCAACACATTAAATAAATAATAGATTAAAGGAATAATCTGCATGATCACATTGTGTATTATTACCACGCAGTAAAATAAATAACCACCAGGAGGCAGCGTCACACAGCTTCTGACCTGTGTTTGTGTTTAGTTCATTGTGATTTCTCACCTGCAAACATCCCACATTAGTCAAGAGTGTAGATGTTTGAGTACAAACACCTGTAATCATTAACTTTAACCAGCAACAGCCGTTGAGATGCCAGTGAAGCAGCCGAGTATTGATCAGGAAAACCACCGTAGAGGAGTTATTCACTCAGTGCATCAAAGCAGCGTTTGCGTCTTTACAATGAGAATTTATATATAAATGAACATTTTTTACTGCCATAAAAATCTTGAAAAGGTAAACAAGCCCTTTGGGAGAGATATAGGTTTGATAAATAACTTTAGATGAAGTTTACAGACTCAGAGGTTGTTTTTTTTTTTACACCAGTCTCAAAGATAGAAATATAAATAAATATTTATCTGAAATAAAAGAATTCTGCAAATCTCCTGCAGCTCACGTATGCAGTCTCTGCACGTGTGTGTGTGTGTGTGTGTGTGTGTGTGTGTGTGTGTGTGTGTGTGTGTGTGTGTGTGCGTGTGTGTGTGTGTGTGTGCGTGTGCGTGTGCGTGTGCGTGTGCGTGTGTGTAAAAAAATGTTGCACGCTTCGGTCCACCTCAGGAATGTCAACAGTGACTCACGTCAGCCTGCTGGGCGCTTTGCTTGCCACATGCACTCTGCATTCTGCTAAAACCCAGACAGGTTCAGCCGGTTTCCAGAACCAACGTTTACTCACAGAAATATGCAACATGAGCAGGTTTGTGTCTTGAACTCCTCATGTCATTGGCATTTGGTTTCCTCTTGACCTGGTGATTCAGGTTAGGACCTGATTTAGGCCTGTGAAGATGAAAGGTTCCCCAACTGCTGTTGTCCTGGACGTGCTTAGACAAACCACAGCTTGTTGTTTTCAAGCCTAACCCTAACCGTCACCTTTTGTAGGCTGAAACCAGTACCTAACAGTAATTTTGGTGCCTTAATGTAACAGACACCAAAGCAACCATCACATGTCCTACAAGAACGATATCCTACAAACCTGCTGATGACAATACGTTGAGTCTTTAACCCTTGAGTGCAGTGTGAGTCTCAAGTCTATTATTTTCTGTCAAGTCAAGTTGCAAGTTATGAAGTCCACATCTCTGATTCTTAGTGGTTAACAAATCAGTTAATGTTGTCACAGACGTATTCAGAGCACATGGGCCCCTGTGTAGACATGTCTAGACCTGTCTACACAGGAACACGGCTTTAATCATTTTGTTTCTCTCTGTGCTCATTTTATGTCCATTTTCAGTTTTCTTTTGTACGTTTTTGTTGTTCAGCATTTGCATCAGTCATTTTGCATCTTTTTGTGGTGGTTTTGCATCTATATTTGGTTATTTTGCATCTTTTTGTGTTGGTTTGTCATCTATTGTTAATCATTTCTGCGTGTCTTTGTCGTCAATTTTTGTCTCTCGTTTTCTCCCAACCCGACTATATTCAGGCTTACTGTCACATAAGTCACAGAAAAGCTGCAAACCGTCACATTTTAGAAACTAGAAAAAGGTGAATGTTAGCCTTAAACTATTCTGCAGATTAATATTCTGTGGATAAATTGAGAATGGGCACAAAGCTCCCTAAACACGGACAGGTGCCTCCAAACAGGAAGTCCCTCCTCCCTCTTCCCTGGCCCTCTATCATTGGGTTTTTGCTCTCCTGGATGCCTTTCAGTCCAATCCCGTCTACTCCCTCCTGTCTGGCTGAATGTTCCCCTCCTCTGGCTGCGTCTCTTCTGCATTTAGCTCTCAACCGCCCACACGGTCTGTCGTGTCGTGTCGTGTCGTGTCGTGTCGTGTCGTGTCGTGTCGTGTGTGAGAGAGAGAGAGAGAGAGAGAGAGAGAGAGAGAGAGAGAGAGAGAGAGAGAGAGAGAGAGAGAGAGAGAGAGAGAGAGAGAGAGAGAGAGAGAGAGAGAGAGAGAGAGAGAGAGAGAGAGAGAGAGAGAGAGAGAGAGAGAGAGAGAGAGAGAGAGAGTGAGAGTGAGAGTGAGAGTGAGAGTGAGAGTGAGAGTGAGAGGTTTGTTTTCTGACAAGTTCAGGGAAGTGAAGGTGATGATGACGGGCTTCCCTCAGCCCCCGCAGGCTCAGGTCAGTGGATGCCGTCATTGTAAAGCTGCTGTGTGTGTGAGAAAGAAACTGTTGTTTTAATTATCAATGAGTTATTATATACCGCGTTCTCTTCCTTAACTCATCTTCTTTCAGTCTGGTGCAAAGAAATTATTTATTTTTCTTCACTTTGTCTGTTTTTGTCTGTAGATATTGGTTAAAATAATCAGTTGTCACAGACGTATTCAGAGTCAACAAATATGTAAGAGGCCCCCCACTCTGTCTACACAGGAACACCCAATTTCAGAGAGTGGACTTTTTAAAAAATGTGTTTCTCTTTGTGCTCATCTTATGTCCATTTCTAGTTGTGTTGTACATCTTTGTAATTGTTTAGCATCTATTTTTAGTCATTTTGCATCTTTTTGTGGTGGTTTTGCATCTATTTTCAGTCATTTTGCATCTTTTTGTGGTGGTGTTGCATCTATTTTTAGACATTTTGCATCTTTTTGTTGCGGTGTTGCATCTATTTTTAGACATTTTGCCTCTTTTGTGGTGGTTTTGAATCTATTTGTAGTCATTTTGCCTCTTTTTGTGGTGGTTTCGCATCTATTTTTAGACATTTTGCATCTTCTTGTGGTGGTTTTGCATCTATTTTAGTCATTTTGCATCTTTTTGTGGTGGATTTGCATACTCCTAAATTTACCAAAAGTTAACATTGGATAATGTCTCATTTACATATTTAAACAGAACATTTCAGAAAACTTGTTAATGTGTTCATGTGAGTAATGAAGTGGGAATCTATCTATAAATCCCTGTTCACCTGTAGTGTCTGAAATTTGTGAATGCCACTTCAGCAGCACTTAGAGACACCAACCTTTACACTTTCACTCCTCTATATTCTTTTCGACTGTAAAATGTCAGAAATAACAATGAATGCCGTCACACATGACCTGAGCCCAAAGTTAAACATTACTCAGAGAGCACAGAACTCCTCCAGGCCGTGCCCTTTTCTCTCAATGTTTACAAAAGTGAAAAAATAAATAGAGTATCCGCCCTGTGAATCAGATCCACTCCAAAATATAAATATATATCTTCTTCTCTTGACTCTTCCATCATGTTTCATGAAAATACGGGCCAGTTTTTCTGTGATCCTGCTGACAAACAAAGACATCAGATTATGAACTGAGATGAAAACCTTTTTTCAAAACATATAGTGCAGAAAACTTTAGAAAATTATTTTATATAATACATTTTCATTTAGAATATATTTATTATTATTTGAATGAACAATTGGCTGACACTGAACATGTTGTCTATTTCGCTATTCATTTTATTTTTTAATTTATTTATTTAATTGGTCATCAGATGATACTGAACACATTGTTTATTTAGCTATTTATTTAAATGGTCACCAATTGACTGATAATAAACATACATTATTTTCTAGCCATTTACTTTATTATTATTTTTATTTTTATGGTCAACAGTTGACTTATACTGAACATATTGTTTATGTAGCTACTTTATTTTTATTAATTGTATTTTTATTTAAATGGTCATCAATTGACTGATAAGGAACATACAGTGCTATTTAGCTATTTAATATATATTTTGTGTTGTTTATTTTTTTATTTAAATGTAATTAAATACTGGGATGGTGCATCCTCTCAAAGACCTCAAACTAGCCAATTTACATTAATGATGTGCTGAATTAATGTGTTTTATCATTCAAGCTCTACTCTAGAATATGAAAAAAAAAAAATCAACAAGGTCTCAGATGTCCCAAATGTGACGTCTTCAAAATACTTATTTTGTTTCACAATAAGTCAAAAAGCTTCAGTTAGAAGGTTATCTTTAAAAAATGTGCTCAGTGATGAAAACAGGATGTCAGAATATGGTTCCGGCTCTAATGAATGGAAAACTAATGAATGACTTTAGATTTTCTTTTTTCTGAAATATGGATTGTATTTTTTTGACCCAATTTCTTAGGTTTCATTTCAAGTATTACCTCTTTTTTATTGCTCTTGTTTACTGGTGCATCACTTTAATTTTTTTATCTGACCGACTGCACACACCTGCAGCGGCTGTGTGTGTTTCAAACAATCCTCAATAAATGTATTAATGAGGAACTCTACTTTATAATACAGTATTGTCATAATGTCACCATGTGAGGATAAGTGGAGTCTGGGTCGTAGCCAGCACACTTTTCATATCTTCTCTGCTGTGTCCCGTCTAACTCAAGAAAGTTTCTGAGTTATCTCATCTGATTTAAGAAGCAGGAACCACGAAATATCTGCTGTTATTACCTGTGAAGTGACTCTGCAGGATCGTAAAAGTCACGTATCACTGATGACTTAACATACTTGAGTGTGTGTGAGAGAGGAAATGAGAAGTTAAAGAAAAGAGGAAGAAAGAGGATTTTGTGTGTGTGTGTGTGTGTGCGTGTGCGTGTGCGTGTGCGTGTACGTGTACGTGTGTGCGTGTGCTTGTGGGTGCCCCCCCCACACACACACACGCCTGCCACCTGGCTGGTGAGTGATGCAGTGAGGGGGAGATGGTCCACACTGTACCCAATTTATGTGAGTGCTCACCGGGCTGGGCATAATACGCAGCTCACACACACACACATATTGCTCACTGGATTAATCACCTTTAAATAGTTTTGTTACTTCCTAGGTCAATACTGAACCATCAAGCTCAGTTTCCTCTAATTGTATGAATCACATAGACGGGTCATGTCCTCAGAAAATATCATGAAACAGAAAGTAATAAGTGACTGAAAATAGACACAAAACAATCAAGACGACACAAAAACGATTTAAAATAGATGCAAAACCACCAAAAAATGCAAAATGACTAAAAATCGATGCAAAACCACCACAAAAAGATACAAAATGATTACAAATAGATGCAAAACCACCACAAAAAGATGCAAAATGACTAAGAATTTATGCAAAACCACCACTAACGGATACAAAATGACTAAAAATAGATGCAAAACCACCACAAAATGGCTAAAAATAGATTTAAAACCGCCACAAAAGATGCAAAACTACCACAAAGACACAGAAAATGATGACAGACACACAAAATTACTAAAAATAGATGCAAAGTCACCACAAAAAGATTAGAGAATACATCCATGTCTGCGATCGATAAAGGGAAATTTTTTAAAGCGTATTTTACAATGACACATTATGTATTGATCCAGGCGGCTGTATCGTTACACACTTGAATAGTGGCTGCATTTAACTCTTTAAACCCTGTATGATTCTTGCAGAATCTGGTCAGCATCAGGAAATTCCACCTTGAAAATAAATGAAAAGCTCTTTAGTGAGAAGTGAAAAATGCAGCAGTGTGGTGAAGCAGCTCGGCTTACTGTCTGCTCTTTAGTTCTTTTCACATATAGTTAATATATGGAAAAAGAGTCAAATTTGTGTTTTTGTTTGAGTCTTTAGTGCTGATAACATTATTCCCTCGCAGACAAAAGACATGTAGAGTGAATGAGAGTGTTTCACTAAATGTAACTGAACCTCCTGCTGCTTCATTGTAATCTCTATTATGCCACTTTCGAGACTCCTTTACTTTCATTCCTGGCTGGTTTTCTGTGATGTTTTTAATTTGCTGCGTCACCGGTTCCATCAGGATCTATTGTTGTTGTTATTGACGTCTGCAGACACTCCTCAGACGCACTTTGACACAAATCTCTCTGTCACACAATTACAGTACAATAGGGACACACAGGATCTTAATGCTGTGGAAGTGGATTTGCATCCTGGAGACTGTGTACGGTTCACAACCAAATGGGTTTTGCTGCGTCATGGTGGCACAACACAAGCCACTGCATTTACATCACATTTGTTTGAGTTTGCAATGAGAAATATGACCTAAATGTTAAGGTTATAGAAGAAACTGAGGGGTACGGCAAATATAATGTACTGTTTATTCATGATTATATATTTTAAATATCAGTAATTATTTAGTCAGTGTTGAACTTACATGTAGTGCTTGGGAACCCTAAAACAAGTTGCAAGATGATTGTCCTTGTGATCGTTAGCAACATGGCTACTGTCAAAAGCCAGAAACAACTGTGAGAAACCCAATTTCAAGCCCAAACATTAGAGTTTGCAGTTACTCCGGTTGTTCCACCGTCCGCCGTTCATGCTACCTCTTGATAGCTACTGTAAGATATTTTATGGAGTTCACTCTTAGCAAAATGCTCCCTGGTAAGCATTGATGTAGTGTGTCTGGGGCTTCTATTGTGAAAGGGAAGAATGAAGTGAACGTGGAAGACAAAGAGATTTTTGTCTTCATTCAACCCACAGACTGTTAAACTACGTATATGGAGCTTCCAGGTTTTTTTTAATAGCTTCAAGACTAAAGACGCAACTCGGGTGCTTTCCTTTTCCTTCGTGCCGCAAAATGAGTCATCATTTTCCCGGGAAGTCGTACCCAAATAGGCAGCCAGGCATACAGGAGATTGTACCCGTTGGCAGACAAAAGACCCTACCCTACAGGAGATCATGCCCAGTGGCAGACAGAATTTCATAGTGAACGTGAGGCTTATAGGGAGCCAATCTAAATGGTGCTGGTGTATTTTCTCTACAGCCATAACATTATGCAACCAGCATACTTCATAATGCAAGTCTATATAAGTACTGAAACAGAAGAGGTGCCACTTTTAAAGCAGCACTTTATCCAGAGTGCAATAAGAATAATAGATGTGTTTTTTTTCCAGAAAACTCTTTGGCCATTTTATAAATGTGAGTCAAATCTCTTCAATCCATGTTTTCCCTTTGGCTCATAGCTTTATAAAGGAGCAAGTAGGAGTTTGCTGTCTTTTAAGGGGACTCAAGGTTGCTGATGGCTGTTGTGGGATTCAGACCTGTTGATTTCCCGCCCACTGTGGCAGGTGGTGGTGGTGATACCTGGAGGAGGAAGTGAAAGCAGACAGGCCGCAGTCAAACCGCAGCGTAACTCTCTGCAGAACCAAAACATCCATTTGTTTTCTTAGAAGCACATTTTAGAAAGTGCTGTGAGGCAGGAAACACCTCATTTAGAACAGGAGAGATCTACAGAAGAGTTTGACTGACAGCCCTACATTATAAACTCTTTTTAATCCAATTTCTTATGTGCAAAAATCTTAATTTGTCAAGAAATTAAAGTTGGAGCAAGTAAATGTCCTTGTAGCTGCTTGTCTCTGATTGGCCCGCAGGGGCATCACTGACTTGTTATTGTGGGTGCAAACATCCTGTTGTTATTTGGCAGTCATTTTTCAACCATACACAATGTACAAATTAATGCCTAATGAAATATCTTTTAAAAATGCAGCCTTGATAAATAAATAAATACATAAATAAATAAAACATTTACATGAGGTATTTTGGAAACAACAGTTCTCCAGCTGTGACAGAACACAACACGTTTTGGAAACACCTGATATCTTTAAAAGAGTCCATGTCCCCTGCAGTTTTATAAAATCTAAAATCCACCAGCAGTCTGGCCTTTATCATGTTCACACAGACAGGGACTGACACAGACAGGTTTTCCTCCACCTTTCTCTTGCTGGTCACATACACCGCCATCTTACCCTGCCCTAAAACAAAGCTTAAAAGCTGGCTCTTGTGTTTGTGCTGGCGAGTGTATGTAAAAACCACAAATAAAAACCTGCTTACAAAACTCTTTTTAAAACTGGTAAAAACAACTTGTAAAAACAGAAACAGAGCTGACAGAAGGTGACACTCATAAAAACCGTAGAAAATTGTCTCTCTTAGTCGACAGAATGGGCATTTGTCCTCAACAGAATCCTTTATCATGGCCAAAAAAGAGTTTACCGCCATGATGCCGTGGAGCAGCCTCCACTCTAAGGGCGCACTCACACTGTCTGTCCGTACCGTGCCCGGAGCTTTAGGGTACTTGTCTCCCCCTCCCTCTCCCCCACGCGGGCCAGGCCCGTTTGTACTCACACTGCCTGGGCCTTGCGCGAATGCTTCTTGCCTGTCTATACGTCATCATGCCGTAACACGTCACACGCATTGATGACGTCATCGCGATGCGTCACTTTGTTTACAAATCTTTCCATAGACCTCTGAGTTTTTGTGCGTCTTGTTCGACTGTTTTTGAATATTTTCATCCGACCAAATCTGCAGAAAACACTCCACCTCCGCATCACACCAACGTGAACCTTTCGCCGCCATTGTTTTAAATGACCACGCATGGTCCATCTTTTTTTTTTTTATATATCCCAACAGGCGCACACAAAATGACGTCAGAGCCGCCGTCCAGACCAGACCTTTCCCCGAGGCTTCCTCCAGGGAGACCGAGTGTGTTGCCTCCAACAGAGGCCCAGAGTAGTCTTTAAAATCCCCAGCCAGAAAAGTTAGGATCAGGGTGCGACCTCTGTATGACATTTTTGGTAAAAGCCATTTCCACTTGTTAAGGCGCCCCCCCCCCCCCCCCCCCCCGGGCAGCCTGAGCCGATCCCCCAGCTCCTCCCCAACCATCAGAGCCTCGCTCCTCCCCCAGTTCACCTTTGCCGAAGAAATAAAACCAAAGTCCTCCACAGTATCAGTTAAAACATCTATATCTCTTTGTGTATTGACCAACACAATAAGGTCATCAGCATAAACAGTTTAAAAGACACATCACACTGGGGGAAACACACACTCTTTAAATTGTTCCTAAGTTTATGGAGCAAAGGCTCGATTGCCAGGGAGTACAACATCCCAGAGAGAGAGCAGCCCTGCCTCAACCCTCTCTGGACACCAAACAGAGCACTCAATCCGCCATTTATCTTCAGGACACTCGCAATGTCACTATAAAACCCGGATCATGGCTATAAAGCCTCGGTTGAACCCAAAGGCAGCCATAAATACTGGTGTTCAACCCGGTCAAAAGCCTTATCCTTGTCTATGGAAATAAGAACAGTTACTACAGCCAATGAACTGGAGAGGTCCAAAACATCCCGAATTAAAGTGACATTATCACAACAGCAAGTATGGTCAGGGTGGATGACGGACACCATCACCTCCCTCAGTCTCAGGGCTAGAGCTTTGGACAGGATTTTATAATCCCTGCACAGCAGCGAGACCGGCCTCCAGTTTTTCAGGTCTTGTAGGTCTCCCTTCTTCGGCAGCAGGGTGATGACGGCCCTCCTGCAGCTCAGAGGGAGTCTTCCAGTCAGGAGACTTTGGTTTATCACCTCGAGCAGGTCCTGTCCTATAATGGACCAAAAAATCAACAGCAAGGCCGTCCATCCCCGGAGCTCTGCCATTGTGCATGCTGGTGAGTGCAGTGAGAAGCTCCTGCAGAGTCATTTCTGCTGCCAGCTGGGAGTTTTGGTCAACACTGACCTGAGGGAGACCACTGAGGAAGCTGCTGTGCACATCTGGATTATTTGTCCACTCACTCTTAAAGAGGTCTCTGTAGAAACCGGCAGCAACTTCCCGATCTCAGAAGAGTCTGAGACTTCAGAGCTGACCCCCGTGCGTAAAGAATGAATGGTCTTCCTTTGTCCGCTTTTCTGCTCCAGCCCAAAGAAAAACTGGGAGGGCGCGTCCATCTGCGAGATGTTCATGAATTCAATTCAATTAAAAAAATTAAATTAAAAAAACTTTATTTGTCCCCGGGGGGCAATTCAGGGCACACAGAGCAGCAAATAACAACAGTGCAACTATACAAAAACATTTTAACCTAACAACAACAATAAAGTGTAGAAGAAGAATAAGTGTCAGGATGTTAGTGTGTTAGTACAGGTAGAATAAGTGTCAGGATGTTAGTTTGTTAGTACAGGTTAGATACGGAGTACATCGTCGGCGTGAAATGTAGAAAGACATGCGTGTATCAGATGTAAGCAGACATGTGAACGGGTGTTTATGATGTAAACAATGTAAACATGCAGTAGACTGTTAAAACAGGTATGAACAGAACTGTAGTGCAGAAAAGATATAAGTGGATTGTGATCGGATTCAGATGAGGTCAGACATGATACATGTGTGTAATGAGCAGACGTAAACAGAACTATAGTGCAGTAATAGAGTATAAATATAATATATAACTATAAGCTATGAGCAGATACTAAATAATAAAGTTATAGTGGTGCATGGCAGGAAAACAGCAGTCTACGTATATGCTAGCTCTGTGTAACAGATGAATACTGAAAAATAAAGTGACCATAGTGCTGTGATGGATACAATATAAGACCTGATAGACAGAATAAAGTGGAGTAGTGCATTAATACCATAAATTAAATATAACTAACAGAATCAAGCGAGACCTGATCAGAGCTCCCTGTGCTGAGACGCCACAGCAGGTTGGCTATGGCCGATTTTTTTTTACTTGAGGCACCTTTTAATGCCCTTAATATCCTGTAGAAGCTGCTTAATACTGCAGTTCTCCTACCTGTCTCTTCAGATCCTTACTTGACCGGGTTAAGTCTCTTGTGACATTGCGAGTGAACTGCTGGGAAAATTGTTTGATATGGGTTTTCCCAAATCCCACCACTGCTGATTGCTGGGGAAGGCATACTTGCTCTCTCTATGGGAAAACCAGAACAACTTAAAAGCAGTTCTAAAAGCCTTTTAAAAGGGTCGTGTTAAAATGCCAATAGGAGCTCTTTAAACAAACATTTTTAATAAAAAATGATTAGGAGACAAGACAGTGATCAGTAAAACCCACAGGTTGAATACAACACCTTTTAAAACTATTAAGATGGTGTTTAAAACAATAGAGGTGGTCCAGTCTGGCCAGAGATAAAAGGTTTCCTCTTGTGTGACTCCAGGTGTTTTGTCTGTGATTACTGTTAAAAACCCTCCACAGGTCAGACAGCTTGTGCTCTTCTATTCGCTGTCTGATCCTGGGGGATGAAACAGGGTGTGGTTCAGGAGGATTCCTGTCTAAGGTTGGATAAACTGTGCAGTTAAAATCCCCCCCTAAAAACATAAAATCATCACTTCCACCAGCAGTATCGCTTAAAATGTTTAGAAGTGCAACCCTATCCACCCCACTGGTGGGTGCGTAGACATTTAAAAACACAAGCTTTACATTCTCAAAAACAGCAGTGACCTTTAATAAAACACCTGGGATGATTTCCTCAGTGACACATGAAACACTTAAAAAACTTCTGGCAAATAAAATCCCCATCCCTCCACTGAGACTGGACTTATGGCTTAAAATCACCTCCCCATTAAAAGCCATCCTACAGTCACTCTCATTATCTGGCTCGGCTCGGCAACCTCCGCGGGCGTCGGGGAAGCCACCACTGCAGACAGCAGAGCGCCCCGGCTCCCCGGTAGGTAGAGAGAGAGAGGGGCAGGGTGTGAAAATGGAACAGCTGAAAGATGGAGAGATAAAAGGCATTAAAAGAAGTGAAGAAATCCATCAGAGAGACATAAAGTCTGTTTGATGAGATGAGAGAAGCAGCTTCAGGTTATTCAGTTACTGCAGAGTAGAGAGTGACTAATGACATCCTTCTTGTTTAAAGACGTGCTGCTGGCCACGAAATAGCTGCAAAAAAAAACAACCCAATTTTGGAATGTGGCTGTAATATCAATAATCCCTAAGGAAGGCAAGGGCAAGGGAGAATGTGGCTCGTATAGGCCAATACCTATTTTAGATAGGGACTATAAGTTATTTGTAGGGATGTCCGATAATATCGGCCCACCGATATTATCGGCCGATATTGAGTTAAAAATGTAATATCGGGAATTATCGGTATCAGGTTTTTACGACCGATGTTAGTTCTGTAGGTTTCAGCATTTCCGAGTCTACATGAATGCAACATGGGACGTTTACAGGCGCGTGCTTGATGAAGTATAACAACAACAACACGCTAGACTCGTAGGTTGCTAACCGTGGCTAACAAGCTTGCTCGCCCGGTGCTTGAGATGTCCGTAGTTTGGAAGTATTTCCAAGTGTCACCTACTAACAGTAAATGTGCGCTTTGCAATGACTGCAACGCGTTGGTTATGAGAGGAGGAAACAAGGCGTCTTCCTTTAATACATCAAATTTGATCACCCACCTCAAGAAGAATCATGCGGAGTTATACGCTACATCTGTGCAGCAAAATGATGAAAAGAAGCAACAGCCGACACCGAGAAACAAACTTTTTCTATCGTTCAAGATGCCGGATTCACCAAACTTGTGGAGTTCCTTGAGCCACGTTATGTCATGCCCAGTCGCAAGTATTTCTCAGACCAGTGCTTACCTGAATTGTACAGCATTGTTTACAGTCATGTCGAGAAGCTAATTTCTGGCTCTGTATCCATTAGATCCAATACAGGTTAGCATGTTGAGCTTGACTGCTAATTTATTGATTGTATTATTTGCCAAGTTACGGCCGGTTACTCAGTCTGGAAAAAGAGAACTAAGTTTGTTTACTACTCTGGACTGATTGTCTGTATTGTTGTTTGAGGCAAAATATTCTCTCTAAAAACACAAACAAATAAATGAATGGCACTTTTTTCAATAACTTATTTTGTACAGACTGTTTTTACAATTGAAAAGCCATGTTGCATCTATGTATGCATCCAGTGGGGCATCACAGTAAAATTAGGCATAATGTGTTAATTCCATAATAGGTGATATGTGATGAATTTTGGTGTAAAAAGGCTGCATATATCGGTATCGGGTGATATCGGTATCGGAAATTAAGAGTTGGACAATATCGGAATATCGGATATCGGCAGAAAAGCCAATATCGAGCATCCCTAGTTATTTGCCTAAATTATGGTCAAAAGGATTGAACACATTGTCTCTGAAATGATAGACCCAGACCAAACAGGGTTTGTTCGAGAAAGACAAACACAGGACAAAATTAGACGAACACTCCACGTGGTAGACTATTTTATCAAGGAAAACATTAGTGCAATAAGGGAGGACCCAGAGATTAAAGGGATTTCAATTGGAGATATTGAATACAAGATAAGTCTGTTTGCAGACGATATTTTGCTCACTTTGACCGACTTTCAGAGAAGTGCACCTAAATTGTTTAGCTCCTATTCTGGGTATAAATTGAATACACATAAGACCCAAATACTCACATATAATTTTACTCCGTATATTGACTTGAAAGGCAGATTTGATTTCAAGTGGGACACCCCTGCTATTAAATATCTGGGAGTTTGGATCCCAAAAGACATCTCTAAAATATATAGGACAAATTATGTTCCGGTTATCAAGACAATCAAAGCAGATTTAAATCGATGGACTGTACTGCCCCTAGACATGTCTACTTGAATCGAAACGAAAAAAATGAATGTCCTTCCCAGTCTTCTGTACCTATTCCAGGCACTTCCTGTAGAAGTCCCCCCTAAGGACTTTAGGGAATGGAATTGATAGATATCAAGGTTTGTCTTCAACGGTAAGAGGCCCCGAATTCAATACAAAACTTTGCAGTTACCTAAAGATGAGAGTTGACTTTCTGAAATGGCTAGCATATGATTCAGAGTTTATACTATCAGGTCTAGATAAGTGATTCAGGCAGTGGGTGCTCAATGGTATTACAGCCTACTGCACGGCCTACAGTCCTTTACCCACATCTCTAAATCATACGGACTGGGAAGAAAAGATATGTTCAGATATTTCCAGGTCAGAGATTACTTCAACAAGGAAATCAGACCTACAGACAATAGGGATTCCAATCTGACCAGTATATTTACTGACGCATATAAGGCTAAAGACAATAAACAATTAATGTCACACATTTATAAAAGACTACAAAATTCCAGGACTACCAACTCCAAAGCCTGGCGAGAATTCTGCTGGAAGAATATAATAAGATTTTTTTTGACTCAGGGTTCTCAGGTTCAGGATAAATGCTGGAGACAATGCGAACAGACAAGGGCAGACCACTTTCATATATTTTGGGCCTGCCCCTTTATTCAACCATATTGGCAAGCTCTTGCACGAGAACTTCAGTCAATCTTTGGTTTGAAAGTTGATTTCTCTTTTATTACACTGTATTTGGGTAGAACCCCAGTTGGACTTATCGCCCGTGACAACTATCTTTATAGAGTGCTCTTGGCTGCAAGCAAGAAGGCCATTACTCGGAAATGGCTGCAGACAACTTTGCCATCAAGGAAT